>NC_142336.1:12498996-12818996 GCF_054954075.1 Amborella trichopoda
TTATGACTACTTTATGTCCTAATGTACTTCAGGTAGATACTAGAGGACAAACTATATTATTTCAAAAAAATATAGAAAAATCTAATACTATTGTCCCCAGAACTATATCATGGTCAGAAATAGTACTACCACATTCATGGTCAATACACAATGATCATCAACATTCACAATGTCCTGTTCAAAGTATTCCAGATAGGATAATTGAGCATAATGATGGCAATATAGAAATCCAATTTACTAATGATCGAAATCATTTGAATCAAGATCAAATAAATTTCTCTCCTCAAAAGGTAGAACCAATTAAAATAGAACCAGCTTGAAGTTCAGTCACCATATATAACAGACCTCCCCAAAGACTAGTAACACCCGAGCAAAGACCTGTATCCCAAAATAGTCTAACATCTGAACCACAAATTCAAGGATTATTTCGAACATCCGAAAATTTTATTATTCCTCAATATAAACCAGCTTAAGAAGAACCTAATGAATCAGAATTTCACATATTAACCCTTCAAAAAGAAGAAAAAATTGATAAAAGTTATAGATCTTAACGGAGACATGGGTTGTAATGGTTTAATAGGTTGACTGAGCATTGGGAGCTCAGATGGATGTAAAGGAACTAAGTCCATAGAGGTTTTCCCTTTAGATTTTTGAGAATTATTAGTATGCATATTCTTATTCTTATGAAACAGTTGCAACCCGTAAGGGAGTGGCTCTTCAGGTAGAAGAGGTGGTAATGTACGGCCCCCCCTGCAAAAATTCACGGGTAAGAAAATCAGGTAAAGAGTTAGAAGCACCGTGAAGATGTTCATTATTGGATTACCATATGAGCCTGATTTTGATGAAAAGAAAATCCCTACAAAAGCTCGACCAATTCAAATGAACACTGAATTATTACAAACATGTAAAACAGAAATAGAGGATTTAGTACAGAAAAAACTTATAAGGCCTTGTCAATCTTCTTGGAGTTGCTCAGCCTTTTATGTAAATATGAATGCTAAAAAAGAACGAGGAGTTCCTCGTTTAGTTATTAATTATAAACCTCTTAATAAAGTTTTACAATAGATTAGATATCCAATTCGAAATAAAAAAGAATGATCGAAATCATTTGAATCAAGAACAAATAAATATCTCTCCTCAAAAGATCTCTCCTCAAAAGATAGAACCAAGTAAAATAGAACCAACACGAAGTTCAATCACTATTTTATAACAGACCTCCTCAAAGACCAGTAATACCCGAGCAAAGACCTGTATCTCGAAATAGTCAAACATTTGAACCACAAATTCAAGGACTATTCGGAACATCCGAAAATGTTATTATTCCTCAATATAAACCAGCTCAAGAAGAACCTGATGAATCAGAATTTCACATATTAACCCTTCAAAAAGAAGAAAAAATCGATAAAAGTTATATTACTAATGATTATTTATCTGAAAAAAATAAAGATATTAGACACTGGTATCTTAATACTTTTGAGCCAAGATTAGTGGAACTATTCCATAAAAATTTAATAAATTCCTAAAAAAAGAGAGAAAAACTATATGTTTCTTCGATTGGCTAAGAGATA
Organism: Amborella trichopoda; assembly: GCF_054954075.1. NCBI lineage: Eukaryota > Viridiplantae > Streptophyta > Magnoliopsida > Amborellales > Amborellaceae > Amborella > Amborella trichopoda. Next base: position 12,500,565 of record NC_142336.1, read on the forward strand.
TATGTAAATAACAAAAATATAACCATACCAAAATTTGAAATTAATACATTAGAATCCCAATTTACTAAATTTAATACGATTAGTGGTAAAGAAATTACTAGTATACATCCACCAGAACAAAGTATAATTATAAAAGGAGTAAGTAAAGGACTTCCGTCTGATAAAGATGAATCCAGCACATCTACTTCAATAACTGTTTATGAAACAGTAGCTACCCCATATAAAATAAATAATGCTGTTATTACTAGATTTGAATTACTTCCCCATATAATTGAACAAAATAATTATACCAAACTTTATTTACAAACAATAGGTAAACAAACTGGAAGAATTGAAAATCTCTTATCTCCAGTTCCATCCATTATTTCACCAAAACAGTTATTGTTTAAACCGCCTCTTGAATTAAATAAAGAAAAATTTCTTATTGGAGATGATAATAAAACATTAATGGATCAGTTAATATCAAAATTATCCAAACTTGAAATTACAAATAAAAGTAAGGAAAAAGTCCCTGAACATGAAACCTTAATGCTTCAGGAAGAATTTGATACAACTATGGATGATACAATTGAAAATAGGGAACAAACATTTACTCAATCTATGACATCTACTCCACAAATAGATGAAATACAAAGAATTGCATATTCCAAATCTTGGAAACCAGCAACTGCCCTACCATATCACAGGAGACAAACTTCAGTTGATATACAATTTGAAGAAGCTTTCATATCTAATACGTCTTCCTATTCAGGAAGAACGTTAGTAAATTAGAATATTGATGGAATATCTGAACATCAAATCTTAGACACCATGAGACATATGACCATGTATGCATCTGCATGTAAAATGGTAGGAACACATGACCAAGAAATAGCAAAAGCCATAATATGTGGTTTTACAGGATGGTGGGATTTCCATCTCCCAGAACATGTTAAACAAACAATACTAAATAGCACAAGACAATGGACTGTGAAAAATGAACAGAATCAAGACATCCTTCTTACAGAAAGTGATGCAGTAAATACATTAATATATACGATTACACTTCATTTTATAGGAAATACAACCGTCTTAGCTGCAAGATCTGAGGATCTATTGTCCAATTTACGATGTCCTACTTTATCTCATTATAAATGATAGTGGGTTCCTTATGAAGAGCTTCATTGTCCTTCTGAATGGAGTATCTTCTCCAGTTATTGTATTTGTAAATAGTGAGTTGCTATATTTTATGAGTTTTTATATGATCATTGGATTTATCATAAATGCAATTTAAATTAGTAATCAGTATTAAAATTAGGAATTCAACTCATACTTCTTGGATTGTATTAGATATTTCTTTAATCTCTGCTGTCTTTATAATATTTTTAATCTCGAAATTTTACAACAATGAATTAAATATAATTCTACTCTAAGATAGAATTTTAGACTCTGTTCATGTTCCTAAGATAGAATTTTAGGTGATTATTAGGTTCGTAATCCAAACTGGTTATTCATGGCACGTTTATGGTATCAGAGCCATACCAATTCACACTTGTTCACTGTTCATAGTTGGTAGAGGATCATTAATTTGTAAACAACTTCATCTTAAGAAATCTAAGAAAATTGTCCATTTAAGAAAGTTGGTCCGAGAGTTGAGGTTATAGACGCTCAGACTCCCAGTTTAAAGACCGTTAAAGCTAGAAGAGTCGTTGAGGTCGAAACAGACATAAGAGGTAGTCAAAGAGGACTGTCCAGATAACACTCATCTGCAACCTACAAATGGAAAATTTTATTAGAAATCTCACGGATAAAGCAGTTAGCAAACTAGTAATACTCTACGAATTAAGAACAAAGAAGAAGTAGTAATAAATTATATTGAAAACCAAATACAAAATTGGAATATACCAAAAGTACCTATCTCTAATATTTATAAAACAGGATCCTTCGATTTAAAAATAGGTTATGCTATAAAAACTGTAGAACAAACTTTGTCTGTCACCACTAATCAGGAAGACTTTCAACTCCTATCAAATAAAATATTACAAGTACATAAAAATAAAAATTATAAATATCTACATATTGGTTTAATAGAAATAGCAATTAAACCATTAACACGCTTAGGACTTAATAATTTTGTCCTTGTATGCCTAACAGATACAAGGCATAATAGGTTTTCTAATTCATTACTTGGAATGGTAGAATCCAATCTTTGTAGTTGACCAATATATTTTAATTGTTTTTCTAATTATTTTTTATCATTAATAGATCCTAATATTTTAAATGTTTTATCCTTAAACCTGAAAACACAAGGGTTTGATATGAGACTAGGATCTCAAAATATTGCCATAATATATCGAATTTATTATAAAGTTATGACTACTTATGTCCTAATGTACTTCAAGTAGATACTAGAGGACAAACTATATTATTTCAAACAAATATAGAAAAATCTAATACTATTTTCCCCAGAACTATATCATGGTCAGAAATAGTTCTACCAGAATCATGGTCAATACACAATGATCATCAACCTTCACAATGTCCGGTTCAAAGTATTCCAGATAGGATAATTGAACATAATGATGGCAATATAGAAATACAATTTACAAATGATCGAAATCATTTGAATCAAGATCAAATAAATATCTCTCCTCAAAAGATATCTCATATAAAGATAGAACCAAGTAAAATAGAACCAAAACAAAGTTCAGTCACTATTTATAACAGACCTCCTCAAAGACCAGTAATACTCGAGCAAAGATTTGTATCTCGAAATAGTCAAACATCTGAACCACAAATTCAAGGACTATTCAGAACATCCGAAAATGTTATTATTCCTCAATATAAACCAGCTTAAGAAGAACCTGATGAATCAGATGAATCAGAATTTCACATATTAACCTTTCAAAAAGAAGAAAAAATCGATAAAAGTTATATTGCTGATGATTATTTATCTGAAAAAAATAAAGATATTAGATACTAGTATCTCAATACTTTTGAGCCAAGATTAGTGGAACTATTCCATAAGAAATTTAATAAAGTCCTAAAAAAGGAGAGAAAAACTATATGTTTCTTCGATTGGCTAAGAGATATATGTAAAGATAAAAATATAACCATACCAAAATTTGAAATTAATACATTAGAATCCCAATTTACTAAATTTAATACGACTTGTGGTAAAGAAATAACTAGTATACATCCACCAGAACAAAGTATAATTATAAAAAGAGTAAGTAAAGGACATCTGTTTGATAAAGATGAATCTAGCACATCCACTCCAATAACTGTTTATGAAACAGTAGCTACCCCATATAAAATAAATAATGCTGATATTACTAGATTTGAATTATGTCCCCATATAATTGAACAAAATAATTATACCAATCTTTATTTACAAACAATAGGTAAACAAACTGGAAGAATTGACAATCACTTATCTCCAGTTCCATCCATTATTTCACCAAAACTGTTATTGTTTAAACCTCCTCCTGAATTAAATAAAGAAAAATTTCTTATCGGAGATGATAATAAAACATTAATGGATCAGTTAATATCAAAATTATCCAAACTTGAAATTACAAATAAGAATAAGGAAAAAGTTCCTGAGCATGAAACCTTAATGCTTCAGGAAGAATTTGACACAACTATGGATGATACAATTGAAAATAGGGAACAAGCATTTAATCAATCTATGACATCTAGTCCACAAATAGATGAAATCCAAAGAATTTCATATTCCAAATCTTGGAAACCAGCAATTGCCCTACCATATGACAGTAGACCTACTCCAGTTGATATACAATTTGAAGAAGCTTTCATATATAATACTTCGTCCTATTCAGGAAGGACGTTAGTAAACTGCAACATTGATGGAATATCTGAACATCAAATCTTAGACACCATGAAACATATGACCATGTATGCATCTGCATACAAAATGATAGGAACACATGACCAAGAAATAGCAAAAGCCATAATCTGTGGTTTTACAGGATGACTTCGAGGATGGTGGGATTTCCATCTCCCAGAACATGTTAAACAAACAATACTAAATAATACAAGACAATGGACCGTGAAAAATGAACAGAATCAAGACATCCTTCTTACAGAAAGTGATGCAATAAATACATTAATATATACGATTACACTTCATTTTATAAGAAATACAGCCTTCTTAGCTGCAAGATCTGAGGATCTTTTGTCCAACTTAAGATGTCCTACTTTATCTCATTATAATTGGTACAAAGATGTATTTTTTTCACGACTACTACTAAGGGAAGACAGTCAGCTAGAACATTGAAAAGAAAAATTTATTGCTGGTCTACCTTCTTTATTTGCTGAAAAAGTCAAAGAAAGACTAAAAATAATGGTGTAATATCATACTCTAAATATACTTAGGAGAATTATCTGCAGAAATATGTGCAGAAGGTTTAGCCTTATGTACTGATATGAAACTAAAAAAACAGTTAGATAAACAACAAATGACCGGTAAGAAAGAATTAGGTGATTTTTGTGAATAATTTGGTTATCATATAGAGAAAAATAATCAAGTTCATAAAAAGAAACACAGATCAGGAATAAAAGAAAAATATCATTCTAAAAAATATAACATAAAGAGAAAAAAGATAAATTTACCAAACGATTTGCTCCCAAATATTCTACTTTTAAGAAAAAGTGCAAAAGAAAACTTCCCGTCTGCTATAAATGCGGAAAGGTTGGCCATTATAAAAGCCAATGTAAAGTGAAAAAGAAAATCAAAACTCTTATACTAGATGAATCAATAAGAAATAATTTATTTAACATTATACAAATATATGATTCTTCTATTAGTTCTGATACAGACTCTCAATCCAGTAGTAACATGTCTTTAATAGGAAATCTTCAAGATGAACATCTCATATGGTCAGATACTACTGATGAATCTGATAATGACCAATGTGAATCCTGTTCTAAGAATATTCCCAGTCATAATCTTCATACCCTGACAAAAGAAGATAATTTTATTTTAGATTTAATAGAGAAAATATCTAATCCTGCTGATAAAAGAGAAGTAATCGCTCAATTCATTAATCTTACAGAACAAAAAGTAAAACCTATTTCATTAATAAAACCCCCTGATGAATATAATTTTGCTACTATTATGGCAATATTTTGAGATCCTATTCTCATATCAAACCCTTGTGTTTTCAGGTTTAAGGATAAAACATTTAAAATATTAGGATCTGTTAACGATACAGAATAATTAGAAAAACAATTAAAATATATTGGTCCACTACAAAGATTGGATTCCACCATTCCAAGTAGTGAATCATAAAACCTATTATGCCTTGTATCTCTTAGGCATACAAAGACAGAATTATTAATTCCTAATCGTGTTAATGGTTTAATTGCTATTTGTATTAAAAAAAATATGTAGATATTTCTAATTTTTATTTTTATGTTCTTGTAATATTTTATTTGATAGGAGTTGAAAGTCTTCCTGATTAGTGGTGACAGACAAAGTCTATTCTACAATTTTTATAGCATAACCTATTTTTAAATCGAAGGATCATGTTTCACAAATATTAGAGATAGGTACTTTTGATATATTCCAATTTTGTATTTGGTTTTCAATATCATTTATTACTGCTTCTTCGTTGTTCTTAATTCGTAGAGTATTACTAATTTGACTAACTGCTTTATCCGTGAGATTTCTAATAAAATTTTCCATTTGTAGGTTGCGGATGAGTGTTATCTGGACAGTCCTCTTTAACTACCTCTTATGTCTGTTTCAACCTCAGCGGCTCTTCTGGCCTTAACGGTCTTTAGACTGGGTGTCTAAGCGTCTCTAACCTCAACTCTCGGACCAACTTTCTTAAATGGACAATTTTCTTAGATTTCTTAGGATGAAGTTGTTTACAAACTAATGATCCTCTACCAACTATGAACAGTGAACAAGTGTGGACTGGTATGGTTTTGATACCATGAACGCGCTAAGATCAACCAGTTTGGATTACGAACCTAATAATCACCTAAAATTCTATCTTAGGAACATGAACAGAGTCTAAAACTCTATCTTAGGAACATGAACATAGTAGAATTATATTTAATTAATTGTTGTAAAATTTCGATATAATAAAAGAATAAAAATATTATAAAGACAGCAGATATTAAAGAAATATCTAATACAATCCAAAAAGTATGAGTTGAATTCCTAATTTTAATACTGAATACTAATTTAATTTGCATGAATAAAAAACAGAGTGATCATATAAAAACTTATAGCAACTCACTGTTTACAAATACAATAACTGGAGAAGATACTCCATTTAGAAGGACAGTAAGAGGGAAGAGAAGGGATATTACAATCACACATCTAAAATTACTGAGTAATAGAGGTTACCAACTGCATGTCGCTTATACAGGACTGTTATGAAAGCAAACCTACTGTATGAAAATTTACAGTAGCAAAGAAAGGAGAAAGAGGGATGAGAGAGAGAGGTGACTCGGGATGAAGAAGGTCTTCTCGTATGGCTTCCTTGAAATTCGACCTGCTTTCTTCGTTGAGGGAAGTGGTATTTATAGATGCAGAGATGTGCGGATGTGTGACAGGTGGACGAATGGCATGCTTTTGTGGTTTATGCTTATCTTCAGGGAATCTGGCTGGCGGTGATAAGTGTAGTAGTGGGTGAGCTGACCGATGGTGCCAGGCGAAGGAGAGGCTGCTTGACGATGGAGCTTTGGTGGTGATGAAGCGTCGGTGATGTGGATGTGAAGATGCTTTATGGATAAGGGCTGCTTTTGTGGTGCAGGGGTGTCGGTGACGTGGTCGTTTCTTATTCGTAGACGAAGGATTTGATGTGACCAATATTTAGTCAAATCACAAACGGAATCTTTTACACTGTAGTTGGGGTCTTTTCTTCATACGTGGCGATCGCTGAGGTGATGACAAGGGAATATTTACTGTAGTTAAGGTCTTGTCAACTAAAAAGAAATATTATTTTGGGTCATATCAAACAAAAGTAAAGATAAAGATGAGGTCATATCAGCTTTAAGTCATATCGGCTGTGGCTGAGGTCTTGTCTTTCGATGAGTCGGGTCTTTGGGTCAGCCTTCAGGTTTTTGGCTAAAATCTTCGAGGGGAGGATTTTCAGATTGAACAATTTCTTCTGATGTTTGTTGAAGGATCGGCAAAGATTGCAAAGAGTTGTTTTTCTATATCATCGAGTGTAGCATGGGGATGAGCTTGTTTCATCTTTTGAATATAAGAAGAAAATGTATTAAGTGTAACAATATTATTATCAGGAGTATTATGACATAACTCTGAAGAAGGAGGAATCATCTTGAGTGGAAGAGATTGTGGGTTAGTGCTAAATATATCTCACGATTTAACTTTTATATTTTTCCCCAGGCGAGGAATGTATTCAAAATTATTTGAAGTATTTTCATTAATAGCATATTCCCATTTGACGATCCATGGGATCTGGTATATGGCCATAAAATACAAATGGTAGTCGATTTGGTCAGAATAAGTATTATGCTCACAGAATTTAGTTTGGAAGGCTTGAAAGGAATCAGGTAGTATTTGGGTAGAAGATCCCCAGATAAAGAACCAATGACTGAACCAACTAGGGAATCTCTCAAGGATGGGCATTTTGAATTGAATATACCATGAGTGAGAATTATTTGGATTTTGGTAAAAGAAGACTTTATGCCAAGCTTCAAGATATTTTGAATATCGATAATACTTGTATTGATATTTCATATCAACCCAAATAAATTAGCTCCCCTGTATCTTCAAAACCATTTGAGTCCTCTTAATGGCATCAAAACTAAAGAATTGTATGAGTCTGTTTTAATGGAAACAGGTTCAGTTTTAATTGTCCACTTCTTCTAAGGCAATACCAATTTATATGCCTACTCCAAGTTACAAATCAAAAAGGTTTTGACATATGAAGATTGGGGTAATAACCCCACACAAGGAAAAAAAATATTAAATACAGAATATCATTATAAATATTATCGATATGCAGAATATCTTGAAGCTTAGCATAAAGTCTTCTTTACCAAAATCCAAATAATTCTCACTCATGGTATATCCAATTCAAAATGCCCATACTTGAGAGATTTCCTAGTTGGTTAGGTCATTGGTTCTTTATTTGGGGATCGTCTACCCAAATACTACCCGATTCCTTTAAAGCTTTCCAACATAAATTCAGTGAGCATAATACTTGTTTTGACCAAATCGACTACCATCTTTACTTTATGGCCATATATCATATTCCATGGATCGTTAAATGAGAATATGATATTGATGAAAATACTTCACATAACTTTGAATACATTCCTCGCCTGGGGAAAAATATAAAAATTAAGTGGTGGGATATATTTAGCACTAACCCACAATCTCTTTCACTCAAGAGGATTCCTCCTTCCTCAGAGTTCGGTCATAATACTCTTGATAATAATACTGTTACCCTGAATACATTTTCTTCTTATATTCAAAAGCTGAAACAAACTCATCCCCAAGCTACACTCGAAGACATAGAAAAACAACTCTTTACAATCTTTGTCGATCCTTCTACAATACTCACAACATCAGAAGAGACTGTCCAGTCTGGTAACCCTCTTCTCGAAGATTTTAGCCAAAGACCCGAAGACTGACCCGAAGACCCGGCTCATCGACAGACAGAGACTTCAATCACAACCGATATGACCTAAAGCTGATATGACCTCATCTTTATCTTTACTTTCGTTTGATATGACTCAAAAGCATCTTTCTTTTTAGATGACAAGACTCCAACTACAGTAAATATTCCTTTGCATAGTATTTCATTATCTGAGCGATCGCCACGTGTTGAGAAAAGACCCTTTACACAGTAAAAAGATTCCGTCTCTGATTTGACTAAATATTTGTCACATCAAATCCCTCTTCTGAGAATAAGAAAGCATCCACGTCACTAGGCGAATAAAAAAGCGTCCACATCACCGACACTCCTGAACCATAGAAAGCGTCCACGTCTTCATCACCGAGTCCACATCTTCATCACCAACACTCCTGAGCCACAAAAGCAATCCTCCTTATCCACAAAGCATCTTCCGTCATCTCAACATCATCTCAAGCCAGCATCATCGTCCACCTGGCGGCCATCTACGCTCTACTTCGTCTATAAAACCCCATCCATGTAGAAGTTATAGGCAGGTCGAATTTCAAGGAAGCCATACAAGAAGTCCTTCTTCATCACGTCCTTGAATCACCTCTTCCTCTCATTCCTCTTTCTCTTTCTTCTATCTTTACTACTGTAAATTCTCATACAGTAGGTTTGTTTTCATAACAGTCCTGTGTAAACGATATACAGTTGGTAACTTCTATTTCTCTGTAATTTTAGATGTGTGATTGTAATATCCCTTCTCTTCCCTCTTACTGTCCTTCTGAATGGAGTATCTTCTCCAGTTATTGTATTTGTAACAGTGAGTTGCTATATTTTATGAGTTTTTATATGATCATTCTGTCTATCATAAATGCAATTTAAATTAGTATTCAGTATTAAAATTAGGAATTCAATTCATATTTATTGGATTGTCTTAGATATTTCTTTGATCTCTGCTGTCTTTATAATATGTTTATTCTTTTATTATCTCGAAATTTTACAACAATTAATTAAATATAATTATGCTCTGTTTATGTTCCTAAGATAGTAAGACTCTTCTCATAATCTTATAAATTTTGATAGTAAACTACATAGTAAACTACACTGGTTGATAGCGATGGTTAAAATTAAAACCACTTGTGAATGCTATTTTTACGTTCAATACCCTTGCATAACTAAATCCAAAACTAAACTAAAAGAGTATTTTTGTCTTTTTGTACGAATGATAAAAAAAAAGAAAAAGAAAAAATCAATTCGTGGGCCGATGACCTGCATCTCTCATCCGCCCTTCTATCTTTCTCTACCTCTTTCTCTCCAACTATCTTCTCATTGTTGAGATGCCCTTCTCCACTCTCTGCTAACTCGTCATCTCTCTACAGTCCCAATCTATCGTTCTCTTTAAACTGAGGATCTACTTTTGATGGTTCCTTTGGTGACTTGGATAGAGATACTGATTTGGGAGTATGATGATAATGGAGATGTTTTAGTTCATGAAGCTGATTGGGACTGTTTTGCTTTCAGTCAAGATCTATGAAGAAGGGTTTTGGTACGAAGGCATTGCTTTGGGTGGCTTTGAGGAAGAGTGTGATCTATTCTGGCATGTATCCGCGAAAGATAATTTGCAACAGCTTGAAGAAATGGAATTTTTTTGAAGATGGAGTGACTGATAGAATTTGGTTTTTTTTTTTGGTTATTGATGAAGTGGGTTTTCATTTTGGGGACAAATTTAGGGCAGAAAACATTATACTATGATGATAGAAGTAGGTTGCTCTAATGGCTGTTTTGGAGGAAAGCTGTGTGAAAGAAAACAGTATACAAGTTGATAGTATTATTTAGGATGGATGAGGGAGAGATGAGCAGATGAGAGAGAGTCAGAGACATGAGATGTAGAGAGAGGGGGTTTGAAAAAGGAGGAAAAATGGGTTGATGAGATAGAAAGATACCTAGTTGTTCACTTCGGGCCAAAATACTATATTGTCTTTCTACTTTAATTTATAAAATAAATATGTATGTGTATCGATGATAAAAGGAAAATTTACAAGGGATTCTTATTTTAACTTATATTATTTGGGGTTGTTAACTCTAAAAAATTCTTATATATATATAGAAAAATATACAATGAGACAATTTACTTTTGGTATTGGTTATAACTAATCTTGACCTTTGAATGTAAAATTGGGACCCTACATTTATTGTATTGATTAAGCTCAAAGTTCAAAAAGAATTTTTTCGAACTTTATGACAAAACCTAAGCTATCAGAATTCACATATGATGGTTATAACTAATTGTGATTTCCTTCTACTAAAGATAAATGGTATCATTGTATACAATTCCATATGTATATATAAAACAAAGTATTTCCTATGGATGGCTATCTCGCTTTGATTTCTCCCTCCTTTCCAGCTATTTCTCAGTCCTTTTATGTCAATAGATACACCATGTTGTAGGTGTTTGTCTTTGGCATCATATTTCAAGCCAAAGGGGTCCAGCTTGAGGTTCTCAACGAGAGTAATAAATAAAAATAACATAGCTAGACCAAGAGAGTTAGAACACAAAGAAAAAACAACATAAATAAGGAGAAAGTTTTTGCAAGTTACAACTTTAAAAATGTAGAACTAAAGATGCACCTCAAGGAAAATGTTGTTTTAATTTTTAAAAACCCTCTAATTGATCATCTCGACATCGAGATGTATAAATATATATGTAAAAAAAGATTTTGAGTCCTAGAAATAGTGCATTTTGCAACATATTATCTAGACCGTTCATTTTCAAGATTTCCATATTTTATAGATCTACTTGATTTTAACCATTTTTGAAATTTAAAAATTTATAATTAGATGTAAAAGTAGATTTTAAGGTAATCCCAAAAATTATTTACACCAAAAGTACATGTTATGATAAAATTTGGATGCGTGCCTCAATTGGATTGTTTAGCCTCAATTGGATTGTTTAAGATTGCAACCGTATAGAAACTGCACCCCCATCAATAAAGATCATATGAAGAACTCAAGAATAATAACAAAGATAAAACGAAAGCAAAATAGCTAAAGGTCAATGATCGACAAATAGTAATAGATACAGGACATGATATAGCCACAAGAAGTGGCCGGCGCAAACTTGAAAGTTGAAAGGATAACACCCAACCTGAAAGGATTCTAATAAGTTGCCAATAAGATCAAGCTTACTGTATTTATGCAGATATTTATATACTTCTATTATTTTGAAATGCCCCACTTTATATATCTTTATATTCGGATCTTTTATTTTCTGCACTGTTTTTTTTTTTTTTTGCCCAAAACTTGATTTTTATGATCTATATTTACAAGATGTTCTGAGAGCTTTGTTGATCTAACTTTTCTTTTCTCTTCGAACCTTTTATTCAAAGCTTTATTTTCTTCCTGCCCATTTTATTTTCGAGAAATTTATCAAAAACATATTTGAACTTTTCAAGTTTTTAAGAACGTAACAGTTAGCTTTTCTAATTATTCCAACGCATGGTATAAGATGAAATTTTATTATAGCTGTAAATAATTTTTTTTAAAAAATTAGATGGTATTATAAAATAAATTTTAAATTTATTTATAGAGGACAATAACACCTTGCATATTAATTAAAAAAAAAAAATGTTCTTATTGGATTTTTTAAAAAAATATTTATAATAATTTTTTATAATTTTTTTGAATTTTTTTTTAAAACAGAATGCGATGAATTCGATCAATTTCGAATCCAAAACATCCTTTCACCGATTCGAATCGGTAATGGGTTGCCTGAGGTACCAATCTGTTTTCTAAACCTGCATCGAACTTACCCGAGTTGGCATCCGATTCCTGAATTTCAAACGCTATTAAGAAACCACACGTCGTAACGTAAAAAATTGAAAGGTAATTTAGAAGTTCTTTGGGCGTTGGATTGCACTCCAAATACATGGAGTTGCAGGCTTTTTTGTGTCTTCGACCGGACCTTTTCTCCTCCATTGCCAAATACCCCATTAAACTCAGAGCAAAATGTAGAACCCATCAAAAACCCATATATGAAAGCTTGCACTTTTCCATTCACTCTAAACCGAATGCTCTCTCCGCTTTAAATGAAGAGAATCGCATTACAGTTTACTCAAAACCCGACTCCCTTTCTGCATCGATGGAATATTCTCCTTCTAACTTCAGTGACAGTAAAGAGGTTACAGATTACTTGAAACCCAAGTCTCTCTCTACTACATGGAATGAGAAACCTCTCTCTACCTTGAATGAAAATACCCAATTCACAATCTTCTCCAAATCCCAACCTTTTGAAGAAACAATACAATTCTTCAATTCAATGCCCCTTAAAGATACTGTGACATGGAACATCTTCATCTCTGCTTCTACAAAACAAGCCTATTTCGATTCGTCTCTGCAACTCTTTGTAGAGATGTTAACTTCTCATTATCACCCTGATGCTTTCACCATTAGAGCAGTTCTAAAGGCAATTTCAGGCCTGAATCACCTTGAATTTGCTGAACAAATTCATGGGTTTGTTGTCAAAGCAGCCGAATTGTACTTTGATCTTGTCATTATCACAAACTTAATTGATATCTACATAAAGAACAGCTTAATTGAAAATGCACGCCAATTGTTTGATCGAACCGTAGAGAGAGATGTAGTGGTGTTTACAGCCATGATGAGGGGTTACACAGAGGAAGAGAACTGTGAAGAAGCTCTGAGATTGTTTCGAGAAATGGTAGAAGAGCCCATACCTCCAAATGAGTTTTCCTTTTCCTGTGTTTTAAGAGCTTGTGCAAACCTTTTGGCTTTGGAAGAGGGTAAACAAGTTCACTCTTACATTATAAAAGAAGCAGTGAATTCTGATGTGTTTGTGGGCACTGCATTGGTAAATTTGTATGCAAATTGTGGGGACATGGAGAGTTCAGAGTTGGCATTTACAGAGATTTTCGAGCCAAGTGTTATTTCTTGGAATGCCTTGATAGGTGGGAGCATTTCAGGAGAAGAAGCTTTAAGGTTCTTTAATCTTATGAGATTTACTGATACAAAACCAGATGATATAACTTTTGGGTTGCTTGTTAGAGCCTGTGATGTTAACTTTGGTTGGGGTAGTATGATTCATGGAGCCATATTAAAATATAATTTACAGAGAGATGCATTTGTATGGAGTGCACTAGTTGTAATGTATGCAAATTGTGGGCATAAATTTGAAGCATTTCGTGTATTTTGTGAGGCTAAAGAAATGGGAAATGATCCAGATGAGGCTACTTTAGCATTTCTCCTTAGAAGCGTTGGGGATGTAACACAAGGAAAGCAATTACATACATTGATTATCAAACTTCGAGTCAGTGACAATGCAGCCATTGCTAGCTCACTGGTTTCTATGTACTGTGAGAATTTCTTCTTAAAGGAAGCCCAGGAAGCATTTAACAGAGTTTCCCAGCCTGATGTAGTCTTATGGACTGCAATCATATCAGGGTTTGCTCAAGGTGGAGAAGCTGCAAGAGCCCTGCAATTCTATGCCAAAATGGTATTTGAGGGGTTTGTGACCCCCAATCATTACACTTATTCCAGCATTCTAAGTGCTTCTTCTGAACTTGTTGCAATAGAAGAAGGGAAGCAAATCCATTCCCAAATACTCAAATCAGGCAATGATGTCCATTCTGATGTCTTTGTTGCAAGTGGTTTGGTTGATATGTATGCAAGAAGTGGTTTTATCATGGAAGCTCGAAAACTCTTTGAAAAGATGCCTAAAAGAGATATAGTTTCATGGAATGCCATGATCATAGGCCTAGCTCAACATGGATTTGCGGAAGAAGCAATAGAGACCTTCGAAGAGTTGCTAAAGTGTAGATATATAAAGCCCAACCATGTCACATTTGTGGGGGTCCTCTCAGCATGTAGCCATAGGGGCCTGGTTGAAGATGGGTATCAATATTTCTTCTCGATAAAACGAGTTCATGGCCTTGAACCCACAATTGATCATTATGCATGCATGATCGATCTGGTTGGGCGAGCTGGGCTCTTAGAAGAAGCTAAGAAGCTATTGGTTACCATGCCTTTTGAACCTAATGAATTGGTTTGGTCTACATTGCTTGGAGCTTGTAGTATTCATGGCAACATAGAGTTGGGTGAGCTTTCTGCAAAAGAGTTAATTCAGTTGAATCCAAAAGACCCTGCAACCTATGTTGCTCTATCCAATATTTATGCTTCCTTTGGAAGGTGGGATGATGTGAAGAAGGTTAGAAACAGAATGAGAGCTCGAAGAGTGAGAAAGCAACCAGGTAAGAGTTGGATCAGAGTGGATGGAAGCACCCACATTTTCTTTGCAGGACACAATAAGTTACATCCTCAGATAGAGAGCATATTTAGAGAGATTGAGGAATTGATGGGGAAGATAAAGGACGAGGGATATATGCCAATGTCTGAACTTGTGTTGCATGATGTGGAGGCAGCAAGGAAGGAGGAGATTCTATTGAATCATAGTGAGAAATTGGCCATCACTTTTGGACTTATGAATGCACCTCCTGGATCCACAATCAGAGTCTTCAAGAATTTGAGAGTGTGTGGTGATTGCCATTCCGCAACCAAGTTTATATCCAAGGTTATGGAAAGGGAAATCGTTGTAAGGGATGCTTATAGGTATCATCATTTCAGAGATGGGTCTTGCTCTTGCAAAGATTTCTGGTGAAAATTTTGACCACAATTGATAAGGCTCCCAATATTATCTTTCTTTCTCTCTCTCTCTCTCTCTCTCTTAATATACTCCCTTGTCACTCTCTACTGTTTTCTTCCTCCAATGCTCTCCGTATGATTACGGAGTGTGAGAAATCTACTTAAAGCCTCCAGAAGATCCAAGTGGATTCACACAGAGTACAGAAGGGTGTAAGAATACCATCTAGATCACAAGTACCACCTTTGAAGTTGTGGAGTTGGTTTTCATGGTGATATTGGAGGGGCTAAGAAGCCCACTTTTTGGGTAGGTATATTATCTTTGGCAGTCCTTTTTGTTTTGGCAAATGTGCTTCCTTTGCATTTCTGCCTTGTATTCAATATTTAATATAACGTTTCTCCTTGGGGTGCAACGCTGACGATATATTATTTTGTTTTTCATAAGAACAAATGAACTTTAATCTTTGAACCCTCAACCTCCCTCATTGAAATCAATATGCCAAACCACTTAACCAGAGGTCTTTGGACATGATGAAAATCACCCTGTTTTCTACTTGGACCTTTTGTTTTCAGTATATTTAGTTGGAGTGTCGAACATTGGTATGGTCATTTTGTTACTCCTTTTGGGTGGTGCGATGATTTTCACTTGTTAATTTCTTACAAAGCAATTCTAAATATACCTTTTCCTCATGATACTTTGTTTAGGGATGCCTATTTCTACATTAGGAGATAAAAACTAAGATGTGTTTTGTCACACACAATTCTATCTGAGTTTTGTTTCTTGATATTAGGACTTCAGAAAAGAGAAACCCCTTAAATTTGTTCGTAATGTTTACCACTGGCAGGCTGGACCTTTGTGTCATATTTTTCGGATCTTCTTTATGCTAATGACGGTCAGTGTTGCAGAAATGTTTGATACTTCCTTAAAGGTTTGTATCTCTCTTTAATACATTGCTGTTCCTTTAAACCAATATTTAATCCTTTTATTTCCTATACTGGGTTGAATTATTGTTTGTCATAACCATCATTTATCAAGGCTCCCTAATTTCTTTGCATGTATCTACGATGCAGTTTTGTTTACTAATTTAGATTCTCTTGGGCCTTTCTCAATGCTTGGGCAGTTGGGCTAAAGGACATTGTGATCTCAAGTACAAGTTTAAGTTATCCAACATTTGTTATTAGTTGAAAACCAAACTTTTATCTGTTGGGCTCATATCATTCTAGTCTTCTTGCAAATATGGGGATGCATGTAACAAAGCCCTTACTCTGTCAAAAACTATGTCATCCGTGAACAACACACACCACAATACCTCATCTTATAGGCGTCTAGTTAACTCGTCCATAACCAAAACAAATATATATATATATATATATATATATATATATATATAGTGAAGATTGCTTTTGAAGATTGTTGCAAGTGACAAAACACATGGTCCTAAAATTTCAAATGATAAAATTTAGAAATGACAAAAACACATTTTAGTTTTCAAGTGAAATTTCAAAAGAAAGATAAAACAAATGGATATCTTTGTCACTAGAAATTTTAGGACCATTTGGATCAAACAAATGGTCCTAACATGGTTTTTGAAGATTGTTGCATTATATTACTATACAACCATTGTATGAAATCACTTCACACACACACACACACACACACACACACATATATATATATATATATATAAGGCCAGTGAACCTACAGCTACATATGAGCCCAATGGCCCAGATTCAATTTGGGCCCGTCAGATGAACACGACCTCATTTTCTATTTGAATTTTAATTTTTTTTTCCATAAATCCAAGTCACGTGAAATTTTAGGTGTGTTCTTCTCATCAAGGTGCACCTAATAAAAATATTTAAAAAATCATTTGCAATATATATTGATCAAAATACCCCTAAAATGTTTCAGGGGTATTTTGGTCAATTTAGTTTTCATGAAATTTTTTTTTTTGATATTTTTGTTTTATTCTATTATTTTTGAAGAACACACGCTCAAAATTTCAAGTGATTTGAATTTATAGAAAAAAATTAAAATTAAAATATGAAATATAATCGTGATCATTGGATCGGTCCAGATTCAATATAGGCCGTTGGGCTCATATTGAGCTGTAGGCACACTGGCTTGTGCTAGTATTTCCTAAATATATATATATATATATATACACACACACACACACACACACACACACACACACAAGGAAATCACAACTACTCCTAGTCATTTAATGTCAAATTAGATGGCTTGAAATGTTTCACAAAGTTCGAGAAATTATTTTTGAACTTTTGAGTCTAGTCAATGACACTCTTAGAACCATCCGATTTGAAATCTGATGGACAAGAGTGATTGTGACCTCCTTATATGAAAAATAAATAGTCTCTTTGTATACTTTCCCCTATATATATATGTATACATATATAGGTATATATACATGTATATATATAGGTTTTGTCTAGAGTTAACAAGCCCTCAAAAATGCAAATGTTCAAGTTAGAAAGAGTTGTGATGGGTGTATTTATCAAAACAATCATTACTTCTTTATTAAAAAATTATTTAAATAGGCAACTTTACCATTAAGCAAGAGCAAATTTAAAATTTTCAAAAAAATACAATGGCATTTTGGAAGTTAGTGTCTTGGAACTTTATTTGTAAAGTGCCTTTGTCTTTTAGTTAAAATTTCAACTTTACCCCTTATTGGAGATGACAAAAGTACCTTTTGTCTTGTAGTAATATTTACAAAATTTCGCCACAAAAGTAATTTTTTTTAAAAAATAGACTATAAAATTAAAATATCCACCCTTCACAACTCTCTCTATTTTGAACCTTTGTAATTTGAAGGGTTGTGAAGTTTAGATTATCCATATATATATATATATGGGTTCTGTTAAAGTGCTCACACTATAGAGCAGTTATACCTGTACTCTACAAATTTTGGACTCATATATACCAATATTTTTTTAGTAAGGGTATTTTTGGTCATTAGATTGGGTGTGACATCATCCACATGGGATGTGACATCACACCCTACGTGGATGATGTCACACCCATCCTAATGACCAAAAATACCCTTACTAAAAAAATACTCCATGTACAAACAGGGTATATAAGTGACTAAAATTAGTTGATTACAGTTATAAAATGCTCTATAGTGTGAGCACCCTAGCATAGCCATATATATATATATATATATATATACTCTCTCTCTCTTTCTCTTGTGTCACACAAAATAAGATGAGCAAACCCTAGCCCTTCACTTTGGGCCTTTTATTAGTCATTGAGAGCTTTCCCATTATGCCCTCATACAAAGGGCCAGAGCCAATGGGGTCCCTCCACAATCTGCCCCTGCAATCCCATGGGGAAGGTTCTCTTTTGCAGGTCAACTTGGTTCTCAGATGACACCCATGCCTACCATGCTTCTGTAAACTCCTATTTATCTCTGGCCAAGGTCTTCGTTATCATATATCCCACACATTCTTTTCGGCATGGATCTTCTCTAGTAGCAACAACTTCTTCTCAAGGACATCCTAAATCCAATAGTAGCACATAATAATGTATTTCATCCTTGATTGTAAGCTTGCATTCTTGCTCAACTGTATTTCACTTTGATTGTGAACAGTGGACGATATACATGTCCTGTTTCAAGCCCAGCTCTTGGAGGAATCTCTTCATCCACTACATCTTCTTGCATGCTTTTATGACTGTGATATATTTGGCCTATGTTGTCAGCAAGTCTACAAATTTCTGCTGCTTGGACTGCCATGATATAGTCCGCTGCAAGAGTAGATAGGTATCGCGAGGGCGATTTCCTAGAGTCTATATCTCCAGCCATGTTAGCATGTGTACCCTTGTAGCACAAGTTACCTTCCCTAAAGCTCGAACACACTTTTGATGACCCTTTGAGATACTCATTATCCCTTTGACTGTTGCCAAATGCTCCTTGCTAGGATTAGCCATATACCTCTGCTTGCCACGCCAACTGCAAATGCAATATCTGGCCCCATGCATACCATGGTGTACATCAAACTTGCACTGCTGTCACGTAGGACACTTTCTGCACTTCTTCTCCTTTTTCTTTGAATAACTCTGCTTGGTAATTAAATTGAAGTGGCTACCAAGAGGGGCCCTACATGTATCGCTTTGTTTTATGGAACCTTTTAAGCACTTTCTCAATGTATCTGCTTGTGACAACAATAGCTTCCCGACCTTCATGTAATGAGGGATCTTCATACCCAAGATTTGTTGAGGTAGACCTAATTTCTTCATGGTAAAGGCATGTCTTAACTCTTACTTCAACCAGTAATTCTTGTTGATGCATTGACTCTTGACCAACAATCATCATGTCATCAACATACAGTTAAAGGAACTTCTTGAGAAACACATGGTGGTTTGAGGCTGTTCTGTTGTACACATGATTCCATATGAAGGAATCAAACTTTTTGAACTACTGCCCATGGGCTGTTTCAACCGCTATAGGCTCTTGTTCAGCTTTCAGACCATTTGTTCTTTCCCTTTTACCTTGATCCTTATGGCTGCTATATACAGATCTCTTTCTCCAAATCACCATGGAGAAAGGCAGTCATGACATCTACTTGCTCAATCTCTAAATTCAAGTATGCGGCCAGGCCAACACGACAATAATTAATGATATTTTCAGCACGTTAGAAAAGATTTTATCAAGGTCAATGCCCTTGTTCTGCCTTCACAACCAGCCTTACCTTGTAACTTGGTTGCGAGCGCTTTTCTTCAGTCTTTAGCCTGAATACCTACTTGTTCTTCAGTGCCTTTTTTCTTTTTAGCAACTTTAATATGTGTGGTTTTTAGGCAAAGAATCCATCTAGTCTTGCATAATTTATGGATTTGGATTTGAGTTATCTAGAACCCAGAACTAGAGTGTTCCATATTTCATGTTTGCTCCAAACAATAATCCGATGAACGCATTGCTGAAGTTTTGGTTCCATAAATCAACATTCAAATGCAAAATTCTAGAATGTCTCCATCTTCTGTGCGCAAACCAAGCCAGCCTTCACCTGGACCCACCCTTAGAGTGTCTTCGGCAACTTCTGTTGTCGCACAGAAGCTCCTCACTGCATCCTAAAGGGGTGGAAAAAGGAAGATTGTATCCCCCACCCCCCCCACCGGGGACACCCCTTCTCTATTTGGGCACCATTCCCATTAGTGCGTAATGAAAGTCGTGGAAGGTATTATATCTTTAATTACACAAAATATATTATCTTCAACTATCATTTATTGTCAAAACCTCTATAATCTCTGTCCATGTGTGTTATTTTTTAATTCATGCAATATGTAATCTCATGCTAACTTCTAAATCTGTCACTATCTATCCATGCTAACTTCTAAATATGTCACTATCTATCCATGTGTCCTTTGATGCTTGATTATAAAGGGGTTACAAAATCTCGATTGTCAGATGGGTCGAAACTCGAACCAAACTGCTATGAATCTCGGTTCCAATCTAGATCGAATCTCAATTTCAAACTAGTATGAATTTTGATTCGAAATGCCTAGGAATCTCGATTCTAAAGATTTTAGAATCACAATTCCATAAATGAGCTCGATTCCGTGTTGGTCAATTCCAAATACGTTAGAAACTTGATTCCATAGAGCTAAGAATCTCGATTCTATCTATGTAGGAATCTCGATTCAATTTTAGTCAAATCTTGATATCTATAAAATAGGAGTCTCGTTTCTCATGATTTCTCTTGTACAAACGTCAATTCCGAAAATAGGAATCTTCTAGCCAGCCGCAATTCCACGATTCTGATTCAATTCCTAAAACGATTCAGACTTGGTATCAACAAATATGCTTTGAACCCATCCTCTTCTTGCACTTCTCCTCTATCTTAATCATACACTATGGTGGGAGGGATTATGATTGATCCTTGTGAGTTATTGAAGATCAGTGGCTTTTCTGGCTTCTTCACATCTTCAATGTTTAGGTCTTATTGAAAGACTACATCTCTATTCTTGATCACCTTCTTACTCTCAAGGTTCCAAAGCCTATAGCAAACTTTGCATTTTAATATCCCAATAAGATGCATGGGAGTGTTTTCTCATCGAACTTGGATTCTTTTTCCTTGGGTACATGTACAAATGCCATGCACCTGAACACCCTCAAGTGTGAATAAGAGATGTCTTTTCTGGTTCAAACTCTCTCTAGGATATCACCATCTAGAGGAGATGATGGGGATCTATTTATTAGGCAGTATGCTGTGAGGATTGCTTCATCCCAATACAGACTTGGTAAGTTAACTTGCCCTTAACTTTCTTTGCAATGATGCATGTCATTCTCTCTGCTATACCTTTATGCTGCAGGGCATATGGAAACATTGTGTTGTGCCTTAAGCCATGTTTGGCTTAGTAGCTTTTGAATGCGTTTAAGCTGTAACTATTCCCCATTGTTTGATAGGAGACACTCTAACAACTGGCTTGTCTCCCTTTCCACCTTAGCGTTGAATTTCTGAAAGATCTTGAACACTTGATATTTCGATTTCCTCAAGCACACCAACACCTTTCTTGAAGCATCATCAATGAAGTTGACAAAGCATGAGGTGTTGTTAAGCGGTTTCACATCCATGGGATCACACACATTTGAATACGTATGAACTATGAAGCTCTTATTAGCAAATGAGACTCTATGTTGTTTACTTATCAAACAATGGTCACATGGATAGAGATGTATTTTTGTGATGGAATAATTTTCTTCTTTGCTAAGATCTGCATTCCTTTTTCATTCATATGGCCGAATCGCATGTGCCATGAGTCTAGATTGTGACACTTCACCATTGGAGGCATGCACCTATGCTCTATAGAGTGAACAACACTTCTTGTCCTTTGCCACAACAATAGATATCTTTTGTCATCTTCCAATGTCCCTTGCCGAACATTGTTCAGTACCCTACATGATTTAAACACTCTCCTGGGATGAGGTTTTGGTGGAGATGTGGTACATGTCTGGCCTCATTTAGCACTAGCTTCATCCCAACATTAGTCTTGGTGTGTAATGTCCTTTTCCCGCAATCTTTGAGGAACCATTATTCCCTATATATATAGAGCTAAAGTCTCCCGCTTTATACGAAGAAAAAATAATGTTTGGGGCAATATTCAAAGATGCTCTAGTATCTACAACCCAGTCAGAGTTGCATGAAGATGACACAAAACTAATGCAATTGTCATCATAATTTCTAACAACACGAATATCGAATTTGATGGTCAATGTAGTGGTTTCCTTGCCAATATTCTTAGCAATGTCCTCTTTTTATTTTCCTTTGAGCTTTCGACACTCTTTCTTCTGCCCAGTCTTGCCACGATGAAAGCATGCGACCCTCTTTCTCGACTTCGATCTTGCTTTATCCTTAGATCAGTTACTTTGATCCCGGGCCTTGGACCTTCCTCAATTTGTGATAAGAGCTCATGAAGTGGATGTGTAGGAGGATCCCCTTCTTGTCTCCTCATTCAACAGACTGCTATTGATTTTACTAATGTCACTTTCCTTTTTGGTGCTGGGTTGCTTAGGGAGATCACCAGACTCTCCCAATTATTTGGTATTGAACTAAGCAACAATGGATTTTGCAACTCATCATCTAGGGATATCTTCATCATTGCAAGTTGGTTAACAATGCTTTGCATCTCATGCAAGTGTTATGCAATGGGATCCCCATCTGTGAACTTCAGATTCACTAATTTTTGGATCAAGAGCGCCTTATTAGTGGCAGTCTTTCTCTCCTACAAGTCTTATAACATGTTCCATAGTGACTTGGTGGATATCTCACTTGACACATGAGGGGACAACATTTTCCGACCATTATTGTTTGTTCTAATAATCTTTCGTTCCAACATATTCTACTCGTCCTTGGGGTGTATACAAGTCTCTGCTATATAGAAGATTGTCCATCTTTGATTTCTTGATGATCCAGTTATTCCTATTGAGCAAAATCATCTTGCTCCTAGTACTGGTATTAATCTTTAATTCACAAACAACAATCATGCCACACCTCCTTTCTCCTTTTTTTTTCTTTCACCAGTGGTTAAGCTTTCGTTGGCAGTCAAGATGGATCACTGGCGGTCAAGGCAGGCCATTGGTAGTTAGGGTGGGTCATCGGTGCTCAAGGTGTCACCTGCAGTCATCTTCTGTCATTGGCGGTTAATGTATGTCACCGGTCGTCAAAAGTGGATCACTGGTTGTCAAGGTGTGTCACTGGAGGTTAGAGTGGGTCACCAGCGATCAAGAACTAATGTTCTAGTATTTCCCAAACACTCTATTTTACCTGTCTCAAGGATCCAGTCTCTTGGTAATATTTTCATGCTTGTTCTACAATGGCTAGGTCTCACTTCACTGGCAAGTGGTGATAGGGATGACTGATGGTGTGTTGGAGTCAAGGAAAACAAGCTCTTATACCAATTTGTTGGGTTCGTACCGTTCGAGTCCTCTTGCAGATACGTGCAATGGAGCCTAACACTTATGGGACAAAACACTGAACTCTTTGTGTGTGTGTGTGTGTGTTTGAGTAGGAGAAACATGTGAGTCAACAAATAAACAAATAAAAGCATCAGACAAGAGATTTATGTAGTTCACTTTTTTTGAGCTACATCCACGAAAGAAAGAGATGAGTAGTCCACTAAAAATAATGGGGTTACAAGAGATAAAGTGGAATAAACCAACTTCTTCCAAGAGGTAATCTCTCTCTTGGGTTACAAGTCTCTCTCACTTCTTCTAGAGGCTTACTCTCTATAGGTTTTCTTCCCTTGGGCTTTCCCTTCGCCCCACCCCCCACCAAGAGGTTTCTTCTCTATCTTAGGGTTCTCTCTCTCTTAGAGCATTTTTTTTCTCTATCTAAGAAGCCTTAGATCAACCCACAACAATTCTCTCTCTCTCTCTCTCTCTCTCGCTCTCTCTCTCTCTCTTTTCTAAAAGAAGTCGAGGACCAAACCTTAGCCATTCAGGATGGAGCTCTTATAGGCCTTTCAATGACTTGCTCCTGAAGTCATTGAGCGCTTTTCCTATGCCCTCATGCAAAGGGCCAGAGCCCATGGGAGGCCCTCCCACATGGTATGGGATTCCCCAACATTATCCATAGTTATCTTTCCTGATTAGGAAAAATTGTGGAGCCTGTTTTGAGTGTGTGCAAATAAATCTCTCTGTCCACCAATGTTTGCATCTACAAACACCCCTCACATCATGCTTTCTTTTTCATACACGCATACACTTAAATCATTGTGCTTATCAGTACACACGCACCTAGAATCTGTGATTGGGCATGAGTGGCAACTCTAGGATGATTGACCTCCTGGGAAGTCATTCAGTCACTCCCTATGTCTACCACTACACACGTACCCTAGCACCCATCCATATCCAGGCAGTTCGTTTGTTGGGGTGGTCTGAATATGGGACCGTCGAACATGTCTCCAGGTCGCGAAACAGATACACAGATTGTCTTGCCTGCTACTCGCTTCCTGGATTCCTTCACTCGCTCTTTGGCTCGCTCCATGCTTACGCACTTCACTTGCAGCCTTCCATACTTGTAGCCCCTCACCCCTCAATTCAATTACTCAAGTCTGCCCTTGCTTGATCCACATCCTTGCTCAGTCCACTCGTTGCCACACACGTTCATGCATCCACCCAATTACACCCACACACACATGCATCTGCCCATCCATCCCCACGCAAACATGCTCAGAGGCAAACATACACAATACATGTGTGGATATCACCTAACATCTAAAGCTATTTGGTATTAGTTGTAGATGGTTAGAGGGTGGATGACCTCTTCGAAATTCCTCTTGGAAGCATAGGCCCTTTCTGGCAGCCTCTTGGAACTGAAATCTCATAGGATCTCAACTGCAGTGCTCATAAATGCACTCCATGGAGACTTAGACTTTATTTAAAAGAATTCTGATGTGTTAAACTACATATGTTTATAAATCTGAAAATTTGTTTTGGGCTCTTATTGTCTATTGTGAGTAATAGAGCTCCTGTTGAGATTGGTACTTAGGCTTATAATTTAATTGCCTTGGACCTAATATTTTAAGGTATTGAAGCCTCAGGTAGTAATAGACCACATACCATTTTCAAGTAAAATTAAAGCTAGTAAATAAGTTGGAATGACTTTGTCATCTATTGTACATATGCTGCTCGGGTGCCCTTCTGAAATGAGTCTAATTTTAAATGCATTTCTACACCTTTTTTTTTCTATATCGGTTATACATTCGCAGAACATATCAATATTCACATATTCATGCAAAGAAATGAAAATTCTTAATGGAGTACCCTCATTTCTTATTGAATTCCTAAAAAACAACATTTATAATGAATTTTAATATTTTTTCCGGATTTGTTTTAAGGTTTAATCCGACCGATTCAGCTGATTCCCGATCCAGATCGTCGATTCGCCGATCCGGATGGATTTTTGGGATGCCCGATCCTGGTCACCGATCCGCTTTTTAAACCACTGGTTTAAACTAATGGATCCTTGGAGTTCAAGGGTTGCATTTGAATCCATTAGCTGTCCTTGTAGTGCCCATACAGAGCAGATTTATTAGAGGTCAATTCCAGTAGGACGAAATAAGCATGCACAGTTGTATAGCCTTTGCACTGATTGTGTGATCCTCATTACAATATGTACTTTGCTCAGAATGATCATAATCAACACTAAGATCTCTTTGGTTCCCTGAAAGTGGCAAATCAACACTAAGATCTCTTTGGTTCCCTGAAATGGCATTCAATAAGAAACAGATAGTTTTTCTCAACAAAATAATGTTTTTCAGTGCTTTCTATTGGTCATGTAATTTTTTTTCCGAACTACGTTTATGAAAATTTAAAAAAAAAAAACTCATATGTAACATCAAAATATTATGAAAATTTTACAAAAGCATAGGGGAGAAAATTTTGATTTTTCATTTCCTTCTTTAACTACTTTGAATATTTTATGTATCTAACTTCGGCAATTTTACTTACCCCACAAAAAAACTTCGTCAATTTTGACACTTGAGAATCTTTCCCAAAAATTTATTATAAATAATAGAAATGAGAATCTACCCAGAAATTATTTTTATTTGAGAAATTCTTGAGTTTTTGCGCCATGCCTTCAACTTGGCTCGATGCCTTTATCTTGCCATCACTATTCGAAAAGTCGGCCATCCGATCGCCTAGGTGAAAAAATTCAAAAAATGGGTAGGTATTGTTTAGGTGGGGTCATTATGCGCCCTCTTTGGGCGGCCGCCTAGTCAGGCAAGGCGCTACTGTCTGTGTGCCCGCCTAGGTGCCGTTATGTGAAACTTTGCGGATGAGCTGAAAAGAAAACCTCGGTGACAGTAAAAAAATTTAAGTTTTCTGGGGGCAAAAGGATTTTGGGGGTATTCTAAACCCCCAAAGCAAAAACTGTGGTCTTTAGGGTGAGAAAACCCCCCCAAAACCACTTTTTTGTGATTTAACGAAAGATCGATAAATTTTTCAGTCTTTCGATTTCTTCCCAAAACAAAGGCAATAGTTTGTGGGTGGATTTGGAGCTTCTAGGAGTTGATTTTGAGAACTTTTGGCAATCCAATAGATGAGGTTTGCACAGACATCGATTTGATTTTTGATATTTTTAAAGTATTATTATACTTGATTTTACTTAGCAACAATATATTATGCTGTGAATCATGTGTATTTCTTTTTGCTTTTTTTTTCTCTTACGATATACTTACATGTTTGTCGGTAAAAAATCGATTTTTTTTGTGATTAATTGATTTGTTTTCTCATTTGGACGATGAAATTGAGCATATATTATATTCTTTTATGAATAGTAGATTCTTTTTTTGTACAATGTGTTATGTTTCGTTATTTTATTATTTTTGTTTTTCTTTATTTGATAAATAATTTGATTATGCATCTATGTGATATCTTAATGAATTAAGTCTTAATTCGTAAAGTGAAACTAAGATCTTACATATTCATTTAAGTCTTCGTGTAAAGTAATATCAAGTATATGTTTTGAAACTAACATCTTAATGATATCATATCATATATCTTAATTCTTAAATTCTTAATTATATGATATCTTAATGAGTAAAGTCTTATTGTAAAACTAACATAGGAACATCTTAATCTTATATATTCATTTGAAACTCATATCAAGGAGGGGGTGGGGGTTCAATTTTTTTGAGGATTGCGAGGGTACCCTGTTCCTGGGTGGGCACCTGGCTGCCTAGGTGGACAGGCACCCAAAACACCTAGGCTCCGGAATCCGCATTGTTGAACATTATGTTGTCATATATTTCAGTTTTTGTACTATTCTTAATTAAAAGGTTCCTATATCCTTTATTTGATTAATTTCAGAAAAATAGCCCATATGTTAATGAAGGCTTTATTTGTATCACATGAATACCCAATTGATGTATGTTTTGGATTTGTTGGTTTGCACTCTTAAGGGGAGGAAATGATCGATGCGATCTTTTAGTTTGTTTGTGTGAGTGATATTGTTGCAAGACAAAACCTCTGTTTATTCCTGTAGTTAGTTATTGGAATCTTGTACCATGTTATTGGTTTATTAGACTGAAGTTTTTTTGGTTAAACTGCTTTTGGTAGCTGGCTGTAACAATGTCTTAGTATTGATGTTCTTATTTGTGGAATTTGATTCATTAGTTCACATATTCAGGCCCTTAATGTTGAACAGAAGGATACTCTACATAACTCTTGTGAAGCTGCGATTGTTCATGAACTTTGTGCTATTTGTTTGGAGAAAATACTAATTGAGGAAACTGCTCATGTGACAGGTTGTGAGCTTGGAGAAAATACTAATTGAGGAAACTGCTTATGTGGCAGGTTGTGAGCATGCCTACCGGCATGTTGTGTAGGTTTAGTTCTATATAAATGATTCTTTTACTTGCTTTAAAATTTTCTTTTGCCTAGGATGTTGCCTTCATGAATTTCATCTTTAAGGGTTTAAATTTGATAAATTAGTTACCAAGGGGTGGTATTGAGAAGTGGTCAAAGGTGAAAATACTTAATCCTCATTAATGTCTTTCAGTGTCTTCTAAGATTTCTTTCCAGATTTGTGTAGGTTATGTTTCCTCATTGTGACACCCATATTTACCATTTTGCCTTGTGTTTCTGCATATGTTGTTTCTTAACCATACATGTGGTATTTACTTGGTTTTCTTTTGATCTTGTGGCACCATATTTCCTCAAGTTGCAGGCATTCACATATGCTTATTATGTGGTTTTTCCTTGAATTTTGGGGTCGAACATTTCTCAGATGTTATCATTATTTTATGTCTGTATTTTCTATTTCTACCTAGTGTTTCCTTACGTTTTAGAATTTTGTCATTTTTGTGTATATTATTGCATGGTGATTTATGCAGCTTAACTTTAAAACAGGACCAGATTACTACGTACTCAATTGCCTATTTAGAAATCAGTTTAAATGAAATGAAATTCAAACTGATAATAATTTGTGGTAAACTTGCAAATCATCATAGTGAGATAACAGACTTATTTTGTGGGGCTGGATGTTACATTTATTGTCAAACATAAATAACTTAACACACTTTGTCCCTTTAGCCATTTTGCTTTGAACTTGCTTTACAATAAACATTAGCACAGCAGTTGCGAATGGAGGCATATGAAGTTGAGTTATTCTTAGCATGTTACTTCTCTAAAGGTCTTTAAATAGAAAAAGTCTGCTCTTTTATATGTGAAATTAAGCTGGGCTTGTAAAGTATGAAAGAAGAAATGCTAAATGTGATAGATTGGGTCAGAGAGGTTTGGTAGAGCTTGGCCCAAAATGCTTGTTCTCCTATCGATAATTATGGAGGACAAAACTCCTAGATGAAGGCAATTGGGTGGTAGGTGGAGAGGCAACATGTTACACCTCATTTTGGTACTCTTATTCATTTTCAATTTTGATCATCGGCACAGATTCCTCAGAAGTTCTGAAAGCGTGGGAATTTTTTTTTGAAAATTATTGTAATGTCAGAAAATAATATCTGCCATTACTTCTCCAAATTTCTTTTCGGTGTCCTAAATCCACCTGAGTCTTCAACAAAACAAAATTTCAAATATTCTGTGGTAGTATTGGGTGGGGTAAACTTTTTTAAGTGAAAAAAGGAGAAAAAATGAAAAAATTCTCTCCACTTTAACATCTGTCCTTCTCATTCGCTTGAATTTCTATGATGAAATTTGGTCCCTAAAACATTGATACTTTTAACTCATTTCTTTTGGGTTCCTACCCTCTATTTTCCTCATTATTCCCACAAACCCTGTGCCTTTTTTTTTTAATTTACATTTGTTGTTTTTTGTGGTTTTCCTCTCCTTACAGTGTTCCTTTGAAAACCCTAATATCAATTTCTTTGAGGGAACCGTCTTTGTTGTATTTGTGCGTCTGCATCCACGCATTTTGAAATTTTGATGTAACCGAATAGGTTGGGGAAATAGGATTTCGAAAATTTTCTTTGAAAATTTTTTGATGTAACCAAATAGGTTGGGGAAATAGGATTCCGAAAAAAAAATTTGAAAAAAAAAGTTGTGAATATGTGGCTGGTTTTGGTATGATTGCAGTTAGTCTGCTAGCTTCCACTATGGACATATTTTCTTGTGATTGATCATGATCGGGTTCTGCAAGATAGTTGCATACTTTCCTCTTTTGAATGCTTATAATTTGGTTTTGGCAATAATCTTTTGTTTCTATGAAACGCTGCATGCATCCTTAGATGGGCTTCATACGATGCAGATCCTTGGTACAAAGAAGAAACTTTAGAGGCTCAAAAGGAAGCTACAGAAGAAGAGGAAGAACATCATTATGACTACGATGAGATCAGTGACTATGTCGAAGATGTTTTCTATGGCAGGCATTTGCATTGGAAACTGGAGTTGGGGCGACTGTGCCATGTACGAGCTGGTTGCAACGAATCAAAGTAAATTGTTGAAAGGATATGCACTCATGGAGAAGAAGGTGGTTCTTTACAAGCTCAAGGAAAGAAACCAGCCTCAAGAGCAGCATGGCAGAAGTGCAAAGCACCAAGGAAACTTGCAACCGGGGGGGGGGGGGGACTAGTCATATACGAATCATTCCCTTATGTAATGTTATCCTTGACATTGTTAAATGAAAATGTACAATATTTTCAAACTTAAGCATCTTCTCGGAATAATGTTTCAGGAAATATTTTACGATACTGATAATTTTGGAAACAAATAATTAGGAATTATATTGTTCCTATGCCCAGTACAGGCCTGGAAATATTGATTCTATTTTAGTTGTTCTGTGAATAGTGTGTGCTATGGAGAAATTTATTTTTCGTTACAGGGTGTAAACTGAAATCTTCTTGGTAAATGTCTGTGTTCCTGAGAATTCAGAAGAGTTCAGGAGGTAAGGGGTAGGGTCATAATATCTAGGAAAACTATTGCTCATATCCTTCTAAATTTTTAAATTACAAAAATACCTCAATTTTTTGTAATGTAGGTGCATATCCATATTTCTTAGGTCTGTGTCGCCTTAGCATCTTGGACCACTACGACCTAATAGGTATGTGGCAATAGTATTACGGACCTGTTAGGTGTAACAGTGGTGCAAATGGAGGCATAGCCGCTATTTTGGTGTAAAAGTGGTGCCAGGTCCATTTGCATGAGTACAGATCAAATGGAGCTATCTGATCCAAATCGGTGATTTTTCAAACATTGATTCAGGTCCGTTGATTTGGCTTACGTGTGAGGTACATCTTAGAGACTCTTTGACCTTTTTATAGTATACTCCCACAAACCTCGTGTGGGACAAATTGTTTAGCCTTCTGTCTAGTCGCTACGATTTTCTTTGTATTGGCCATAAACTATGGGGAGAAAGATACTATCTCATGGGATATTTAAAAAGAAAAAATAACTCTTAACTTTGGGATATTTAAAAAGAAAAAAATAATACTAGCTTATGGGATGTTTAACAAGAAAAAAGAAGAAGAAAAGAACTAGCTCATAGGATTTGATATAAAAAAAATTATGGGAACAATAAAATAAGTAAGGAACATGCCAAACACAAGCACAAGTTGAAGAAACCTAGGGTTTCTTCTCTATATCCAAGCTAGGGTTTCAAAAGCCTAAGCTTTTATCTCTTTCAATTTCTAAAAATATGTTGAATTTCTCAAGGCCCCCACACACCTCTTATAATTACAATTCAATGTTCAAAGACATTAAAATGATTAAAATAACCTATATATCATAACTTAAACTAAAATTTGGTCATGAAAGTTATGTCCTTACGAACAATACCCATGAATAGTACTTGTCAATGGTACTATTGAAATAAATAAAAAACTATAAAAACTCTAGAATACCCAAGAAACTAATAAAACCTAAAAATAAACTCTAAAACTAAAACTATAATGTACATCACTTTTAGTTGAATAAAAATAAAAAATAAGAATAATTTTGCCCCACCATCATTTTCCCTTGGTTGAAGAAAACTCTTTCTCAAATTTTGAAGTATGCTAGAATGAAATTGGTGTTAGTCCGGCAACATTCTTCAACTTGAATATTGTAAACATGATCCTGAGACTTGTGGGTTGCTGCACTAATCAAAACACAATGATTGTGCATTAGAACTAAAAAACCCTCGAGAAAAGGGTCACTATATGTCGGTAGAATATTTTTAATCATATAAACTTATTGAATCACTTCAGCCATGGAACCCTGTTGAATTTGCTCAGACTCAGCTCTAGAACTCACCATAGGTGCATTGTTAAGATCAGCGACTAAACAAACAACGTCACCTATCAATTCTCCATTTATTCATTTTTTTCTCATCAAATACCAATTCAACCATAAAACCTCAATTATCGTCGTAGATAGGATCTCTTATAAGATCTTGTTTTTCATTTAAGCATGCATCGAAGATTGGTGGTAGATCCCAATCTACGTCTGTTGATTTTCGATACGAAATGTATCAAAATTAATAATCTTATCATCCAAATTGAAAACCTTAGAGTGATGTTCCCCACATCTAGGTCTTTTGTCACAATCCTCATCACTTGACTCCCCACGCAGAGCAAAAAAGTAAAAAAGATTTGTACTCGAGATCTTCTTGGGGTGAAAGATCACCATATTGCCCATTATTGAGGCCCACGAACTACTACGCCAACTACTTTACTTGCATTTCAAGTTCTTGAATTCTGTCATTTGTAGAATTACGGAGTGGATCTACAAAAATCCCCTTCTACAGCCTCTTCTCGTTGCCATGGGCTTGCTGAAATCACGAACCCTAGGCAAATAATGAACAAAAACTACTGAAATCAGCAATATTTAAGTTGTTTTGGTAAAACTATAACTAAAATAAGTAAACAGCAGACCCCTACTATAACTTCCCCGCTTTGTTGTTGACCTAGAACACCAAAATCATGATGCTTCTGTAACTCCATACATTGCTACAGTAACTACATGCAATGCTACAATGCTTCCATTGTAGATCGCCGGCTCTAATACCAATTTGATGCAGGGAAATTTTAGGGAACAATAAAATCAGCAAGGAACAAGCCAAACACAAGCACAAGTCGAAGAAACCTAGGGTTTCTTCTTCATATCCCTAACTACGAAAGCCTAAGCTTTTCTCTCTTTCAATTTCTAAAAATATATGGAATTGACCATCTAAAGGCCCCCACACACCTCTTATTCACAGATATTATATGTCCGTAAGATGATTAAAATGGCATATATATCATAACTTAAAACTTTAATTTCGTAATGAAAGTTATGCCCTTGTGAACAGTACTCGTGAACAATACTCATGAATAGTACTTGTAAATAGTACTCTTGAAATAAATTAAAAAATTATAAAAACCCTAGAATTCCTAAAAAACTAAAAAATCCTAGAAATAAACTCAAAAACTAAAGCTAAAATATACATCATTTAAAGTTGAATAAATTTTTTTTTTTGCCCTCCATCCTTCTCCCCTGGTTGAAAAAAACTCGTCCTCGAATTTTGAAGTGTGCTAAGATGAAATTGGCGCTAGTCCGATAACATTTTTCAACTTGAATATTGTAAACATGATCCTAGGACTTATGGGTTAATGCACTAATTAAAACACAATGATTGTACATTAGAACTGGAAAACCCTCAAGGAAAGGGTCATTGTATGTCGATATGATATTTTTAATCACATAAACTTGTTGAAGCATCACTTTAGCTATATAACCCTGCTGAGTTTGCTCAGACTCAGCTCTAGAACACATGCCAGGTGCATCATTGAGATCAGCGACTAAACCAACAACTTCACTTATAAATTCTACCTTTGAGTTCTTCATCTTTTTCCTCACCAAATGCCGATTCAGTCACAAAACCTTGATTATCATTATAGATTGGATCTCATACAAGATCTTGCTCTTCATCTAAATATGCATTGACGGATGGTGGTGGATCCCAATCTACATGGTTAGGTGCCTCGATCTCGCCCTCTGGATCAGGATGATCGAGCGTCATGTGTCTCGAGTTTCAGGGAGACCCGGGACTTTGAGATCGCTCTCTCGAGAACCTCGTTCAAGAACAAGGGCAGGAGGACCAACTGATGAGAGAGGAATTTAAGCTGGGTTCGGGACTTACTCGGGTTGGATCACGTGGGTGCCCTCTTAGATCATGAAGAAAGCCCCCCAGTAGTAAAACTAGTTCGGAATCGCCTCCTTTGGCCTATATTCTCATGTTTTCTGCAATCACACACATATGGTAAATATTATAAGACAGGTGAGTCAATAGACCTCACTTTGCCTTTTTGGTGAATGTACGCGGGTGTGCACATCCAAAAAGAGGAAGAGAAGCATGAGAGAAGAGAGATGGGGGAGAGAGGAATTTGACCAGGCAAGGAGATCAACACAGTGACCAAGCTGACAGGTAATTGACCTGGCATGACAGTAAAACGGGCTCGGTAACTAGACTGTCTCAACAGAAATACTACTAGACTATAGTACCAATACTGACTAGCTAGACCCGATGGTTAGTCTATCGTTGTGGTAAAGAGGGCACAACAACTCTGATTGAAATAACAACATTACTGCCAAACGACAAGACTACCATGAAAGGCTAATCTCGACCCCTTTTAATCAAACAAAAGAATAACAAAAAAGATAGAGATCATAGAGAGAGAATAAGAAGTAAGATAAGAGAAGAAGAAGAGAATAGAAAGAATGAGAGAAAGAGAAGGAAGGGAGAGAAAGAAGGGATATAAGCGGCAATAGGCTAGCACCGGCTGTGTCAGAAGAAAAGAAAGAGAGAAACATAGGTGGCGATAGGTTAGCGCCGGCTGTGTTAGACAAGAAAGAGAGAGAGGACACAGGTGGTGCTAGGCATCGCCGGTTATGTTAGAAGAAGAGGAAAGAGAGAACATAGGCGTCGCTAGGCATCGCCGACTGTGTTAGAAGAAGAGGAGAGAGAGGACACAGGCGGCGCTGAGCATCGTCGACTGTGTTAGAAGAATAGGAGAGAGAGGATACAAGTAGTGCTATGCATCATCGGCTGTGTTAGAAGAAGAGGAAAGGGAAGACATAGCATTGCTGAGCATCGTCGGCTGTGTTAGAAGAAGAGGAGAGAGAGGACACAGCCGGTGCTAGGCATCACCGACTGTGTTAGAAGAAGAGGAAAGAGCGAACACAGGCGGCACTAGGCATTGCCGGCTGTGTTAGAAGAAGAGGAAAGAGAGGACACTGACGGCGTCAGGCATCACCGATTGTGTTAGAAGAAGAGGAAAGAGAAAGAGAGATAGAGATGAGAAGATGAGAGAGAGAGAGAGATAAAGATGAGAAGAAGAGAGAGAAAGAGATAGAGATGAAAAGAAGAGAGAGAAAGAGATATAGAAATGAGAAGAAGAGAGAAAAAGAGGAGAGATAAAGAGGAGGAGAGAGAAAGAGGGGAGGAGAGAGAAAGTTACTTTACTAAGGTTACCGACCCTCTTCTTCTCTCTCCTCTCTCTCTCCAAGACACACCCATGAACTTAAGCAAGAAATTGAAAAAAATTTGAATGATGGAAGAAATGAATCGATGGTCTTTTTACAATTTGGCTTTGCATGTTTATATAGAATTGGGCTCAAACATGGGTGGATGCCTAAAAACTACCTAGAATTGAAGATAATTATAATTTAATTTAATTAAAAGAAATTCTAAAAATAGGTGTAAAAAGACTGTTTTGCCCCTACCTAACAATGTGTGGAATTTCAGTACAGTCCTTGCTGCTGCTCGAGAACTTACGTGATCTTCCATGACTGATCCGGGGTTGTTCTGATGCCCGTTTGATCGAAAGATGATTGTTTTCTTGTAGGACTCGGCATGACGATCAATATGATACCAACTTCGAGCCAAGAATCATGTTTTTAAGGCATGATCACGAGACTTGAAATTTGCTTGAATCTTAAAAACTGTGGATCGATTGTGTGCTCATTTCTTGATGTTTTTCTTCATTTTTTTCTCTGAATCACACCGAGCATGCTATCACGATCACGTTGCAACAAACGCAGCTCGATTTTCGTGTCCGGATGAAGATTTTGTCGTCTTCCGTTTTTGGCCGAAATCTTGAAATTCGGTGGCCAAAATTTACAGAATCTTCGACACCTTCGTGTGTGAAATCCATGGACCTTATGCACATAATGCAATTGGTTTTGTGCCGATCGAGTATGCGAGCATCGTGATTTGGCTGCCGGAGTGAGGCGTGCTGCTACTGAATTTTCTGTAACTTTCTTACGGATCAGCAACTTCTCTCTAGTTTTTCTCCCTGCTCGGTCATCGTCAAGGGGCGTACCACATATCAAAACGCTCGTCTCAACAAGAAGAACATGCTCACAAAATTTGAGCATGATCTAACTTTGATTGAGTGTGATATAGGTCTCGAAAGTCACTATATATGACTGTGAAAACAACCACCTTTAATGATATTTTGAAGCAGGGATTTTCGGTATTTTACCCATAACCTTTTCTTGGAGTGCTCGATTAAGCTGAAACTTGACCCATAAGATTTTTCAACCTTGCCGGATCCAATGGCGGTGGTTCCATAGCTGTTTGAAGCATCAAAAATATAGTTTTCGTTACAAGGTTCATTTCAGGGTGCTCAAGGCCAATTTTTTTGAACTTGTTTATCTGTGTTCACTACCTTAGACATGTCTAATCATGATGAAACTTGGTAAGTGGCCTTTTGGAGTGCTCATGAAGATCTTGATCAATTTTAGGGCAATTCTGAGACTATCTGGATTTCCACTGCTTTGTAGGCTTTATTGACCTACTTCCTCTTTATTCTCTATCAAGGACCAAGGTGCTAAAAAATGCGTTCAAGTAGCTTGCCCCGCTCAATGTTGTGCTTCGAGAGAAGCGAGAAGAATAACATTCGAAAAATTTTCTTCGGCTTTATTACTTTTTTTCTTCTTAGCCACAGAACCACGTGAACACCGAGGAGATTCATGCAATGGTGCAACTAGGATGCTCAGACGTACAGATGCATTGTTCATAGATATGCCTGTGGAGACTTTAGGGGGGGAAGAGACTTTTTTTAAGGATCATATCGAAGTCCTCACCCTCGTGTGGACTGTTTGTGATTATGAAGCTGAGGATTTTGTACAGACCTCGTCAGTCAGAATCAGGACCATTTGGCAATTGAGTATCATGTCAAAGGGCATTGTTCCCATTTGGTCTGAGTTTCTTTGTCTTGGATAGACAACAAAAGAGCCTTTGGTCGGCGCTCGTCTGCATCATACACTAGTTATTCTTTGACAAGTAGGGTACCTCAGTTTATTAAGGTGACCAGCTTTGGGTATAACCCCTACCCACTGTTGTGTAGCTACGACAATCAAGATTCCTCTCTTCTTTGAGAGGGGCTTCAATCGTGATTCCTACTCCAAAGTCATGGCTAATTCCTTGGCGAGTAGGGTACCTTAGTTTATCAAGGTGACCAACTTTGGGTATAACCCCTACCCATTGCTAGCAAGTCGTTACATAACAGGTCCAAAGTCATGGCTGACTTAGCCTTCTTGGGGCGTCTTTAGTTTGTTAGAATGATTTCCTTGTTTGTTTGTTTTTGCTGAAGAGCCTTTTGTCAGCGCTCGTCTGCGTCGTGCACCAGCTGTTCCTTGGCGAGTAGGGTACGTCAGTTTATCGAGGTGACTAGCTTTGGGTATAACCCCTACCCACTACTAGCAGCTCGTTACATAGCAGGTCCAAAGTTATGGCTGACTTAGCCTTCTCAAGGCGTCTCCGGCATCTGGTAGTGCGTTTCGTGACCCCCTGAGGATGATGCTCTCCTTCATGGGACTTGTTTTGCTTTATTGGCGAATCTTCTATCCGTCGAGTCCTTTTTTTTGGCGAATGGACTCAGGCTGTCAGAATCTTTTTCCTTGAAGCTCGTATTTTTTAGGCCCTGGTATTGTGACACTACGGATTTTTCTTTTTGAGTGAGGGCTGAAGCTGCTTGTTGAGGTGAGCGCTGCATCAACCTATTTATTGGTTCAAACGTCCTTTGCGGATTTTCACTTGAGCTTGAAAAGCGGTGCCGTAGAGACAGTTTTCACCAACTTCCTTTTCTTTGGGGCTCTTTTACCCATGACCTTTTGGCTATGTCCACCTTTATTCTTCCATTTTTACTCACGATGCCCTTTTAGGTTTTCAAGACCAATTTTTTATTCACGAAACTCTTTTACTCATAGTTTCGTGACCATGCCCGTCCATCATTTTTAATCATGACGTTCCCTTATTAAGGCATACACCATGCTTGTTATTTCCTTTTTTATTGTGGAGGAGTGTTTAAGGTCATGCCTCCAGGACCAGTGCGAAGCCTTTTAACGTCATGCAGCCAAAACGTGCACTATGGTTTAAGGTCATACAATTAGACTATAATGGAGATGGATAACAGTCTGTGGAGGCCATAGAGTGAGTATGGTAAAGGTTTTAGCTCACTTTTGGGGAGACGGCACGAGGCTACCTATGACAGATGGATGATGTATGAAAGGTGGATGAAAAAATAGTGACCCACTAGCTTACGACGAGTATAGGTGGCAGGATAGTTCACCATTTTGTGAGCACAGGTGAGACTCACTGGGGAATGATGGAGGATGAAGAAACAAATTAACTCACTAGGGAGGTAGTGAAGGTGGTGCGCGCACAAGAACGGGTCGGTTAAGGAAGACGTGCTTAAAGATGCACGTAAAAGGTGTGTGTGCATATGTGGGGTGAGTTTTAAGGTCATGCCTTTGGGACCGGTGCAAAGCAGTTTATCATCATGCGGTCAGAACGTGCATTATGGTTTAAGGTCGTAAAGTTAGACTGTGGTTATATAGTTTAAAGTCATGCAACTAGGACCAGCAGTTTAAGGTTGTGTAACTAGACCTCCGCTACAATTTATGGTCATATAGTTTGGACCGTGGTGCTAAACCTTTTATCGTCATGCGGCCAGGACGTGTACTATAGTTTAAAGTCATACAGTTTGGACTGTAGTTATGCAGCTTAAAGTCATGTAACTAGGACCATGCAGTTTAAGGTCGTGCAACTAGACCTCTGCTACAGTTTATGGTCGTATAGTTTGGACTGTGGTGTCGGTCGCCACGTAGGTGAAGCTCCATGAGGAATAGGTCTATAGATGGCAATCCGACTCCCTGGGGATAAAATGGTTAATACCATACATCATCAGAGAGCTTCTTAGATGGAGATGGTGGCCTTACAAGGAGTGGCAAACTTTACTGGGGGTTAAGAGGGCGTGACTCCCTAAGGATAAAATGATTAAAGTCAGCAAGAGGTTCCGGTGGGAAGGCCGACTTCATTGAGGAAAAGGGGACAAATATGGGTCTTTCATATCCTTGAGGACAGAATAACTAGGTGTGAGGCATACCCATTAGGGGTTGTAGCAGTAAAAATGACCCTAACTTCACTGGGGATAAAAATATGCAGTACAAGTATGACTCTCCTATTGGGGCTGAGAAGTCATGGCCTAGTTTGAACGACTTAAGTACCACTTTTCCGGGGATAATAAGTCACAATCAAGGTGCAACTTTAACGGGGATAACAATAGTAGGACACACATAGCTTCGGCCTGGGGTGTGCGACAATAGACTGTTTTAAAACACAGTCGGCAACAGGTGCAGCGACCATCACCTCTTGGCACTCAGCAGGCGCTGAGCCTTTTTGAAAACGCAGACGGCGCTGAGAACAACCAACACTGTTTCTTGACCAGAAAACCGACATTAGGGTTAAAACACAGCTGGCTTTGAGGACAGCCCGTGCTATTTCTTGAACACAGTCGACGCTGGGTCACTGTGCACGCAGCTGGCGCTGAAGTTACGAACACAGCCGGCGTTGAAGTCACCAACAACACTACCGTCGCTAAGTCTTTTAGATGACATAGCCAGTGCTGGATGTGGGTTAGTATTTTGGCTCCGACTCGAACCCGACCCGGTCTTGGCTTCTGTTGGAATGGGATTTCATGTGGCAGTGGTAAAATTTGCTCGAGCCTCAGGTCTGAGCCCGACCCGGTCTGGCCTGTTTGTCGTTTGGCTTTCCTTGGACGCGGTTGGGATTCCCAGTTTGTGAGGGACATTTGAGGGAATGATTAGCTATATAAGGGGATAAACCCTCATTTTCACTGTTTCATCAAAGGGTGAAAAAAACTTGAGCAAAATTTTGATTGTGAGAAGGGGGTTTCCAGTGAAAGCTTTGAACGAGCACACAGGCTAGGTTAACAAGAGATTTCCAAAAAACAGGTAAAGTTCTAGGGAATCAGTGAACTCCGGCTGTGATTTTGGGGTTTTTAGGGAAGGGAAGAGAGCTACCCGAGGGTTTTCCAATGGTTTTCTACAATTTCTCAATGAGTCCAAGGGGTTTCCCGACGACTTAGGAAAAGCTGTAGAGGGTTTTTAGCAGTGTTTTGGTG
Source organism: Amborella trichopoda (assembly GCF_054954075.1). Classification (NCBI taxonomy): domain Eukaryota; kingdom Viridiplantae; phylum Streptophyta; class Magnoliopsida; order Amborellales; family Amborellaceae; genus Amborella; species Amborella trichopoda. The sequence continues at coordinate 12,540,690 of NC_142336.1, forward strand.
ACTTTTTTGCCAAGGTGGAGGAACAAAAGTCTCACAGTGGGTTTTCGACAGGAGACCGGTGGACGCAAGGAAACGAACGGTCACAAGAGGTGGACTGTCACAGGAGGTGGACGGTTTGCAGGAAGGTGAGACGTTTCCATCGAAAATCTTGTAATCCTCAGGGAGACAAAGCATCTAGGCCCTAAAAATGAGGATTCTCGAGAATCGAGGAGACACGAAAAAACAAGGATTCATCGGGAGGTGAACAGCTGCGGCGGCGAACACAGCCGGTGCTGACTTTGAATACGGAGCCGACACCGGGCCTTAGTATCATAGCCGGTCCTGGAGTTTAAGAAACACAACCGGCTCTACCCTTTCTAGGAGCACAGTCGGCGCTGATCATCAAGAAAACCAGCTTGCGCAAGGAGTTATCAGCGCTGCCGATGCTAGCCTTTGGAAGACACGGCCGGCATTGGCCTTAGACGACGCTCAGCAGCACATGATCATCTCATGATGCGCACAATGGTGCTCGCATGTGGCAGTGAGTTGCATGTAAGAATTGATGTGAACAACGATGAGATATGTGTGGCGGTGTTCATGCATGGCATTGACTTGGTTCGGCAAAGGGTGGTGAATGTTGGTAAGCCCTGGCTTATGATACCTGTTGGAAGCCAAGCCCTCCAGCACAATAATGAAGTCCATGTTGTTCTGTAGAAGGTCATCCACTGTGAACAGGGTATTTTCTCCAATAGCCCAGTTCCTTGCCAGAGAAATCTGTCTTGTATGCTTGATATATACGTCAGATGAATTAAAGCTGATTGGAAAATGATTGGCCTCTTCTTTTGACATGTAACCATCCTCTTTGGTGGCACTTGTCAGATGAACTAAAGCTAACTTCTCCGAATGGTTTTGCTTCTTCTTTTGGCCTGTAACCATCCTCTTTGGTGGCACTTGTCAGATGAGCTGAAGCTAACTTCTCCAAGTGGTTTTGTTTCTTCTTCATGAGGAAGGCATTTCTTTGGTGGGTTTGCTTCTTCTTCATGAGGAAGACATTTCTTTTGGCCTGTAACCGTCCTCTTATCCTCAGATGCAAGGGCAATGCCATAGTTTTTGGTTTGTAACATCCTCTTATCCTCAGATGCAAAAGCAACACTTTTGGTGTCAACTATTTTCTTTTCCTCAGATATAAGAGAATTGTAATCTCCCTAATAATGGGCTTTTTGGCTTGTATCTTATCACTCATTTTTACTGCAATAAAAAGAGTTAGAATTTGTTTGGACTGTCTTGCATACTTTGCATTGAGTCTCTTTCCTTTGAATATGCATCATGGGTAGTATTTCTTTAGGTATTGCCCATTGATAGGGGGCATTGCCTCCTCTCCATCAGGATGTGCCAATATGTAGGCACCATTTGGCAGGACCTTTTTGACTATAAAGGGACCTTCCCACTTAGGTTCAAACTTCCCTTTACGTCATCCATGCATAACAATCGGTCTCTTGATGACCAAAACTAGATCTCTACGGGCGAATGAGTGGACCTTGACTGACTTGTCAAAAGCCCTCTTCATTCTCCCTTGTTTGAGTTCAAGGTTCTGCTGAGCCTCTAGCCTCTTTTCATCAAGTGCATCCAATTCTTGATATCGAAGTTTGACTCTCTCATCTTCGGTTAATCCTTGATGTATAGCGACACACAATGAAGGGATTTGAATTTCAAGAGGTAAAACTGCTTCACCCCCATAGACCAGAGAATAAGAAGTGGAATCAGTAGCATTTCGTGTAGTAGTGCAATAGGCCCATAGTGCTTCAGGAAGCCTCTCGCGCCAATTCTTCTTTTTTTTTTATACTGACTTCCTTAAAATATTGCACAGAGTCTTATTGAAGGCCTCAGCTAATCCGTTCGCCCAAGGGTGGTACATAGTCGAGTACTTCCACTCAAAACCAAACTGGTTGACCAAGCGATCAATATGATGACTTCGAAATTGAGGGCTATTGTTCGATATAATCCAGTTAGGCACTCCAAACCAATATATGATGTGACGTTGAACGAAGTTGGCCACTGTTTTCCCAGGAACTTGCTTAAGGGGGACCTCTTCAGCCCACTTGGAGAAATAATCTGTTGCAGCGAGAATAAAGATGTGACCCATTACCGAAGGAGGGTCAACAGGCCCTACAACATCCATACCCCATTGTGAGAAGGGCCGTGACGCCACTATAGGGTGTAAGTGCTCTGGAGGTTGATGAACAAGGCTTGAATGTATTTGGCATACCTGACACTTTTTAATAGTTTAAGGAATCAGCAATCATGGAAGGCTAATAATACCCCAATCTGCGTATCCGTTCATAGAGCCTAGGACCGGACTGGTGCAGTCCACAAATGCCTGAGTGTACTTCTTCTAACACCCTATTTGCCTCTTGCATGTCCACACATCTAAGAAGAATATTGTTAAATGATCGTCTAAAGAGAGCATCTTTTTCAAGGAGGGTGTATTTGGTAGACATTCGATGTATACTGTTGCGTTCGGCACGATCTTCCGGGAGCCTGTCATGTTTTAAAAAACTAGTAATGGGCTCTCTCCAATCTTCTACCTGCTCGACCTCCATGGATATTGGGTCGAAGAATTTGGGATCCTGGTTTTGAACCTTAGCTCCTTGATTCCGTGCCATTTCTTGTTCGGTCTTAATTACTTCTTTAGCTGATAGAAATGCTCTGAATGGATAAGGAGGGCACTCGGGGAAGATATTTCTCTCATCAGCCGTGTCTACCTTGGTTCTTAGTTCAATGTGTCTCCATTCTGCCACCCAAACAAGTGTGGGTCCTGATGAGGACAATTTAGCACCATGTTTTGCAAGTACATCCGCCTGCGAGTTTAACCTCCTGGGGATGTGACTTAAGGATACTTCCTCAAATTGAGCCATATATCCTGATAAGGGTTGAGAGTGTCTTTTCTCACATCATAGATCCCTTTGAGCTGCTTGATAACCAACTCTGAGTCGCCATAGATCTTGAGTTGTTCTAAGTTTAGGTCGAAAGCTATCTCCAACCCAATTATAGGGGCTTGATATTCTGCCTCATTATGAGAACCGGCCTCAGTGAGAGAGAAAGAAAGTGGTAATATTCCTCCTTTCGAGGTTAGGAATACCACTCCGGCACCTCTACGGTCTGATTGAAAGGCTCCGTCGAAGTACATTTCCTACACATGAGCAAGCTCAGCACAAAATACTTCTTCATCAGGGAGGTCGCTTGATAATGGAGATTCTATCGATACAGGGTGTGCTGCGAGAAAATCAGCCAAGGCCTGGCCTTTTGTTGGACATAGGTGATGTCAAATTCAATCAATAATAATGCCCACTTAGCAAGACGTCTTAACAGGCATGGGCGTGTCATGAGAAACTTTACAAGATCTGCTTTTGATATTAGTTTCACTTCATGACCAAGTAAGTAATGACATAGTTTTTGTATCGCGAAGCTTAGGGCCAAGCACATCTTCTCTATGGGGGATAATTCTTCGTGGCCCCTTGCATCCTACGGTTGAGGTTTCTTTTCCCTCGTCATTGTTTTGTGCCAACAATGCCCTGAGTGATTCGTCTAGAGCGGTCACGTAAAGGATGAGGGGTTTTCCCAACACTGGTGTAGAGAGCACTAGAGGGTTGAGTAAATATTGTTTGATGTAATCAAGAGCTGCTTGACATGCTTCATCCCAGATGAATGGGGTATCTTTCTTTAACAGGTGGGTAAAGGGTTTACAACGACCTGAGAGATTTGAGATGAACCTACGGATGTACGCCAGCTGTCCTTGAAGAGAGTGTGACTCTCGCAATGTAGTTGGTGACGGCATTTCTTGGATCGCCTTGATCTTGACTGGCTTAACTTCAAGCCCTCGATGTCTGACAATGAATGCTAAGAACTTTCCTGAACGTACGCTAAAAGCGCATTTCAGTAGATTCATTTTAAGTTGATGAAGACGTAGTCTCTCGAATACCTTTTCAAGGTCCTTCATGTGAGCGTCCTTCTCCTCGGATTTTACTAAAAGTGCATCTCCTCATAGTTTTCAGAGGTCTTTTCATCAACCTCAAGTGCAGAGACCCATGACCCTGACATTTCTGCCTCTAAAAGGACTCTAGAGTAGGTCATGATTTTTGCACCTTTCTCGAACCGAAGAATAGAAAGGTCAACCTCAAACGTGGAAAACACATCAGGTTACAAGAGCTTGTTTTGAAAGTTATAGGGAAATTGAGGTTCAATGATGGTTGGGTGAGAAGCGTCCTCGTATGAATCACAAGGTATTTGCACGGGTGCCTGCTTGCCCCGTGCTAACTGATACTTCATAGACTTGTACCATGTGGCAAGCTTCCTGAGAATAAAAACTTTGCCCTTTTTATTCTCTCAGTCTCTACTCAAAGTCAAGCTCGGAGGGCCACTGGGGTTTGTTTGGCTTTGACCTTTTGTGCTTATTTGAAGAAGGTGGCTCTGCTTTGGCTCGAGTCGCCAAGGAATCAACAACTGTAAAGAATCCTACTGTCTGGGCGAGCGAATTTTTCAACCGTCTCCATTGCGTCCTGGTTATATTGGATCCTTCATGCTCTCTGTTGAGAGCCTCGAAGTTTGGACATATCAAGGTTGTACCTGCAGGAGACGTAGAGGAGGAAAGATTAGAAGCAGAAGAAAAAGAAGGAGAAGGATCAGAAAGTGGAGAACTTTTATGGTCATTGGTTAGGAGGAGCGATCTCGCCCTCTAGATCTAGGTGATCTAGTGGCACATGTCTCGGGTTTCTATTGGACCTGGGATTTGAGACCGCTCATTCGGAACCTTGCTCGAGGGCAAGGGCAGGTATACCAACCAACGAGAGAGGAATTTTAGGTGGGTTCGAGACTTACTCGGGTTAGCTCACGTGGGCGCCCTATTAGATCACGAAGAAAGCTCCTCAGCGACTTGAGCTGGTTTGGAATCGCCTCCCTTGATCTATAATCCTCCTGTTTTTCTACACAACACTTTTATGGTTAATTTGTAAGACATGTGGGTCGAAGGACCCACCCTTGTCTTAGGGCAATGCACGTTAATATGAGAAGGTGATGATGTGCAAGGTTAGATGAAAGATAGAAAAAAGGGGGGGAGAGAACTCGACAGAGGGGCGAGACTAGTATGACGGCCAAAAGTCATCGACTCAGAGTGGCAGCAAGACGGGCATGGTTCACAGAACCAGCACGGTGGCAATACTACTCGAAACCGAGATCGGCACGGAGATGCCAAGCTAAGTCTACCCTCAATCAAACGAGAAGAGAAAGGGGGGTAAAGCGAAGAAGGCGAGACGTCAAAGAAGGGGGAGGTCTGGACGTCAACAAGCATCACCGTCGAGCAACACGAGGAAACGACACATCCCTTGTGGACAGTGCCGACTCCTAACGAGCCACTCGGCGATGGCTTCTCCTAGGTCGCATTGCGATAGGCGTGGGGTGTAGGAAAGAACGGCGATGGGCACCGAACGCACGAAGGAAGCTCGCAGACAGCGATGGGTATTGCCGAGACCTCTAGCAGGAGATGATAGGTATCACCTTCTACTCTAGGCATGCAACAGAGGAAGACCCCTGCAAGTGGCAACAAGCATCATCATTTGGGTTCTTCACCAAGATGTCATGGTTACGTCTGTGGACGGCGATGGGCAGCGCCGCCTACAGAGTTCACTGGGAGAAAGCGACAGATGAGGAGAAGGGGAAGGGGGCTCTTGCATGGCACTGTCATCGCGCTGCGAGACCAAGGAAGAGGCATGCACGACACTGCCACTGTCGTGCATGACCTCTACGAGGAACTCAGACGAAGACGAAGAAGAAGGAGAAGAGAGGGGAGAGGAGAGAGAGAAGAAGAAAAGATAAAGAAGAGAGCGAAGTTTTCCTCAACCCTAGGGATACTGATAGAAGTTTCTCTCACATCACACTCTCTCTTTCAAGCATAGCACCACACTGATAAGAAAGAGAAACTTGTATTAAGTAAAAACTCTCTTTTGTGTGTGTGTGTCTATCTTCTATATCCTCTCTGTATATCTTTTTCTATGTACAATGATGGTACGTATATATAGAAGTGTGCCCCAAACATAGGTGGATGATCAAAAGTAATCATAATTGCTGAAAATTAAGATTAAATTGATTTAAAAGAAATTAGAAAATGGGGTGCAAAATGACAGATTTGCCCCTTCCTAACAAGCTGTGGAATTCCAAAATAGTCCCTGTGTTGCCCTAGGACTTGTGTGTTCTTGCATGGTTGATCTGGGGTCGTTCTGTTGCCCGATTGATCATAAGATGATTGTTTTCTTGTAGGGCTCAGCATGGCGATCGATTTCATACCCACTTCGAGCCATGGATCGTGTTTTTAGTGCACGATCATGAGACTTGAATTTTGAGTAGCTCTTGAAACTTTGGATCAATAGTGTGTTTGTTCCTTGATGTTTTTCTGTGTTTTCTTCATTGAATCAAACTGAGCATGCCGCTACCATCACGAGGAACCAAACACAGCTCGATTCCGTGGCCGAACAAAGATTTTGCAAGCTTAGAATTTTAGTTGGAATCAAGGATTTCGACGAAGGAATTTGTAGTCTACTCGTCAACTTTGTGTGTAGAATCCGATCGTTCATCATGTACGGGGTTCGGATCAGATATGGCCAGAGACCTTATGTCCGCAACGGAACTGGTCTCGCATCGATAGGGCTAGCGAGCAACGTGATTTGGCAGCTCAAGCGAGGCACGATGCTACTAAATTTTTTACGCTTTCTTCACGGATTAGCAACTTCTCTCTAGCTTTTCTTTGCGCTCAGGTATCGTCACAATGTGCCACATATCGAATCACTCGTCTTGACTAGACGAATATGCTCACCAAATTTGAACACGATCTGACATGGGAGGGCTGAGATATGAGTGTCAAAAGCCACTGGTCGTGACTGCCCCTTTCATGGTGTTGTGTTGTAGGGTGGCCGCACAGGAATAGCGTGCGGCTCCACCTGTTTCACTCTTTTGCCTATAACTTCTTCTTGAAACATCTGTTTGAGCCAAAACTTTACCCCTGGGGGTTTTCAATCGTGCCAAATCCATTGGCGGTAGTCTCAAAGCAATTTGTGATGCTGAAAATATAGGTCTAGTTATAGGGGTCCATTTCAGGGTGCTAGAGGCAAACTCTGCTGGAACTGTTTCTCAGCCTACACTGCCTTACACATGTCGGAATGAGACAAAACTTGGCAGGATACTCTTGACAGACCTCATGAAGATCTTGGCCAGTTTTAGGGATGTTCTGGGATTGTCAAAATTTCTACTACTTGCTAGGCCTTTATTGAGCGGGGGCCCCATGTTGATGAAAAATACGTTCCAACAACATGCCCCATCGAATGTTGTGCTTCGAGAGAATCAAGAAATGTAATCATTCAGGAAGTTTGAGGGAACTTTGTAGGAGTCCACACCCTCAAAAGACTATCTACGGTTCCGAAGCATGAGGCCTTTGTCAAGACCTCCTCATACAAAACCAGGCCTTTTTTGAAGGCCAAATGCTATGAACCTTACTCGACGTTGTTTGCTACTACACCAAGTTTGCTTTTGATGCTCAAGGTATCTTCTGTAGGTCCCGTCTAGCGGAGTCCAGTAGTGGGACTTTTGAGACAACCAGAAAGTCTGGTCCCATGTAGGCTAGGGGGTTTGGTGAAAGTGCACCTGAAGCCTATAGCAGGTTAGACCTTGGCTTCGTCAGTTTCTTGCCTTCACGATGGTTGTTAGAATTTTTGGAGATATCTTTTGGTCATTGTCCTCACCCTTAAGGACTCTTGTCGTCGTTGGGAGATCTTATGCGGCTCTTACTCCCTAATGAGCCTTGTCATGGGGGATCTTATGTGGCTCTCACCCCCTGATGAGCCTTGAAACTAGGGAGATCTTATGTGCTCTCAATCCCTGATGAGCCTTGAAACTAGGGAGATCTTATGTGCTCTCACTCCCTGATGAGCCATGTCATGGGGGATCTTATGCGGCTCTCACCCCCTGATGAACCATGTTGTGGGGGATCTTATGCAGCTCTCACCCCTTGATGAGCCTTGAAACTGGGGAGATCTTATGTGCTCTCACTCCCTGATGAGCCTCGAAACTGGGGAGATCTTAGGTGCTCTCACTCCCTGATGAGCCTCGAAACTGGGGAGATCTTATGTGCTCTCACTCCCTGATGAGCCATGTCGTGGGGGATCTTATGAGGCTCTCACCCCTTGATGAGCCATGTCGTGGAGGATCTTATGCGGCTCTCACCCCCTGATGAGCCATGTCGTGGGGGATCTTATGCAGCTCTCACCCCCTGATGAGCCTTGAAACTGGGGAGATCTTATATGCTCGCACTCCCTGGTGAGCCTTGAAACTGGGGAGATCTTATGTGCTCTCACTCCCTGATGAGCCCTGAAACTGGGGTGCTGGCTGAGGCTGTGGAAGTGCGTCAACCTGCCTTGTTGGTCCAAGTGCCCTTTTACACGTTTTCACTTGCACAAGGGAAGTGGCATCGTGAGGATGGTTTTCACCGTGCCTGGGTTTCTCTTTCTACGAAACTCTCTTACTCATGGTTTCATGACCATGCCCATCCGTCATTTTTACTCGTGGCGTTCCCTTGTCAGGTGTACACCATGTCCGTTTTTCTTTGAGAAGGCATGTTTTAGGTCGTGCCTTCGAGATCTGTGGGAAGCCTCTTAACGCCATGCGACTAGGATGTGCAGTATAGTTTAAGGTTATACAGCTGGACCGTACTGGTAAGGAATGGCAGTATGAAGAGGCCATAGAGTGAGTCTAGTAATGACTTTAACCCACTTGGGAAGATGGCATAGAGGCATTGCCTGAACAGAGTTGATGATGAGTGAGTGAATGATAGTGACCCACTAACTGGGTGGCAAAACGGCTTGCCGTTTCGTGAACATGGACAAGATTCACTGGAGAATGGTGAAAGAAGGTAATGATGGTGAAGGCGGTACATACACATGAATAGGATGGCTAGAGAAGGCGTGTGTGAAGATGCATGTAAAGGGCGTGTGCGTGTACGCAGACTCACTGGGGAGGCAATGGAAGTGGTGTGAGCACATAGACGGATCGGTTAGGGAGGACGTGCATGCAGATGCACATGTGTATGGGGTGTCTTTAAGGTCATGCCTCTTGGACCTGGGAGAAGCAGTTTAACGTCATGCTGCCAGGACGTGCACTATGGTTTAAGGTCATATAGCTTGGACCGTGGTTATGCAGTTTAAAGTCATGCAACTAGGACCATGCAGTTTGTGGTCCTGCAAATAGACCTCTGTTATAGTTTACAATCATATAGTTTGGACCATGGTAGTGCAATTTAAGGTCATGTGGTGTGGACCATGTATGAGTCTCCATGTCAGTAGGGCTACATGGGGGGTCGGTATGTGGATAGCAATCTGACTCCCTGGGGATGAAGATAGTTGAGGCTATACACATGAAGATATGTAGAGAAAGGTGGTGACCCTACGAGGAGTAGTAAGTGGGAGAGGCTTCACTAGGGATTAGGAAGGCCAACGTGACTCCACGGGGATGATGAATATTGGTGTGCATGGAACTCTGGTAGATTAGAGCATAGATGAACCCCAACGTGGGATGAAGGGAGAATGACTCTGACTCTCTGGGGATGAGGGGGTGAGTACGGCCCTGCATACATCTAACTCTACTGGGGGTCTAGTTGGAGTTATGCGTATGGCCCATTTGTCTAGTTGTGCATTACAGTTTTAGGGTCTTGTAGCTCAGACCATGGCCATGTAGTTTAAAGTCATAAAGGTAGGACCATGCAGTTTGTGGTCGTGCAACTAGACCTCCGCTATACAGTTTAGGGTCGTATAGTTTGGACCATGGTGTTAAGCCTTTTAACATCATGAGGCTAGGACGTGCACCATGGTTTAAGGTCACACAACTGTACCCTAATCGTAAGTTTAAAGTTATATGATAAGGACTCTGCCATTTAAGGTCATGTGGCTAGACCTTTGCTACAGTTTAAGGTCATATAGTTTGGACCGTGGTCATACTTTTAGGGTCATGTGACAAAGACTTTGCAGTTTGAGGTCGTGCAACTAGACCTTCACTACAGTTTAAGGTCGTATAGTTTGGATCGTGGCCGTACAATTTTGAGTCATGAGACAAGAACTATGGCTGTGCAATTTAGGATAATGTAGCATGGACCGTGGCTATGCAGTTTAAAGTCATACAGCTAGGACTGTGGCAGTGCAGTTTAAGGTCATGCAGCGTGGACTGTGGCTATGCAGTTTAAAGTCATACAGTTAGGACTGTGGCAGTGCAGTTTAAGGTCATGCAACACTGACCGTGTCGTAGTGAGGGAAGCAACCCCATGGGGAGTAGAACCATCACAAAAAAATGGGCTCGCTGAAGAGCGAAATTGTGGTGCAGGGAATGAACTTTTTGAGGAGGTGGGATGATGGTCCGAAGGGGAGTGCCAAGGCATGCGCGCGACACTAAGTGTGGAGTTGCCCATGCATCAGTAAGCTTAAGCAATGAGTTAAGTCCCTTGATGAAGCACGCGGCAGTAGCGCACGACGATAACTCTTTGACGAGGCGCGCGACAATAGCCTCTAGGCGAGACATGCTCGATAAAGGTGTTGACGGGGCACGCGACGATGATTGCCTGAACGAAGCACATGGCAATAATCCCCTGGGTGAAGTGCTCGACGAAAGTCTTGATGAGGCATGAGGCGATGATGCTTCAGGTCTCAGACTTGGCCTGACTCGACCCTATCTTATCGCCATCAAGGGTTGGGGACTGGAGTGTCATTCTGAGTTTGTCAGGGGCAGTCTTTAGCACTATGGGGTATAAAAGGAGGAGAGACCCCACTTTATTATTTTATCGAAGGGTAAAATCAGTTGAAGGGTTTTTAGAGAGAGAGAGCCAAGGCTTCTGGCGCAGGTTTTTCGACGAGCACTTCTCGACCAAAACTTGCAGAGACAGGTCCTTAGGGATTTCTTCTGGCGAGCTTTAGGAGTTGTGAAGCTTCACAGCCTGATTACGAACCTTTTTTGACAAGTGCTAAAGCTTTCCGAGCAAGGAAGATGGCTTCTCAGAGCCTTAGCAGAATTTGCTAGGGTGCCCTGCCGAAGTTAGAGTGCTTTTTTGGTCATTCTGCTGCTGAAGGGGGGGGGGGGGGGGTTGCAAAGAGTTTAGAGGGATCTGCCAGCCCTTTGGTTGTTGGAGATGAAGGAACAGGGACTGCATTGAGTTCACCAGACACTTAGCGGAGTTTCGGTGAGCTCTGGTGAACTGCATAGTCAGAAACCAGGGAGAAGGACAATCCGCGGGGTCGCAGGAACTTAGGGGAGCTTTTTTTAGGGACTTTCGGTGGTTTCACTAACTCTAGTGACGAGCAGCAGGTGGGAAGGGTTTTCCCGATGAACAGGAGTGAGTTCCCGACGAGCAGAGGAAGCACCAGTGGGAACCCCAAGGGGTTGCAAAACCGTCATGGTCGAGGAGGTGAGGAGTCGTGGGACCGCAAACAGTCACCCTCCACATGCACGGTGACAAGCCACGCAGTAAGTGTTAAGCGACATGTCTGGAATTCAAGGTTTGCACATGAGGCACGTGTTGACAGCTGAAGCGAGGCATTATTACTCCTTGGTTCACGGGATGTCGATAGTCCTTGGTTGGTCGAGAGACGACGGTTCTCTCATGGTGGTAGACAGAGATACCATCTTGGTGGGCAGACAACGATAGTTCTGCCTTTGGTGAGTGTAGTTTCTTCGTGGCCACCTGGCATTTCTTTTGTTTTAATGGCCATGTCTTCGGGGGCCATGCCAGATGTGAAGAACCTCCCGCAAAAAGGGGAGCTTGGTTCTGATACATTCACCTGCGAAAGCTTGGTGAGAGGCGAGCCGATCTGCCTCACCCAAGCCTTGTTTGAACCCAGGTGGCCTTTGAGCATCACCTTTGCGAGCGCCCCTGTCCAATTGGTGACGAGGTAAGATAACAATGGAAACATGAGCATAGAGGAAGGGGCAGGCCTTCTGCATTGCCTGCACTGAAACGTAGCCTCTAACGCGAACTTGCCGACCCTGGGCAAGCGAATGGTGGAAACCCCGGGCATGCAATGGTCCTCCTTTGGCTTACGAGTACAAGGGAAACACCAGTATCAGAAGGGGTACTCCTCATGAACCCTGAAGGTGTTGCGACACTTCAAGGATATTTTGAGACTAGCTTCTTTGCTGGCTACCCTCCAGTGTTCAATGTGCTACTACGACCGTTGTTCAAACACGATCAAGGTGTTGTTGGAGAATTGGAGCCATGTTAGCAGTACATGGCTGCTTGGTCACGGAGAGGCAAGGATTTCACTGATGGACCTGCACTTCGAGTCACGGAGAGGCAGGGATTTCACTGATGGACCTACACTTCGTTGTTGGGCTGCCTCTTCTGAGCAGTATGTGTGACGAGTTTATTCCCCCAAACTCAGTCATCTTTAGAGGGGAGAAAGTGGGTGACGAAGCCTCGCCGGTCAGGCTTTGAGAATTGTTCGAAATCTATCAGCGGCTCTATGACGAGCTCAAAAAGGGATGAGTTACCTTTGCCAAGTGGGTAAAATTCTTCTTCGACACCTGTGTAGATGAGGGTGGTCCATCACGGAAGAAGGGAGAGAAGGAAACCCCCCCAGTCTTCGAGCTGTGGAGGAAGAATAAGCACGTCTTTCTGGCAGCTTACTTGGCACTCTTCTTGTGCAAATTTACCCTATCGGAAGGGTCAGACGACATACGTCCCGACACCTTTTTTGTGGCCTATGACATGGACCGAGGAAAGGAATATGCACTTGCACAACCACTGTTGTGCAGTATTTATCATGGCCTGGGTGCCATCTACAGGGGAAGGTCATACCAGGGGGATGAAAAGGGGAAAAATGGAATATTTGAGGGCGAGGCTTTCCCAAGGGATTTCAAAACTACTTTCCCGGTTCATTACGTATATGACACTGGCTTGGAGCTTACTTTCGGGACACATACTTCAGGACCAAGGAGCTAAGTACAACATGTGTCCGCTCTTGCTAAAGATTGCCGGTCATAAGGCAATTTTCCACTCTTCGAGCCATGCGAGTAGCTTGTTTTCAACGACCATCTCCACATGACTCGGGTGGCGTTTCCAGTTGGGAGTCTCACAGAGGCAGTCTTGCCTATCACACTTTCCATGATGCAAAGCTTGAGGGCTACTTTCCTCACTGGTTCCCCCGGCAGCATGGGCTGGATCAGAGGTGCCCGTTCTCTATTCTTTGAGAAGCGACAAAGTAAGGTTGCTTGTTGGAAGAAGGATGAATTGGGAACCCAACGGGAGTCTTAGCTCCCGAGGCATGTTCGCACTACTTGGGCCACGTGCTTGGAGGCCACCACGGTCAACAAATATGTGGTGCCCCATTTTGGCAGAACGACACGAGCGACCAAATCCCACGATGATTGGTGGATAATCACAAGAGCGGGGTACTAGGATGAGGACCACCCCTAGAAAGGGGAGGGTAGCTGCTGGAGTGAGGATACTAGGCAGCGAAAATTGGCTAGGACCCCTCCCCTAGGCGAAATCTTTACCCTAGGCTTCCCTTATGACTGGCACATACTCGGGTGGCCTCGTTGAATTACCGTGGATGAGTCTTCACCGTGGTTTCTTAGCGACAAAGAGTATTTTCGCCTAACTCTCTGAGATCTTCAAATGGAAGGAATGCCATAAAGTCCTTGGTTACGAAGGGCGACTGGTCCAGGACTTAAACAAGCTGATAGAGAGCAGCCGTCATAGAAATTAGCCACTAGTTCTTTTAAGTCTGGGACTTCAAAGGCCGTTGTGCCTGAGCAGGTGAAAGGGAAGAAGAGAAAACTGACTTCTACTCTCAAGCTAGTGAAGAAGAAAAGGCATGCTACTGTGTTCGAGCAGGCGCAGGAGAAGGAGAAAAAGCAGGCTACTGAGCCTGAGCCGTTGCAGGGCTAGAAGAAAGAGCGGGCTGTTGAGCCCGATCCAGGGTAGGGCCAGACAAGGCAGGCTGCTGAGCTCGAACCAGCACAGGGGAAGACAAAGCAGGATGCTGAGCTCGAACCAGTGCAGGGGCAGAAGAAGTAGGTTGCTGCTCTCAAGCCAGCGAAAAAGAAGAAGCAAGCTACTGAGTCCGAGCCAGTGTAGGGGAAGAAGAAAAAGTAGCCTGCTAAGCCTGAGCCGGAGAAGGAGAAGAAGAGAAAGTAGGCTACTGAGCCTGAGCCAGTGAAGGGGAAGAAGAAAAAGCCGGTTGCTAAGCCTGAGCCGGTGAAGAGAAAGAAGAAGGAGCAGGTTACCCCAGCTACTCCTCCTGCCCCAGTCAAGAAGGTGACTAAGGCCTCGAGGACCAAAGGGCGCAGGACCTGGATGGTTCATGAGTCAAAAGATGGCTCCTTGTCTTCGGAGGGCTGTGCATCTTCTGATATTTCTCCTTCGCCCTCTGCTCTTGACACTTCATCCTCTTCTTCGCCTTAATCTTCTCCCGGATTTTTCAAGACTCAAGTCGATGCAACAGAGTCTACTGCCTCGATTGGAAATGCCTTAGATCAGGAAGCGATGCCCTAGGCTGAAGGGGAAGGATCGATCCCAATGGGGGTAGACAGGGATGATGGGCTGCTCTTGTCAAAGCGACAAAGACAGAGAGGGCCCTTGGAGTGCTGATGGTTGTCGAGCCTACAGAGGAAAGAGAAACCTCGGTAGAGTTTGTGGTACTAAAAGAGGAGGGAGCCCCAGGAATCGAAGAGGGGCCATCTAGGAAGCAAGAGGTGGTTGCCTTGAGCGATGCATTTGCGGGGAGCGCCAAAGTAGGGCACCCTAAGAGGCTAGATTTAGAGGGCCTGGGGGCAGCACCCATGACCGTAAAGGAGGTAGGCACCGTGGGGGAGCCTGTTGCTAAAATCTTCACCTTGGAAGACCAGGGCGAGGAAGGAGAGGGAGAGGCTGTCGTACCTCTTGAGGTGGGGACGGTCCGAGAAGAGGGACCACGGGAAGAGGTTGCTGCCCTAGAGGAAGGAGCTACTGTGGTGCATCATGAGATTGAGGAAGCAGCTCTGAGCGAAGAGGCCAGTCTTGCCTTGGCCGTGGTTGCGATTCCTGCAGATGAGGAGGCGATGGTGCCTGCGCATGAAAGGATCGAGCCTGGTGTGGTGATGACCAGGGGCTAGAGCGATGTAGCTGCAGCCGAGGTGCTAGAGCAACATGTTGTTGCTCCCGAATCCAGGGAGCTTGAGGCTTTGACTGCAGCCAGGAGTCCCTCTGTTGGGAGACTGCCCAAGCCTACTTTCAATGGAATAGCTGACATTTTCTTTGAGATGTTGCGAGCGAGTTTCCAAAAGCTGAAGGAGCTGCGCCTTGAAGATTGTTGTAAGAGGTGTATCTGAGGTGCTCCCTTACTTTGAAAACATCGCCAGTGAGCTAGAGGGATTGAGGGGGAACGCCCTGCTAGAAGAAGCAACTACGCAGTGACAAGAAAGCTTACAGTTGACCCCTTTGGAGTCTTCTCCCCTGCGCTACCATGAACTGGTAAACACACCATCGCAGCAACTGGCAGCTGTCGAGTCCCAGAGATCAGAACTTGCTAAGGGGGCCATCGCCCTCCACCAGAAGGTGGATGCTCTGAAGCGAAGATATTGGAGCTGACGCAGAAGCTCGACAAGCTGGAGTAGGAGACTTCGGATTGGGAAGCGAAGGACAAGGTGCTCCTTGATTGTGCTTTCACCCTCCTGTATTATCTGAAAGAAGTGACCCCCTTGATGGAGCATGAGGCGGGGCTGATGGCAGGGCTGAGGAAAGAGATTGAGCAGGTGAAGGCATCAGCTGCAACGTGCAGAGGAAAGATCGATGAAGCAATCGATCGATTTTGATGATGCCCCCCTTTTTTTTGTGGTTCTTCTTTTCATTGTAAATGGAAGAAGCTTGTAACATCCTCTTGATTTGTGAATGAAACAATTCTTTTGACTTTTCTTTCTATTTCATTGCTTCCACCCTTGCATAGCTTGAGACGAGAAATAATATCCCACTCCTTGCTACATCTTGTGGCAGCCTTCTGTGGCTTCAATGACCTCGAATGGGGAGAAATTGCTACCTCACCACTGAGTGTCTAATTGGAGAGGGGCTCATAATTCATGGCTGTCATGATTTGATGAGCCTGCTCGCTGTAAATGCTCAAGTCTGGGGGAGCCTTGGCCTCGATTTGAGGTACATTGCTCTTGAGTTCATCATAAATCTTAGTCGCATAAATAAACTCCTTTAAGTGTTTTGAAGCGACGCGCTTAGCCTTCAGCAGAGTCTGGAGGCTACTTACCTCGTTCCTCAGCTCCGTCATGGGGTTTTGTTCCTAAGAGCCAGAAGGCAGACTCTTGTTAGCATGTACTTCCTCGACAACCCAGAGAAGTGTAAGACATTCTTTTGGTTGCCAGTGATCTCCTTGTTCAGGGAGGACGGAACTTGGAGCACTTTCCGTGGCGGTTGGTGTGTCAGTTCCACCTCTAGAAGAGCAATGGGGACATGCAGAACCTTTCACTGGTCTGATGTGTAGGTGACTCTTGGTGTTGGAAGGTCCACCTCTTGGGCTTCGTAAGGCTCAAGGGCTACTTATGACTAGTCGTTTTGTTCTGGTTGGTCAGAACCTTGAAGAGAGGATACCATGACCTCGGAGAGGTGGCAAGGTATACTTGGGTGGATGGGGGTCAAAGGGAGGATCTTGCCTCGTCTTTCCTCTTCTTTGAACATATCCGTGATCATTCGCCCCAGATTCTCCATGTCGTCATGAGACGAGGGTCCTCATAGACTTCTGATCATCATCCTTTGAACTTTCTAGTACTGAAAGATTTGTGAAATAGTACTTGGCATCAGTGTAGTGAGGCTCAGCTATGGGGAATGGTCTATGAAATACCAAGCAGAACATTGTAAGAGGTGTCGGTGTCGATTACATGAAACTGAGCGTAATCATTGAGGTCACCGATCTTGAGACGGAGGCGTACTGTGCCGGCTAGCTTTTCTCTTGATTTGGTTGAACCCTTACACAGTGATGTGAGTAGGAGTGAGGTCATCAAACCCTAACCCCAGTCGGGTGAGAATCCTTCTCAAGATCATGTTAATTGTTGACCCTCCATCCAACATGATCCGATTGAGGGGTAGGCGTTCAGTTCACCATTCACGAAGAGGGGGATATTGTGGAATTTGCCTCCCAACTAAAGATCAACTTCGAAAAGGAGATTGTCATGCACCCACTTAGAACAGCCAAATCAACCCCAATAGGTTCCACCTCAGTCTCGTACACCTCTGGGTTAGAAAGTGCTTGGACCAAGGCCATGCGACAGCCTCATGACAGCAGAACGACATCATAGATACTTAAAAGGGCTGGAAGCTTTCCCAAGTGCCCAATTACAATGTATTTTACTTTATCCTCATTAGTCTTCCGTGTTCCTGATTCAGTCACTAGTGTAAGTGGTAGGGTAGGCTTAGGAACAGGCTTTGGTTGAGTCTTGGTTTGTGAAACTAGCTGACTTTGCTGTTCAGCCAATGTGGTTTGGGTTGACAGGGCAATAATAGGAATTTGTACTAAGGATGTAGAGGTTTGAGGTTTAGGCTTAGGGGAAAGTGAAGGATCAGGAAACTTGAGGACTTTGAACTTTTGATGTTTAGCTTCTTTCCTGGTCTTAGATTCATTAGCCCCGTGCTAGCTGGCACTTCCAATATCTGTACCATGTGGGAGGCTTCTTTATAAAGGGAGCTCGAGGATGACTGGGTCTTGGCTCGAGTTCCTAGGGCGTCAATGGCAGCTGAGGAGGATGATTCCTTTGGCGGGCTGACCTAGGTGCTCGCCATCTCCTTCAAGATTCTTGAGGGGGTATTTAGACCGCCCTATCAAGCCAGTGATAGGCCATAGCCTGGCGAACTGCCTCGCTTCACAGGGACTTGAGCCTGCTTCGCCTCTGGTAGACTTCCCAGGGTTGAGAGGTCGAGGGTTCTAAGGGATCCAGTACTTGCTCGTGAGGGGCTTGTAGCGTGGTTTGCTCTTAGACAGGAGAGAGGGCGCATATGTGTTCTGGGAGAGCTGCACAAACGATGAGGCCTTGCTGGACTTTCTCTGCCACTATAGCCTCAAACCCAGAGCAGTCTTTGAGTTCATGGCCCCACACTTGATGATAGTTTTTATGTGAATCGGGCAAGATGCTTAGGCTGTCTGGCAGACTTGGGGGTGACGAGACCTTAGTGGAGCATTACTTCAAAGAGGGCCTGGAGAGGGTCTTGCCCAACGTTTCCCTCAGCTTGCGTCAGGAGGTCTTCTTGTGTAAGTAGGAGAGAGACCTGAGGGCATCTTGCCGAGTCGCCTTGAACTTCCTGGCACTACTGCATCTTCTCAGCCAAGAGCTTATGGAAGCCAGTGCACTCGCTAATGTCATGGCCTCGTATCTAGTGTTATGCGCACCAGAGGTTCTCGATCCCTGGAGGTAGGAACTTAGGCTGCCTTGTAAGCTTCCAGGTGGTGATTCCTTCTTCGAGCATTGTAGAGAAAAATGCATGAAGGATAGCAGGTGCTCTGTCGTCTTCCTGAATCGTGACTATGTGAGATGCCTCAGCTGCCCCGAATGCCTTTTTCAACTCTTCGAGCTTTATCTGACCCTTGTTGATAAGGGCTTCGATAGTGTCGTTGAGCTTATACAATCGTGAGTTAGGTGGGCTACTCTCTTGTGATAGGCGCAGTACTTCTCATTTGTCTCCCGCACCGACGGTTCTTCAGTGGTGACCTCTGGTAGCTGGATCATGTTCTGTGCCAATAGCAGCTAGAGCAGTGTAGGGGTCCACTCCGTATCAAAGGGGTAAACCTTGTTCCCATGCTGGGTCTAGTAGTCGTTTCGCTTACTGTTTTTAGGGGGCGGTACCACATTGTAGGACTGTTGCTTGCTTCCAACCTGAGGCGTCTGTGCCTTAGAGAGGTCGAGGATCTGAGGAGCTGTTCCTTTGGTGTCAGTAACAGTGATGGCTACACTGATCACTGAATTTTGATTGCCCCGACTACTGGAGCGGGAGTTTGAGGCAGAGGGTTGCTGACGAGAGCTATCGTGCTTAAACAATCCCTCAATACGAACTGCCTTGGAGATGAGCTCTGACATGGAGGGTGGATTGGATGCCTTGACATGTAGGGCAATCTCGGGAAGCATGTTCCATATGCAGGTCTGGACTGCTCCTTTTCGGTCATGGGGGTGGCATGGAAGGTTGCCATCTCTCTCCATTGGGTGATGAACTTTTCTACTGGCTCACCAGGGTCTTCCATCAAAGTGAAGAGCTCGATGGTCTCTACATTCCTTTGAACTTCGTAGAAGCGTTGGTAGAACAACTTCTCCATTTCTTGCCAAGTGTGTACCGAGTTTGGAGGCAACGAAGCATACCACTGAAAAGCCGGTCCTTCGAGAGTCTCGATGAACCGACGGAGAAGAAGTCGTCCATCAGTTGCCATCTCCCGACAGGCTGCTTGGAAGTGGGTAGCATTCTGATGAGGAGAAGTAGTACCATTGAACAGGGGGAGTTTTTCTTTTTTGATAGTTCAGAGGAAACGACACCTGGTCAATGTATGAAGGATAAGGCTTATGTCTCCTGCATGCCTAAGACCTTGTTCTTGACGTTATGGGTCACCATAGCATCTATGTCAGTCTGGAAGACCCCGCGAGAAGGAGAGTTGTCTTGAGAGACTGGTGGGGGAGTATGCTCAGTGGCTGTGTCCTCACCTGTCGGGGAGTTAAATGAAGAAGGGGACCTCTAGGCTCTCCATCTTACCGAGGATGGCTTGCATCATTTCCTCGAACTTGTTCATCCGTTCCTCTTGAACGTCGTTCGGGTCATTGATCACCATGACACTGACCGTTTCCTCTAGAGGATCAGAGTCAGGTGATGCAGCGGACTGCCGAGGTTGGCAAGTCAATCTGGAGAGGCTCAGCTTGCCCCGACTAGACCCGTGCTTTGTATGTCAATCTTGTGAGGATCGGTTCTTGACGGTCTTGGAACTGTGGTGTCTGGGTGGTGATCACCGAACAGTACTCCTAAACTTGCTCAGGTCTCGAAGTTTGAAGATTGAAAAATGAATTACAAGGCAGGAGGTCGTCAGAGGTGGTGACCTCAACTGCCTTGGAGACTTTTGTGGTCAGGATCTGCAGGCCTCTTTTCTGCTTGATCCTGAGGCGGCTGTAACCGAGCCTGAGATCTGGACTGCTCCATTTTCTTCGAACAAGCGAGAGCCATGTCTATGAGCTGAAGCAGGGAGTGGGGCCCAAGGATGGAGGGCAGCTTGGGTTCTTTCTTTGGCGACTGGAGGCCTCTGTCTGACATTAAGCCGTTGCCTTGAATTCCTTTGTGAAGCCAAGGTGCTCAGCTGACCCGGGGTTGGCTCAAGATGGTACTCTTAGGGGAAGACCTTTGAGTACTAAGGCTCGAGGTGTTTGCCTGGCGTAGGGAGAGTGGCAGAGGGAAGAAGGGCTGGCTCGTGACTCTGCCTGAATCTGGCTCCGAGAGGGACCTGTAAAGATGGTGCTATGCACCTTTAGGGTTAACCGTCTCGGTGACTTGAAGGTCAGCCCGGGCTCGGTCAATGGGTTCTGCCTGAGGAGGTGGAGACTCACAAGCTTGTGTTTGTGGGGGACGAGGCAGGAGCTTGTCCTTCACAAGATGAAGCTGTGCGTGTCGGGAGGGAAGACGCCCGAGGTGGCATAGAGCTAGCGCTGCCCCGAGCTGTGGAAAGTGAATGCATGACTCACATAAGGTTTAGCTCGAGAAGGCCTAGCCCTGGATGCAACTTCAAGGCAACGTGAGGGCAGCCTTGAGGCATGAGTTGAGTGGATAGACCACGAGCCTTTGAGTGTGTGGGAGGGGAGAAGACCTTAAGACCTTCGCCTATGTGTACTGACCCTCCAGGTTTGGAGGCTCGGAGTGGTGAAGGAGCATATATGGGGTTGCCTTGCGGCAAACCTCGGGTGCGACGACAGTTTGCTTGCCTTTGGCAGGGGTTGACGAGGCAGCCTTCCGGTGTACTGCAGCAGTATGACTGACAAGATATTTGCCAGTAGCAGGGTGTGTGGCAGCAGAAGTGCTACCCATGCAAGGGGCCTTGGTGGAGAGTCCACCAGAGCGAGAAAGCAAGAAGGCATCTCACACCGATCAAAGTGAGAACCTAAGAGTCGAACCATGAGTCCTGACTCAGAAGGATAGTAGGGAATGAGGCTTGAGTGACTCGCTTCCCTAAGATAGCCATGAGTGTGGGGATAAGGAAGTCCCCGACCCGGATGAACGAGTTAAACAACTCAGATGCTATAGAAATAGGTGCAAAAAGTAAAGAAGGAATCTGGTCAAATAAGAGCAATTAGACTAAGGGATAGTAATTCCCCAGTGGAGTCACCAAGCTGGTTGGGAGCCTTGATCTCGCCCTCCGAATCTAAGTGATCTGGTGGCACGTGTCTCGGGTTTTTGATGGACCCGAGATTTGAGACCACTCTCTCGGAACCTTATTCGAGGGCAAGGGAAGGTATACCAACCAATGAGAGAGGAATTTTAGGTGGGTTCGGAACTTACTTGGGCTGGCTTACGTGGGTGCCCTCTTAAATCACAAAGAAAATTCCTCCAGCTATTTGAGCTGGTTTGGAATCGCCTCCCTTGAACTGTACTCCTCCTGTTTTTCTGTACAACACTTCTATGGTTAATTTGTAAGACAAGTGGGTCGAAAGAGCTACCATTGTCTTAGAGCAATGCACGTTCATATGAGAAGGAGATGAAGTGCAAGGTTAGATGAAAGCTATAAAAAGGGGGGGGGGAGACAACTTGATGGAGGGGCGAGACTAGTATGACAGCCATAAGTTACCGACTCGGAGTGGCAGAAAGACGGGCATGGTTCACAAGACCAGCACGGCGGCAATACTACTCAAAACCGAGATCGAAGCGGCGATGCCAAGCTAATTCTACCCAAAATCAAGCGAGAAGAGAAAGGTGTGAAGAGAAGAAGGTGAAGCGGCAAAGAAGGAGGAGGTCTCGATGTCAACAAGCATTGCCGTTGGGCAATGTGAGGAAACGACGCATCCCTTACGGACAATGCTGACTCTTGACAAGGCACTCGGTGATGGCTTCTCCTAGGTCGCACGATAATAGGCGTGGGGCGTAGGGGAGAACGGTGATGGGCACACCGAACGCGCGAAGGAAGCTTGTAGACAATAATGGGTGTTGTCAAGACCTCTAACAAACGGCGATAAGTATCACCTTCTACGCTAGGGGTGCAACAGAGGAAGAGCCCCGCAAGTGGCAACAAGCTTCGCCATCTAGGTTCTTCACCAAGACATCACGGTTATGTTTGTGGTCGGTGATGGGCAGCGCCTTCTACAGACTTCACTAGGAGAAAGCGACAGATGAGGAGAAGGGGAAGGGGGCTCGTGCATGGTGCTAACATTGCCTTGCACGACCTGTGCGACCAAGGAAGAGGCATGCAAGGCAATGATACTGCCGTGCATGGCCTCTGTGAGAAACTCAGATGAAGAAGAAAGAGAAGAGAGGGGAGAGAAGAGAGAGAAAAAGAAAAGAAAAATAAGAGAGAGAAGGTTTACCTCAACCCTTGGGGTACCGGTCAGAAGTTTCTTGCACCTCACTCTCTCTCTCTCTCAAGCGTAACACCACAATAGTAAGAAAGAGAAACTTGTATTAAGTAAAAACTCTCTCTTGTATGTGTGTGTGTCTATCTTCTGTATCCTCTCTCTATATCTTTTTTTACGTACAATGATGGTACGTATATATAGAAATGTGCCCCAAACATGGGTGGATGATAAAAAATAACCCTAATTGCTGAAAATTAAGATTAAATTGATTTAAAAAAAATTAGAAAATAGGTTGCAAAATGACAGATTTGCCCCTTTCTAACTAGTTATGGAATTTCAAAACAATCCCTGTGTTGCCCTAGGACTTGCGTGTTCTTGCATGGTTGATCCAGGGTCGTTCTGATGCCCGATTGATCGTAAGATGATTGTTTTTTTGTAGGCATCAGCATGACGTTCTATTTGATACCAACTTCGAGCCATGGATCGTGTTTTTAGTGCACGATCATGTGACTTGTATACTGAGTTGATCTTGAAACTTTGGATCGGTAGTGTGTTCGTTCCTTGATGCTCTTCTGTGTTTTCTTCGCTGAATCACACTGAACATGCCACTACGATCACGGGGCACCAAACACAGCTTGATTCCGTGGCTGAACGAAGATTTTACAAGTTTGGAATTTTGGCTGGAATCAAGGATTCTGACGATCGAATTTGTAGTCTGTTCGTCAGCTTCATGTGTAGAATCCGACCACTCATCATGTACGGGGATCAAGTCAGAGATGGCTCAAGACCTTATGCTCGTAATGGAACTGGTCTCACATCGATCGGGATCATGAGCGGTGTGATTTGGCAGCTCGAGTGAGGCACGACGCTGCTGAATTTTCTGCACTTTCTTCACGAATCAACAACTTCTCTCTAGCTTTTATTTGTGCTAGGGTATCGTCACGGGGCATGCCACATATCGAATCGCTCATCTAGACGAACATGCTCACCAAATTTTTGAGTGATCTGACATGGGACGGTCGAGAAATGAGTGTCGAAAGTCACTAGTCGTGACTGCCCCTTCCATGGTGTAGTGTTAAAGGGTGGCCGCACGGGAATAGTGTGTGGCTCCACCTATTTTACTCTTTTGCCTATAACTTCTTCTTGGAACATCCATTTGAGCCAAAACTTGACCCCTAGGGGTTTTCAACCATGCTGGAATCGATAGCGATGGTCCCACATCAATTTGAGACACTGAAAAATGTAGCTCGAGTTATAGGGGTCTGTTTTATAATGCTAGAGGCCGACTCTATCGGAACTGTTTCTCAGCCTGCACTACCTTACACATGTCAGAATGCTATGAAACTTGGAAAGAGACTCTTGAGAGACCTCATGAATGTCATGGCCAGTTCTAAGGCTGTCAAAATTTCCACTACTTGCTAGGCCTTTATTGAACGAGGCCCCATGTTGATGAAAAGTACCTTCCAACGTAGACGGGCACCAAGGGCTGCTTGCCAGAGAGACAAGACGACTCAACTGCCAGTTGAGCAGGAATTTGTCAATCCCCTTCTCCCACTACCAACTTTACTAGACTTTATCCCTGACACGATCCTTCCCCACTCTCATCGAGAGGACCTCCTAGAGTCATCTTCCACTTTGCTGAAGGGGAAGGCTCGATCCCAATAGGGGTAGCTAAGGATGTTGGGGCTGCTCATGTCGAGGCGGTGAAGACGGAGAGGGTCCTTGGAGTGCTGACGGTTGTTAAGCCTATCGAGGAAAGAGAAACCTCGGTAGAGCTCGTGGTACTAAAAGAGGCTGAAGCCCCGGGTACCGAAGAGGGGTCATCCGAGTAGCAAGAGGAGGTTTCCTTGAGCGATGCATCTACGGGGAGCGCAGAAGTAGGATGCCCCAAGGGGCTATGCTTGGAGGGTTCAGGGGTAACACCCATGACCGTAGATGAGGCAAGCGCTGTGGAGGAGCCTGTTGCTAAAGTGGTCGTCGTTGAAGACCAAGGCAAGGAAGGAGAGGGAGAGGATGTAGAACCTCCCAATGTGGGTTTGGTTCAAGAAGAGTGACTACGGGAAGCCAGCGCGAAGTCCCAAACCCACCTAAAATTCCTCTCTCATCGTTTGGTATACCTGCCCTTGCCCTTAAGCAAGGTTCCGAGAGAGCTATCTCAAATCCCGTGTTCACCAAAAACTCGAGACACATGCTGCCAGATCACCTAGATCCGGAGAGTGAGATCAAGCCTCCTAACCAGCTTGGTAACTCCACTGGGGACTTACTACCCCTTGTCAGTTCGCTCTTGTTTGACAAATTTCCTTCTTTACTTTCTGCATCAATTTCTATGGCACCTGAGTTGTTCAACCCTTTCGCCCGAGTCGGGGACTTCCTTATCCTTCCACTTGTGGCTATCCCAGGGAAGCGAGCCACTCAAGCCTCCTTCTCTACTCTCCTTTTGAGTCAGGACTCACGGTCCGCCTCACAGGTTTTCACCTGGATCGGTGCAAGAGGGGACTTAAAATTCCCTGCCTCTCCGCTTTCTCCCCCTTGTGGACTCTCCACCAAGGCCCCTTGCCCACATCCTACTACTGGCAACTGCCAGTCATACTGCTGCAGTACGCTAGAAGACTACCCTGTCCATCCCTGTGAAAGGCAAGCAAACTATCGTTGCTCTTGAGGTTCGCTGCAAGGCAACCCCCTGTGCTCCTTCACTACTCCGAGTCTCCACACCTGGAGGGTCGGTACATGGAGGTGGAAGTCTTCACCCTCGCACAGACTCAAAGACTAGTGGTCTATCCACTCGAGCCACACCTCGGGGCAACCTTCACTCTGCCTTGAGCTCACATCCAGGGCTAGGCCTTCTTGGGCCAAAGCCTACATGCGTCATACATTCACCTTCCATAGCTTGGGGCAACACTAGCTCTATGCAACCTCAAGCACATGAGGGTTGACTGCTTTGTCTTCCCTCCTGAGACACATAGCTGACAAGCTCCCGCCTTGTCCCCCAAAAACACAAGCTCGTGGGTCTCGACCTCCTTAAGCTGAACCCATTGACCTAGCCCAAGCTGACCCCCAAGTCACCCAGACGGCTAACCCTAACGGTGAACATGTACCATCTTTGCAAGTCCCTCTCAGAGCTAGTCTCAAGCGAAGTCACTAGCCAGCCCCTGTTCCCTCTATCACTCTCCCGACGCTAGGCAAGCACCTCGAGCCCTGATACTCAAAGGTCTTCCCTAAGAGTATCATCTTGAGTGAGCCCCAGGTCAGCCGAACGCCCTGAGGGCAACGACTTGATGGCAGACAGAGGTCTCCAGCCTCCAAAGAAGGAACCCAAGTTGCCCTCCATCCTTGGGCCCCACTCCCTACTCTAGCTTATAGACATGGCCCTCGCTTGTTCGAAGAGAACGGGGTAGTTCAGCTCCCAAGCTTGGTTTTAGAATGAAGTCCACAGCCGCCTCAAGATCAAGATGAAAAGAGACCTGCAGATCCTGAACATGGAAGTCTCTAAGGCAATCGAGGTCACCACCCCTGACGACCTCCTGCCATGTAATCCCTTTTTCCCTCTTCAGACTTTGGGACCTGAGCAAGTTTAGGAGTACTGTTCGGTGATCACCACCCAGACACCACGGTCCAAGACCGTCAAGAACCAATCCTCACAAGATCGGCATACAAAGCACGGGTCCAGTCGGGGCAAGCTAAGCCTCCCTAGATTGACTTGCCACGCACGACTCGCCAACCTCGGCAGTCCGCTGCATCACCTGACTCTGACCCTCTAGAGGAAACGGTCAGTGTCATGGTAATTAATGACCTGAACGACGTTCAAGAGGAATGAATGAAAAAGTTCAAGGAAATGATGCAAGCCATCCTCGGACAGATGGAGCGCCTAGAGGCCGCCAAGTCCCCTTCTTCATTCAACTCCCCAACTGGTGAGGACACAGCCCCTAGGCATACTCCCCCGCCGATCTCTCAAGACAGATCTCCTTTCCGCGGGGTCTCCCAAACTGACATAAATGTTATGATGGCCCATAGCATTGAGAACAAGGTCCCAGGCATGCAGGAGACACCGCTCTACCAGAAGCCGTATCCTTCATACATTGACGAGGTGTCATTTCCCTTGAACTACCAAAAAGGGAAACTCCCCCTATTCAATGGTACTTTGTCTCCTCAGCAGTATACTGCCCACTTCCAAGCAGCCTGCTGGGAGACAACATCTGACGGATGAATTCTTCTCCGCCAGTTCGTCGAGACTCTCGAAGGACCAACTTTTCAGTGGTATGCTCGGTTGCCTCCGAACTTGATACGTACTTGGCAAGAAATGGAGCATTTGTTCTACCAACACTTTTACAAAGTTTGGAGACCATCGAGCTCCTTGCTCGGATGCAAGACCCTGGTGAGCCGGTTGACAAGTTCATCATCTGATGGAGAGAAATGGCAACCTTCCATCCCCATGACAGAGAAGGAAGCGGTTCAGACCTGCATACTGAACATGCTTCTCGAGTTTGCCCTACATGTTGAGGCATCCAATTCACCCTCCATATGAGAGGTCATCTCCAAGGCAATTCGTATTGAGGGATTGTTTAAGCATGACCACTCTCTTCAGCAAACCTCCGCCTCAAACTCTCGCTCTAGCAGTCGGGGGAATCAAAAGTCAATGATCAGTGTGGTCGTCACCGTGACTGACACCAAAGGCACAACTCCTCAGACCCTCGACCTCTCCAAGGCACCGACGCCTCATGCTGGAGGCAAGAAGCAATCTTACAATGCAGTCCCTCCTCTTAAAAACAGTAAGCGGAACGACTTCTGAACCTAACATCAGAACAAGGTTTACCCCTTTGACACGGAGTGGACCCCAGCACTGCTCCAACTACTGTTAGCACAGAACATGATCCAGCTGTCAGAGGTCACCACTGTGGAGCCCCGGGATAGGAGGTGAATGAGAGGTATTGTGCCTATCACAAGAGAGTAGCCCACCCCACTCACGACTACTATAAGCTCAATGACACTATCGAAGCCCTTATTAACAAGGTTCAGATAAAACTCGAAGAGTTGAAAAAGGCATTCGGGCAGCTGAGGCATCTCACATAGTCACGATTCAAGAAGATGACGGGGCGCCCGCTATCCTTCGTGCAGCTTTCTCCATAATGCTCGAAGAAGGAACCATCCCAAAGCCGACAAGGCAGCCCAAGTTCCTGCCTCCAGGGACTGAGAACCTCTAGTGCGCATATCACCAGATACGAGGTCATGACGTCAGCAAGTGCACTGGCTGCCATAAGCTCTTGGCCAAGAAGATGCAGTAGTGCCAGGAAGTTCAAGGCGACTCGGCAAGATGCTCTGAGGTCCCTCTCTTGCCTACACAAGAAGACCTCCCGACGCAAGACTAGGGAAATGTCGGACAAGATCCTCTCCAGACCCTCTTCGAAGCAATGCTCCACATGGGTCTCATCACCCCCAAGTCTGCCAGACAGCCTAAGCATTTTGCCTGGGGCACAAAAAAACTCTAGTGCCCATACCATCAAGTGTGGGGCCATGAACTCAAAGACTGATCTAGGTTCGAGGCCATAGTCACTAAAAAAGTCCAACAAGGCCTCATCATTTGTGCGATTCTCTTAGAACACGTCTGAGCCCTCTCTCCCGTTCAAGGAGAAGCCGCGCTACAAGCCCCTCATGAGCATGTACTGGATCCCTCAAATCCCTAGAACTCCTAGCCCTAGGAAGTCTTCCATGGGCGAAGCAAGCTCAAGTCCTTGAGACGCGAGGTTGTTCGCCAGGCTACGGCATCTCACTAGCCTAATAGGGCGGTCCAAACAGGGATCTCGAAGGAGACGGCGAGCACCTTGGTCAGCCCGTCGAAGGAGTCATTCTCCTCAACCACCAGTCAAGGAAGAATTCCTTAGGCCCCTTCGTTCGCTGCCTTGCGGGACTTCATCCCATGTGCAGCTCACCTCATCTTATCGTCAAATTAGGCAGACGTCCTTGAGTCATCAATATCTCAAGAGTCAGCCAAAATGGGTGACAACATTAAAAGCACCCCACAACGGTCAAAGCCAGGGCAAGACCTTAAATACCCCATGCAAACGTCTAACGCCGTTGACGATGTAAAAAGCTACTCGAAATGTTCTAACTCTTCTTTTCCTTCCCCCTCCTTTATTTTCTCTACAGATACATCTTGACGATGCCCGAACTTCAACTCTCTAAACAGAGAGCTCGGAGACACCAGCCTCACCATGTCGCAACAAGAACCCCTCAAAGGAAGGCTGACCCAAGCGGTAGGATTCTCAACAGCTGTCGACACCCTGGCAGCCCAAGCCAAGACTCAATCATCCTCAAGATCCCTTCCTAAAGAAGCCTCCCACATGGTGCAGATCTTGGAAGTGCCACCCAACATTGGGCAAATGAGTCTAAGATCGGGAAGGAAGCTGCAGCCCACACCTCAAAAGTTCAAGGTCCTCAAATTTCTTGATCCTTCACTTTTTCTTAAGCTTAAACCTCAAACCTCTATGTCCTTAGTATAAATTCCTTTTATTGCCCCGTCAACCCCGACCACACCGGCTGGACAATAAAGCCAACCAGTGTCACAAACCAAGACTCAACCAAAGCCTGTTTCTAAGCCTACCCTACCAGCTATACCAATGACTGGATCAAGAACACAGAAGACTAATGAGGATAAAGTAAAATACGATGTAATTGGGCACTTGAGAAAGCTTCCAGCCCTTTTACGTATCTATGATGCCCTCCTGCTATCTAGAGACTACTGCATGGCCTTGGTCCAAGGACTTTCAAAACCAGAGGTGTACAAGACTGAGGTGGAACCTATTGAGGTTGATCTGGTCATTCTAAGTGGGTGCATGGCAATCTCCTTTTCTGAAGATGACCTTGAGTTGGTTGGAAAAATCCACAACCCCCCCCTCTTTGTAAATACTGAACTGCACGCCTACCCTCTCAATTGGATCATGTTGGATGGAGGGTCAGCAGTTAACTTAATCCTGAGAAGGATTCTCACCAGACTAGTTTTAGGGTCTGATGACCTCACTCCTACTCACATCAATGTGCAATGGTTCAACCAGTCCAGAGAAAAGCCATCCGGCACAGTACGCCTCTGTCTCAAGATCGGTTACCTTCAATGATTACGCTCAGTTCCATGTAATCGACACTGATACCTCTTACAATTTCCTGCTGGGTTGTCCTTGGCTCCACGATCAGGGGGTTGTCCCTTCTACACTCCACCAATGTTTCAAGTATAACCGAGATAGAAGGAAACACGCGGTCTATGCTGATAGAAGACCGTTCCCCATAGTTGAGACTCACTACACCGACGGCAAGTACTATTTCAAAGACCTTTCAACACCAGAAAGGTCAAAAGATGATGATCGAAAGTCTGTGAGAGAGATAGGACCTTCATCTCATAAGGACGTTTAGAATCTCGGGCGAATGATCATGCACACGTTTAAAGAAGAGGAAAGACAAGGCAAGATCCTCCCTTTGACCCCCATCCGCCCAAGTATACCTTGCCACCCCTCCAAGGTCATGGTATTCTCTCCTCAAGGCGAAGCTTCTTCCTCTACTTCTAACCCGCCAGAACAAAACGACAAGTCAGAAGTAGCCCCCGAGCCCGAGTAAGCAGTAGAGGTGGATGTTCCAACACCAAGAGTCACCTACACATCAGACTAGTAAAAGGTCCTGCACGTCCCCATCGCTCTTCTAGAGGCGGAACTGGAGCACTAACCACCACGGACAGTGCTCCAAGTTCCGTCCTCCCTAAGAAGGGAGATCACCGGCAGCCAAAAGAAGGTCTTACACTTCTTCGAGGTTGTCGAGGAAGTACAGACTGACAAGAGCCTGCCCTACGGCTCTTAGGAACAAGACCCCATGGCGGAGCTAAGGAGTGAGGTGTGTAGCCTCCAGAATCAACTAAAGGCTATGCGCGTCACTTCAAAGCACTTAAAGGAGTCTGTTTCTAAGACTATGACTTATGACGAACTCAAAAGCTATGTACCTCAAATAGAAGCCAAAGCTCCCCCAAACTGGATCATTTACAGCGAGCAGGCTCATCAAATCATGAGAACCATGAATTATGAGCCCCTCTCCAATCAAACACTCAGGGGTGAGGTAGCAACTGCTCCCCCATTCGAGGAAATTGAAGCCACAGCAGGCTGCCACAAGATGAAGTAAGGAGTGGGCTATTCTTTCTCATCTCAAACTATGCAAGGGTGGAAGTAATGAAATAGAAAGAAAAGTCAAAGAATTGTTTCATTCACAAATCAAGAGGATGTTACAAGCTTCTTCCAATTACAATGAAAAGAAGAACAAAAAAAAAGGGGCGTCATCAAAATCGATTGATTGCTTCATCGATCTTTCCTCTGCACATTGCAGCTGATGCCTTCGCCCGCTCAATCTCGTTCTTCACCCCTGCCACTAGCCCCGCCTCATGCTCCATCAGGGGGGTCACTTCTTTCAAAGAATATTGGAGGGTCAAAGAATCATCAAGAAGCACCTTGTCCTTGGCTTCCCAATCTGCAGTCTCCTTCTCCAGCTTGTCGAGCTTCTGCGTCAGCTGTAATATCTTCGCCTTCAAAGCTGCCACCTTGAGGTGGCGGGCGATGGCTTCCACAACAAGTTGTGATCTTTGGGAATCTACAGCTACCAGCTGATGCGATTGTGTGTTTACCAGTTCATGGTAGAGCAGAAGAGAAGACTCAAAAGGGGGCAACTGTGAGCTTTCCAGTCGCTGTGCAGTTGCTTCTTCTCACAGGGCCTTCACCCTCCATCCCTCCAGCTCGTTGGCGATGCTATTGAAGTAAGGGAGCGCCTCAGGCACACCTCTTACAATGATCTCCCTCAACTCCAAAAGCGTTGTGTCGACCTCTTCAAGGGGCAGCTCTTTCAGCTTCTAGAAACCTGCTCGCAACGTCTCAAAGAAAATGCCCGGTATTCTACTGAAAGTAGGCGTGGGCAGTATGACATGAGCAATCACAGTAGAGGGACTCCAGGCTGCAGTCAAAGCCTCAGGCTCCCTGGATTCGAGAGCAACTGAATGCTGCTCTGTCACCTCGCCCGCAACTGCATCTCTCCATGTCAGGCTCAGTCCTTTCATGCTCAGGCACCATCGCCTCGTCCTCTATAGGCACTACAACCACGACCAAGGCAAGGATGGCCTCTTCGCTCGGAGCTACTTCCTCAATCTCATTATGCATCCTAGTAGCTCCCTCCTTTAGGGCAGCGACCTCTTCCCGTGGTCCCTGTTCTCGGACCAACCCCACCTTTAGAGGTTCTACACCCTCTTCCTCTACTTCCTTGCCCTGGCCTTTAGCGGTGACCATTTCAACAACAAGCTCCCCCACGGTGCCTGCCTCCTCTAGGTCACGGGTGCTGGCCCTATACCCTCCAAGCCTAGCCCCTCGGGGCATCCTACTTTTGCTCTCCCCATAGATGTATCGCTCAAGGCAGCCTCCTCTTGCTGCTCGGTTGGCCCCTCTTTGGTTCCCAAGGATTCATCCTCTTTTAGTACCACAAGCTCTACCAAGGTTTCTCTTTCTTCTGTAGGCTCGAAAATCGTCAGCATTCCAAGGTCCCTCTCCATCTCCACTGCCTTGACAGGAGCAGCCCCATCATCCCCGCCTACCCCTATTGGGACCAAGCATTTCCCTTCAACTGTCTGCACTCCAAATTTCGATCAGAGTAGTAGACTCTAAGGCCTCGGCTTGAGTCTCTAAAGAACCAGGAGAAGAATCAGGCAAAGAAGAAGGCTAAGCCTCAAAGGTAGAGGGTGATGGGGAAATATCAAGCGACGCACAGCCTTCCGAAGAAGCTAAGGATAAGGAGCCGTCTTCTGACTCATGAACCACTTGGGTCCTGCTCCCTTTGCCCCCCGAGGCTTTGGTTGCCTTCTTGGCTAGCGACAGCCTGCTTTTTCTTCTTTCCCTTAGTCGGCTCAGGCTCCGCAGCCTGCTTTTTCTTCTTCTTCCCCTGCGCCGACTTGAGCTCAACATCTTGTTGTTTCTTCTTCTACATCGGCTTGGGCTCAACAGCCTGTTTTTTCTTCTTCCCCTGCGTCGTCTTGGGTTCAATAACCCTCCTTTTCTTTTTCACGTGCTCCAGCTCGGCAACCTACTTTTTCTTCTTTCCTCCCATTGGCTCAGGTACAACCTGCCTTTTCTTCTTCGCCGGCTCAGGACCAGCAGCAAGCTTCCTCTTCTTCCCTGTTACCTGAATAGCCTTTGAAATCCCTGACTTGGAAGAACTAGCGGCTAATTTGCTATGACGGTTGCACCCTATCAGGTCATTTAAGTCCTAGACTGGACGTCCTTCATACCCCAGGACTTTACGACCTTATTTCCATTTGAAGATCTTAGAGAGGTGGTCAAAAATACTCTATGTTATCTTCTCCAAACTAATAAACTGCGGTAGAGACTTGTCCACGGTAATTCAGCGAGGCTGCCCGGGTATGCGCCAGTTAGAAGGAAAGGTTAAAAGTAAAGATTTCTCCTAAGGGAGGGGTATTAGCCAATTTTTGCTACCTAGTATCCTGGCTACAACGGCTACCCTCCCCTTTCCAGGGTCGGTCCGCTTCCTAGTACCCCTTGTTTGTGACTCTCCACCAATGCTCATGGGCTTGGGTCACTCTTGTCGCTCTGCCAAAATGGGGCAACACATATTTGTTGACCGTGGTGGCTTCCAAGCATGTCGCCCAAGCAGTGCAAACATGCCTCGAAATCCAATACTCCCGTCAGGTTCCCAATTCGTCCTTCTTCCAGCAAGCAGCCTTACTTTGCCCCTTCTCAAAGAGCACAGAGAATGGGCACCCCTGATCCAGCACATGCTGCTAGGAGAACCGGTGAGGAAAGTAACCCTCAAGCTTCGCACCATGGACAGTGCGATCCGCCTTTGACACTCAGCATATACATCAATTCTTTCTGGTGAAGTCACCATCCAAGTGATAGTGCAGCTCGTCGACGTACACGTGATCTATGAGGATCCCAACTGGAAATGCCACCCAGGTCATGTGGAGGTGGTCGTTGAAAAATAGGCTCAACATATGGCTCAGGGGATGGAAAATTTCCCTCTTCTTGGCAATCTTCAGAAAAAATGGGCACACATTGTCCTCCAGCTGCATGGTTCTGAGGTATGCATCCCAAAAATAAGCTCCAAGTCAGCCATACATATAATGGACTGGGAAAGAAGTCTTGAACTCTCCCGGGAAGGCCTCACCCTCTGTTATGGCATTTTTTCCCCCGTCCTCCCCTTTATACAGTCTACCCCTGGAAATGGCACCCAAGCCATAATAAATACTGCACAGCATAGGCTGTGTAAGCACGTATTCCCTCCCCCATGCCATGTCATAGGCCACATAAAAGGTTTCGAGAGGATTGATGTTCGACCCTCTTGGTAGGGCAAATTTGCACAAGAAAAGTGCCAAGTAAGCCACGAAGAAGATGTGCTTATTCTTCTTCCGCAGCACGAAAACTAGTGGGGTTTCCTTCCCCCCTTTGCTCGGCCACGGACCAGCTTCATCCGTATAGTCTCCATAAAAGAAGGCCACCCACTTAGCGAAGGTAACTCACCCCTTCTTGGGCTCGTCATAGAGTTACTGATAGATATCGAACAACTCTTGAATCCCAGCTGGCTGGGCTTCTTTACCTATCTTCTCTCCTCCAAAAATGACTGAGTTTGGGGGAATAAACTCATCATACATATTTCCCAAGAGCGGCAGCCCACTAACAAAGTGTAGGTTCATCAGCGAAATCTCTGCTTCTCCGTGACCAAGCAGCCATGTGTTGCTAACATGGATCCAAGTCGCCAACAACACTTTGACTGTGTTTCAACAACAGTCGTAATAGCTCACCGAGCACTGATGGGCAGCCGACAAAGAAGCCAGCCTAAAGATATCCCTGAAGTCCCGCAGCACTTCTAGGGTCCAAGAGGAGTACCCCTTTAGGTACTAGTGTTCCCCTTGAACTCGCAAACCCAAGGAGACCATTGCATCCCCAGGGTTTCCACCATTCACTTTCGTGTTAGAGATTACGTTTCGGTGCAGGCAATGCAGAAGGCCTGCCCCTTCCTCTATGCTCACATTTCCATCATTATCTTCCCTCGTCACCAGCTGGATGGGGGCGCTCACAAAGGTGACGCTCAAAGGCCACTTGGGTTCACATAAGGCTTGGGTAAGCCAGATCAACTCACCTCTAACCAAGCTTTCGTCGGTGAATGTATCAGTACCGATCTCCCCTTCTCGTGCGAGGTTCATTACATCTGGAATGGCCCCCGAAGACTCGACCATTAAAAAAAAAAAGGCTAGGCGGCCACGAAGAAAATTGCACTCACCAGGGCAAGATTATCGTCGCTTGACCACTAAGACATTATCGCCGTCTCCCAGCCAAAGGAAAAACTATCGTTGTTTTCCCACCAAGATGGTATCGCCATCTATAGCCATAAGGGAATCACCATCTCGCGATCAACCAAGGACTATCAACATCCCGTGAACCAAGGCTTATTAATGCCTTGCTCCAGTTGTCAGCACACACCGCACGTGTAACCCTTGAATTTCTGACGTGCGTCCTGACACTTGCGGCATGGCCTATCACCACGCGTGAGGAGGGAAACTGTTCGCCGTCCCGTGACTCCTCACCACCTTGACTATTATGGTTCCGCAACCCCTTGGGTTCTCACCGACGCTTCCTCTGCTCGCCGAGAATCCACTCCCATCCACCGGGAACCCTCCAACTGCTCGTTGCTGGAGTTAGCGAAAAACCATCAGGGTTCCCCAGAAGAGTTCTGCGAGACCCTACGGATAGCCCTTCTCCTTGGTTTCCCACTTCTGCAGTTCACCAA
Organism: Amborella trichopoda; assembly: GCF_054954075.1. Classification (NCBI taxonomy): domain Eukaryota; kingdom Viridiplantae; phylum Streptophyta; class Magnoliopsida; order Amborellales; family Amborellaceae; genus Amborella; species Amborella trichopoda. The sequence goes on from NC_142336.1 coordinate 12,576,054, forward strand.
AGCTCACCGGAATTCTGCTAATTTTTCGGTGAGCCCAATGCAGCCTCTTCTCCTTCTTCCCCAACAACCAAAGGGCTGACAGTACTGTCTAAATTCTTTGCAACCTCCCCTTTAGCAGCAGAATGACAGAAGGAGCACTCGAACTCCGACAGGGCACTTTTGCAAAATTTGCTAAGGCCCTGAGAGACCCTCTCCCTTGCTCAGAAAGCTTCAACACTTCTCGAAAACTATTCACAATCGTGCTACGAAGCTTTCTAGCTCTTGAAGCTTGCCGAAAAAATCATCTAAGAGCCCATCTCTGTAAGTCTTGGCTGGGAAGTGCTCATTGAAAAACCTGCGTCAGAAGCCTTGTCTCTCTCTCTCTCTCTAAAAACACTTCGACTATTTTTTACCCTTTAGTAAAATAGTAAAGTGCGGTCTCTCTCCCTTTTATACCCCACAATGCCGAGGACTGCCCCCTACAAACTCAGAATGATGCCCTAGTCCCCAACTCTCGATGGCGATAAGATCGGGTCGGGTAAGGCCAGGCCTGAGGCTCGAAGCATCATCACCGTGTGCCTCGCCAAGACTTGCGCCTCGTGCCTTGTCAAGACTTTCGTCAAGCACTTCACTCAGAGGATTATTATCACACGCTTCGTTCAGGCGATCATTGTTGTGCGCCCTGTCAAGACCTTTACCGAGCAGGTCTCATCCAGAGGCTATTGTCACGCGCCTCGTCAAAGAGTTATCGCCGCGCATTTTTGACAAGGGCTTGCTGCGTACCTCACCAAGGGACTTAACGCATCATCGAGACTTGCTGATGCATACGCCACTCTACACTTAGTGTCACGCGCATGCCTTGGCACTCCCCTTCGGGCCATCATCCCACATCCTCAGGAAGTTCATTCCCTGCACCACAATCTCACCCCTTAGTGAGCCTATTTTCTGGTGATGGCTCTATTACCCATGGAGTTGCTTCCCTCACTACGAACACAGTCTGCGTTACACGACCTTAAACTGCACTGCCACAGTCCTAGTTGTATGACTTTAAACTGCATAGCCACAGTCCATGCTGCATGACCCTAAATTGCACAACCATAGTCCTTGTCTCATGACTCAAAACTGTACGACCACGGTCCAAATTATATGACCTTCAACTGTAGCAAAGGTCTAGTCGCACGACCTCAAACTACAAATTCCTTGTCACATGACTCTAAAGTTACGACCATGGTCCAAACTATATGACCTTAAAGTGTAGCGAAGGTCTAGTTGCACAACCACAAACTGCATGGTCTTAGTAGTATGACTTTAAACTACACGGCTATGATCCGAGTTACAAGACCCTAAAACTGTAACGCGCTGCCCATATGCATAACTCCAACTAGACCCCTAGTGGAGTTAGATGTATGCAAGGGGCGTACTTACCCCATCATCCCCTGGGAGTCAAAGCCATCCTTCCTTCAACCCACGGTGGGGTTCATTTGCTCTCTCACCCATGCACATTGACATTCATCATCCTCGTGGCGTCACATTGGCCTTCCTAATTCTAAGTGAAGCCTCTCCCGTTTACTACTCCTCATAGGGTCACCAACTTTCTCTACATCTCTTCATGTGTATAGCCTCAACTATCTTTATCCCCGGGGAGTTAGATTGCTATCCACATACCCACCCCCATGCAACCCTACTGATATGGCGACTTGTACTTGGTCCATGCTGCATGACCTTAAACTGTACAACCATGGTCCAAACCAGTGTTTTAAAAAACGTCGAGTCGAACCGGACTCGCCCGGTTCGACTCGAAAATCGTGAAAAGGGGACCGGATCGCCTAAAAAATCGAAAATCGTCCGGTTCTAGAGAGAACCGGACGATTCTGTACAGTGAATCGTCCATTCACTGTACGGAATCGGCGAGTCCAAACAATGAATCGGCGAGTCCCGTACGGAATTTTTTTTTTTTTTTTTTTTTTTTTTGTAATCCATGATAGATTTTTTTTTAATACTTGATCGATTTTTTTGTAATCCATGATCGAATTGTTTTTGTTTTTTTGCAATCCATGATCGAATTTTTTGGTTTTTTGTAACCCATAATAGAATTTTTTGTAATCCATGATCGAAATGTTTGTTTTCTTTTCTTGTAATCCATGATCGATTTTTTTGTTTTTTTTTTTTTTTTTGTAATCCATGATAGAATTTTTTGTAATCCATGATCGAATGTTTTGTAATCCATGATCGGATTTTTTTGTTTTTTGTAACCCATAATAGAATTTTTTGTAATCCATGATCGAAATGTTTGTTTTCTTTTCTTGTAATCCATGATCGATTTTTTTGTTTTTTTTTTTTTTTTTGTAACCCATGATAGAATTTTTTGTAATCCATGATCGAATGTTTTGTAATACATGATCGAAATGTTTGTTTTTTTTTTGTAATCCATGATCGAAATGTTTGTTTTTTTTTTGTAATCCATGATTGAATTTTTTGTTTTTTGCTTTTTTTGTAACCCATGCTAGAGTTTTTTGTAATCCATGATTGAATTTTTTGTAATCCATGATCGAACTGTTTTTTTCTTTTTTTGTAATCCACGATTGAATTTTTTGTTTTTTTTTGTTTGTTTTTTTTTGTAATCCATGATTGAATTTTATGTAATCCATGATTGAATTTTATGTAATCCATGATCGAATTTTATGTAATCCATGATCGAATTTTATGTAATCCATGATTGAATTTTTTGAAAATTTGTGATTTTTTTTTTTTAATCCATGATCGAATTTTTTTTTGTAATCCATGATAGAATTTTTTGAAAATTTGTGATTTTTTTTTTAATCCATGATCGATTTTTTTGAAAATTTGTTTTTTTTTTTTTTTAATCCATATTATTCAAAGAGAAAATGAGAGAGATGATGATTCTGAGGCCACCCTATCCCAGCCATATTATTCACATATCGAGTCTCAACAGCAACAGTGTAGGGATGAGCACGAAATACTGTAAATTAAATGCTGAATGGCGGTTCATGCAGGGAAAGAACATATCAATATTCGCATATTCATTCAAAAACATGAAAATTCTTAATGGAGTACCCTCATTTTTTATTGAATTCCTAAAAAACAATATTTATAATGAATTTTAATAATTTTTTCGAATTTTTTTTAAGCTTTATTTTGACCGATTCACCCGATTTCCGATCCGGATCGCCGATTCGTCGATCCAGATCGGTTTTTTGGAAGCCCGATCCGGGTCACAGATCCGTTTTTTAAACCATTGGTCCAAACTATATGACCATAAACTATAGTGGAGGTTTTGTTGCACGACCACAAACTTCATGGTCCCAGTTGCATGACTTTAAACTGCATAACTACGGTCCAGGCTATATGACGTTAAACCATAGTGCACGTCCTGACCGCACAGCTTTTTACATGCATCCTCACGCACGTCCTCCCTAACTAACCCGTTCGTGCGTGCACACCACTTTCATCGCCTCCCCAGTAAGTCTGTGTATGCGCACACGCCCGTTACATGCATCTTCACACATGCCTTCCCTAACCGTCCCATTCGCATGCGCGTACCGCCTTCACCATCATTACCTTCTTTTACCATTCTTCAGTGAATCTAACCCATGTTCAAGAAATGGCAAGCCATCTCGCCACCTAGTTAGTGGGTCACTATCATTCACTCACTCATCATCAACTCTTTTCAGGCAACTCTATGCCATCTTCCCAAGTAGATTAAAGTCATCATCAAACTCACTCTATGGCCTCTTCAGATTGCCATTCCTTACCACTATATTCCATCTGTATGACCTTAAATTATAGTGCACGTCCTGAACGCATGATGTTAAAAGGCTTCGTACAAGTCTTGAAGGCATGACCCTAAAACACGCCTTCTTTAAAAAAAAACGAGCATGGTGTATACCTGACAAGGGAACGCCATGAGTAAAATGATGGACGAGCATGGTCACGAAACCATGAGTAAGAGAGTTCCACGGAAAAAGAAACCCAGGCACGGTGAAAACCCCAAAAGGGCACCGTGGGCAAAAATGGATGAAAAGGGTGGGCATGGCCATAAGATCATGGGTAAAAGAGCTTAGAAATAATAGAATTTGGGGAAAATCATCCTCACGGCACCACTTCCCCTGTTCAAGTGAAAACCCGCAAAAGGGCACTTGGACCGACAAGGTAGGTTGACACACTTCCACAGCCTCAACCGGCACCCAAGTTTCGTGGCTCATCAAGGAGTGAGAGCCTCATAAGATCTCCCATGTTTCAATGGCTCATTAGGGGGTGAAAGCTGCGTAAGATCCCCATGACAAGGTAGGCTGACACACTTCCACAGCTTCAGCAGACACTCCAATTTCAAGGCTCATCAGGGAGTGAGAGCACATAAGATCTCCCCAATTTCAAGGCTCATTAGGAGTGAGAGCACACAAGATATCCTCATTTTCAAGGCTCATCAGGGAGTGAGAGCACATAAGATCTCCCCAGTTTCAAGGCTCATCAGGGAGTGACAGCACATAAGATCTCCCCGGTTTCAAGGCTCATCAGGGGGTGAGAGGTTCATAAGATCCCCCACGACATGGCTCATCAAGGAGTGAGAGTCGCATAAGATCTCCCAGCGACAATAAGAATCCTTGAGGGTGAGGATAATGACCAAAATATCCCTCCGAAAATGCTAAGAACCATCACGAAGGTAAGAAACTGACGAAGCCAGGGTCTAACCTACCATATGCTTCAGGGTATGCCTTCGCCAAACCCCCTAGCCTACATGGAACTAGACTTTCAGGCCCCCAACTGGACCCCGTTAGGCGGGACCTACGCGAGATACCTTGAACATCAAAAGTAAACCTGGTATAGCAACAAACAATGCCGAGTGAAGGTTCGTAGCATTGAGCCTTCAAAAAAAGGGCCAGAGGTAGAGAGAGAGGTTCAAACCATCGAACTTCTCACCTTGACTCAAGACCCCGATGAGCCCGTGGACTAGTTCATATCGAGATGGAGAAATTTGGTCGCTCACCGTCCCAATCTTATGCCTGAGAAGCAAGCAGTTCAGACTTGCGTGCGCAACATGCGATCTGAAATTGCTCTACACGTTGAAGCTTCTAATCTGACTTCTATGTCAGAACTGATCTCAAAGTCAATCCATCATGCCACCATGGGGGGTCACGACAACCACCTGCAAGCTCAACGAATAACATGGGCAATGGTAGTTCTCGGAACAACTCCCGGGGCAACCAACTGAAGGAGTAATCAATGTCGTTGTTACGGCCAGAGATCCAAAGAAGGCTCCTTCCCAAACTTTGGACCTATCCAAAGGGGTGGGCATAGCAAAGGTAACACTCCAAGCGGGCAATCAACAACAATCATACAATCGAGAGCTCGCGCCAAGCAATCTTAATCTGAATGACTATTTCACCAGGCATAAGAATAAGATCTACCCCTTTGAGAAGGAGTGGTTCCCTGCACTGTTTCAGTTACTAATGGAGCAGAATATGATTCAGTTTCTAGAAACTAAGTTCCTTGAACAAGCTGACCTTGACGCTCAAGCAAATTATTGCGCTTACCATAGAAGGATCAATCATCCCACGGACGACTGCTACACACTAATGGATATTATTGAAACCCTAATTTAGAAGGGTCAAATAAAGCTTGAAGACTTGAAGAAAGCCTTCGGGGTAGCAGAAGCCTCCCATGTAGTAATAGTCCAAGAGGAAGACGAAATGCCTGGTATCCTTCACACCTTCTTTGTTACAATGCTTTAGGAAGGCATAATCACACCGAAGCCCGCAAGGCAGCCTCGGCACCTTGCTCAGGGGACAGAGGACCGCTGGTGCCCATATCACCAAATAAGGGGTCACTACCTGTGTGAATGCAGCAGCTTCCTAGATATCTTTGCAAAGAAAATGCGGGAACGTCAAGAGTTCTATAACATCCCAATAAGTGATACCCAAGCCATTGCTCCACCGGTGCGAGAGGACCTCACAACACAAGACTCTCGTAATGATTCAGACTCTGATGAACTCTCGACTTCCCATTCATGGATAGTCCACCACGGGTGAAGCAGACTCAAATCCTTAAGGCAAGAAGCAGTTCGCTAAGCTAGGGTTGTTCACAAGCTAGTGAGACGACTCAAACACCACTTCAGAAAACCAGAAGGCGATGGTCACCAAGGACTGTTCCCCGGATAAACAAGACGGCTCAACCACCTGCTGAGCAAGAATTTCTCAGGCCGCTTCCCCCATTGCCAACCTTATTGGATTTTATCCCTCGCACGATCCTCCTTCTGTCTCCTCAAGAGGACGTTCTAGTGCCATCTTCCACTCCGAGTATGTCCAATAAGGGTGACGACGTTAAAAGCACTCCCCGACAGTCTAACCATGAAAAAGACCTAAAAGACCCCCTACACTCGTCCAACCCTGGTCATGACGTAAAACGTGGCCCAGATCGGTCCAATGATGCGAATGACCTTAAAAGTACCCCACTTTCTAACCCTTCTCCTTCTTCTCCTTCGTCTTCTTCTGCTTCTGATCCTTCCTCTTCTATCTCTTCTGCAAGTACAATCTTGATATGTCCCGACTTCGAGGCTCTAGACCGAGAACTTACAAGATCCAACATGACCAAGACGCAAAGAAAGCGTTGAAGAAGACACTGGCCGAGAAAGCAAGATTCTTGACAGTTGCTGACGCCCTAGCAGCTCGAGCCAAAGCATAGCCATCCTCTTCAACCAAGTGCAGAAAGTCGAAGTCGAAGAAACCCCAATGGCCCTCTGAGCCCGCCTTTGAGCAGAGACTGAGACAATCAAAGGAGCAGAGCTTTTATTCTCAAGAGGCTTGTCACATGGTGCAAGTCTATGAAGCGCAAGTCATTGTGGAGCAAACACTGCACACATCTGTGCAAGGACCGCGTGATTCAAATGAGGACGCTTCTCGCTCAACCACCGTCGAACCTCAGTTTCCATGCAACTATCAAAACAAGCTCCCACAGCCTGACTGGATTCTCATGTTTGAGGTCGACCCTTCCGCCCCTTAGCCTGAGAAAGGCACAAAAATCACGACATACTCTGAAGCTTTATTGGAAGCTGAGATGTCAGAGTCATGGGTCTCTGCACTTGAGGTTGATGAAAAGACCTATGAGAACAATAAGGAAGAGTTACGAGAAGCTTCAGAAGAATGGGAAGTAGGAGGTCAAGCTACTGTCGATGAGCTCGAAGAAATAAATCTAACAAATGAAGCTGACCCTAGACCTACTTTCATCTCAGCAAATATGTCACCAGAGGAGAAAGAAAAGTTCACTGCCTTCTTGCGAGCAAACCGAGATGTCTTTGCTTGGCATTACCATGAGATGCCTTGCTTAGAACCTCAAGTAGTTGTTCACCATCTCGGCATCGATCCGACTATCAAACCCATCAAACAAAAATCGAGAAGGTTCAAGCCTGACCTCGAGATGCAGATAGATGTCGAGGTGACCAAACTCAAACAAGTAAGCTTTATTCATGAAGTCAAGTACCCGAAATGGCTAGCAAATGTTGTTCCAGTAAAGAAGAAGAATGGCCAAATCAGGGTATGCATTGACTTCCACGACCTCAAAACCGCCTGTTCCAAAGATGACTTCCCGTTGCCAGTCACCGAGATGCTCATTGACTTAACGACTCACTGTCAAATCTTTTCCTTCACGAACAGTTATTCCGGGTATAACCAGATAAGGATGGCGCCTGAAGATGAAGAAGCCATTGCGTTCTTAACTCCGAAAGAGGTCTTTTGTTACACGATGATGCCTTTTGGATTAAAGAACATTGGTGCCACATACCAGAGAGCAATGACTACCATCTTCAAATGCATGATGCACAAAGAGGTGCAGTGTTATATAGATGATGTGGTGGTAAAATCCGAAGAGACGGATGCTCACATGAGAGACCTTGAAAAGGTATTCGAACAACTACGTCTTCATCCGCTTAAAATGTACTCTCTGAAATGCACTTTTGGAGTGCGTTCAGGAAAGTTCTTGGGGTTCATTGTCAGACATCGAGGGCTTGAAGTTGAGCTAGTCAAAATTAAAGCAATTCAGGAAATGTCGTGACCAACTATACTTTAAGAATTGTGCTCTCTTCAAGGGCAGCTGGCCTACATCCGTAGGTTCATTTCAAATCTTTCAGATCGTTGTAAACCCTTCACACACCTGTTAAAGAAGGATACCCCATTCGTTTGGGATGAAGCATGTCAGGCAGCTCTTGATGACATCAAACAGTATTTGCTCAACCCTCCAGTACTCTCTACACCACCTCTCATTCTATAGGTGACTGCTCTCGACTAGTCACTCAAGGCATTACTGGCACAAAATAATGACGAGTGAAAAGAAACTGCACTATATTATCTCATCCGCAAGATGCAGGGTGCAGAGAAGAATTATCCCCCTATTGAGAAGATGTGCATGGCCTTGATCTTCGCAGTACAATAGCTGCACCATTACTTACTTGGTCACGAAGTAAAACTTATATCAAAAGCAGACCCTGTAAAGTTTCTCATGACATGTCCGTGCCTATTAAGACATCTTGCTAAATGGGCATTACTGCTGATGGAATTTGACATCATGTATGTCCCACAAAAGGCTATCAAGGACCAGGCCCTGGCTGATTTTCTCGCAACACACCCTGTGCCGGCGGAATCTCCGTTATGAAGCGACCTCTTTGATGAAGAAGTATTATGTACTGAGCTTGCTCATGCTTGGGAATTGTACTTTGATAGAGCCTTCCAATCAGACCGAGGAGGCGTCGTAATAGTCTTCTTAACCCCGAAAGGAGGAGTATTGCCACTTTCTTTCTCCCTCACCCAAGCTGATTCTCATAATGAGGCAGAATATCAAGCCCTTATAATTGGGCTAAAGAGAACCTTCGACCTAGACTTGGAGCAGCTCAAGATCTATGATGACTTCGAGTTGGTTATCCGACAACTCAAAGGGATCTATGATATAAGGAAAGACACTTTCAAGCCTTATCACGATACTGCAAAATCGTATATGGCCCAATTTGAAGACATATCCCTAAGTCACATCCCCAGGAGGTTAAACTCACAAGCAGACACACTTGCAAAACTTGAGGCCACAATTCAATTGTCCTCATTAGGACCCACGCTTGTTTGGGTGGTAGAAGGGAGACACATTGAACTAAGAACCGAGGTTGATGCGGATGATGAGAGAAATATCTTCCTGGAATGTCCTCCTTATCCATTTGGCGCACTTCTATTAGCTAAGGCAGTAATTAAGGCTGAACAAGACATAACACGGAATCAAGGAGCTAAGGTTCAAAACCAAGAAACAGAGTTCTTTGACCCAATATGCAGGGAAATTGAGAAGGTAGAAGATTGGAGAGAAACTATCATTAGTTTCCTAAAACATGGCAGGCTCCCAGGAAGATCACGTTGAACGTAACAACATACGTCAAATGTCTATCAAATATACTCTCCTTGAAGGAGATGCTCTTTTCAAATGATCGTTTGATGGTATTCTTCTTAGATGTGTGGACATCCAAGAAGCAAACAAGGTGTTAGAAGAAGTACACTCAGGGGTTTGCGGACTACACCAGTCCGGTACTAAGCTCTATGAACGAATATGCAGGTTAGGATACTATTGGCCTTCCATGATCATCGATTCCTTAAACTATCCTAGAAAGTGCCAAGTGTGCCAAATACACTCAAGCCTTGTCCACCAACCTCCAGAGCCCTAACACCCTATCGTGGCATCATGGCCCTTCTCACAATGGGGTATGGATATTGTAGGGCCCATTGACCATCCTTCGGCAATGGGTCATGTCTTCATTCTAGCCGCAATAGATTACTTTTTTAAATGGGTTGAAACGATTCCTCTTAAACAAGTTCCTGGGGCAACGGTGGCCAACTTTGTTCGACATCACATTATATACCGGTTTGGGGTCCCTGACCAGATTATATCTGACAATGGTCCCCAATTTTGAAGCCACCATATCGATTGCTTGGTCAGTTCGGGTTCGAATGGAGGTACTCGACTATGTACCACCCTCAGGCGAATGAACTAGCCGAGGCCTTCAATAAGACAATGGGCAATGTTTTACGAAAATCAGTATCAAAGATGAAAAAGAACTGGCATGAGAAGCTTCCTGAAGCTATATGGGCTTATCGTACTACTAAAAGAAATTCAACTGATTCCACTCTTTATTCCCTGGTCTATGGGGGTGAAGCAGTTTGACCTCTCAAAATTCAAATCCCTTCACTGCGAGTCGCGATACATTAAGGGTTAATCGAAGACGAGAGAGTCAAGCTCCGGTATCAGGAATTGGATGCACTCGATGAAAAGAGGCTATAAGCTCAGCAGAGCCTTGAACTCAACCAAGGGAGAATGAAGAGGGCTTTTGACAAATCAATCAAAGTCCGCTCATTAACCCCTGGCGATCTAGTTCTAGCTGTCAAGAGGTCTATTGTTATGCATGGTCGTCATAAAGGGAAGTTTGAGCCTAAATGGGAAGGTCCCTTTATAGTCAAAAAGGTCTCACCAAATGGAGCCTACATACTAGCACATCCCGAGGGAGAGGAGGCAATGCCCCCTATCAATGGGCGATATTCAAAGAAGTACTATCCGTGATGCATATGCAAAGGAAAGACACTCAATGAAAAAGTATGCTAGATAGTCCAAACAAATTCTAACTCTTTTTATTGCACTAAAAAGACAAATTACAAATTACAAGCTAAAAGCCCATTATTAGGGAGATTACAAGTCTCTTGCATCTGAACAAAAGAAAACATCTAATATCAAAAGTGTTGCTCTAGCATCTGAGGATGAGAGGACAGTTACAAACCAACATCAACAGTGTTGCTCTGGCATTTGAGGATAAGATGACGGTTATAAGAAAAAAATGAGTGCCTGCCCCATGAAGAAGAGGTGAAACCACTTGGAAAAGTTATAGCTTCAATTCATCTGACGAGTAAGAGGATGGCTACAGGCCAGAAGACGAAGCAAAACCACTCGAGGTGGTTACCCTCAGTTTATCCGACGTGTATGTCAAACATACAAGCCAGAGATCTCATCTGTTGTGTCTATCAAATATACAAAGTGAAATCCATCCGACTTGTATGTCAGACATACAAGCCAGAGATCTCATCTAGCGTGTATATCAAACATATGAGGCTGAATCCATTCGACGTGTATATCAAACATACAAAGAAGGCCTCTCTAGCAAGGAATTGACCTATGATTGAGAGCATACCCTGTTCCCAGTGGATGCCCTTCCACAAAACAACAGGGACTTCACTGTTGTCCTAAAGGACTTAGCTTCCAACAGGTATCACAAGTCATGCCTTACCATCATTCACCGCCCTTTTTCCAGTCCATAACAGTGCCACCCATGAACAGCGCCGCATGTAGCTCATCGTCAAGCGCCACAATTCCCTCATGTAACCTTTTTCCACATGCGAGCTACACTATGTGTGTCATGACATGCCACAGATGCTGATGAGCATCGTCAGAGGCCAGCACTGCCTGTGTCCACCAAAGGTCAGCACCAGCTATTCTCTCAACTCCCAGTGCCAATTGCCTTTCTCGAGGTTCAGCGTCGACTGTTTCAACGTCGATTACAACCATCAGCGCCGGCTGCCTCAGCGTCGGCTGTGTTTCTGTTAGCGCTGGCTCCTTAATAGTTGTTCGCTTCCCGAGACTCCTCGTTTTCAAAACCCAAGTCTCCCACCTCCTTAATGATTGCACAATTTCCAAAGGTAACCGTCCACCCCCTACGACGGTTCACCTCCTATGATTGTTTGTTGTCCCCAACGGTCCACCTTTTATGATGGTCCACCTCCCACAACCATCTGCTTTCCCCACGATGGTTCACCTCCGATGACCATTCGCCTCCCCCTGGCTGTTCAAATTCTTGTCGAAACTCCTCCCAAATCTCCTTGAAAAACCTACTAAGAGACTTTCCCTGCCTACATTTTTTGTCTGGAATTCACCAAAACCTCACCGAGAACTTCTGCAAACTTTCCCTAAGTCCTCGGAGACCTCTGCAAAGTCGCAACAACACCAGAAAACTCACTTAGAGATTCTCCCCAGTTGCACTTTGGCCAGGAAGCCTCCAAAATACAGTTGGGAAACTTTTGCAAAGTCACAACCACACCCGGGAAATCCCTTAAAACACTAGGAACCCCTCAAAACCCTCAAAAAACTCGCCAAATACTTGCGAAAATCGCCACTGCACTTCATGTCTCTTCTACCCTCAAAAATACCACGCTTGGAGTTCTCCCCTTTCCCGAAAAACTCCCTGTGCTAACAAACAAACAAAAAAAACTCCCGTAAATCCTTGGCAAAGTTCTGCTCACCAAAAATTTCTCTACAACTTCACCAAATTACTGGCAAGTTGAGCTTGCCAAAAGCCTTCCCTGCAAAACCGTCGGGAATTCAACTGTTTTGCCAAAGCCTCCCCTGCAAAACCTTAGCCGGAGTCCTCGACTGGACTTCTATCGAGCTGCTCATCGTTAGAAAAAAATTTTAAGTTTTTTTTACCTTCGGTGAAAAATGGAGAAGATGGGGTTTTACCCCCCTTTATATAGTCTACTTTACCCTCCAATGTCCCTCATAATTTGGGAATCACAGTCGTGTCCAAGGAAGGTCAAACGACGATGAGCCGGGTCGAGCTTTAACCTGAGGCCCGAAAGAACTCTCAACTCCGCCTATGTCAATCCGTACTCAGTGGCGGCTATGTTTCAATAACCCTAATGTCGTTCGACAACCCAGCACTTGTTGTATTTCAACAAGCATGACGCCGGCCATTTTCCCAGTAACTCAGTGTCTGTTCTGTTTCAACAAATATAGCGTAGGTCATTTCCCCAGCAACTCAGCACCGGTTCTTTTTTAACAAATATAGTGTCTGTCGTTTGCCTAGTAACATAGCGTCGGTTTTGTTTCAACAGACAGAGCGCCATTCGTTTGCTCAGTAACTCAGCGCCGACTGTGGTCAAGCGATGTCACTAGTTGTCCACAGCACCGGCTGTGCTCAAACAACAGCACGAGCCATACCAGCGCCAGCTGTGTTTGGACAACTCAACACCGGTTGTCTTCTTAAAGACTCAATGACGGCTCGGATGCTCACAAGAAGTAATAGTTGTTGCACTTGGCTCCGGCTATATTTAAATCAGCCTAAGCCTAAGTTCTGTGAACACTATCATCCCCAGTAAGGTTGCACCACTCATCCCAGACTTATCGCCCCCCATCAAAGTGGAACCTAGGTCGAGCAAAATCTGGTCACGACTTCTCATCCCCAGTAGGAGAGCCACACTTCTACTTCAACTTATTGTCCCCAGTTGATTTAGGGTCATTCTTGCTGCCTCATGCTTATTTATTCTGACCCACCTTGGTTCCCTCTTCCCCAATAAGGCAAGCTTTCCTATATGGACCTTTCATCGGTTCTACCTATCTTATCCTTAAGAAGTCAGATAGCTGCCACAGACTTACTCCCCATGAAGTCCCATGCTGCATGACCTTAAACTGCATAGCTAGGGTCCACGCTGCATGACCTTAAACTGCACAAGCTTTAGTCTAGGTGCATGATCCTAAATTGCATTGTCCAAATTATACGACCATAACCTGTAGCAGAGGTCTAACTGCACAACCCTAAACTGCACGGTCCAAGCTATACGACCCTAAACCATAGTACATGTCCTGGCCGCATGACAATAAAAGGCTTAGCACCATGGTCCAAACTATATGAACTTAAACTGTAGCGGAGGTCTAGTTGCATGACCTTAACTACATGGTCCTTATAGCATGACCTTAAACTGCATAACCACGGTCCAAGCTATGTGATCCTAAACCATAATGCACGTCCTAACCGCATGACGATAAACTGCTTTGCATAGGTTTAAGAGACATAACCATAAATACACCCACACGTATGCGCATACATCTTGTACGTGCATATTCGAGCGCTTTTCTCTAACCAACTCGATTGTGTGCGCACACCACCTTCACCACCTCCTCAGTGAGCCCATTCGTTTCATCACCCTCAATCATTCCTTAGTGAGTCTCACATGTACTCACAAAACGATGAACCATCCTGACATCCATACTCTTCGTAGCTAGTGGGTCACCACTTTCCACATTCCATCCATATGTTATCCATCTTTTATAGGTAGCCTCGTGCCATCTCCCCAAGTGAGTCAAAACCATTACCATACTCACTCCATGGCCTCTACAGACTGTCAACCATCTCCACTATGGTCAAGTTGTACGACCTTAAACTGTAGTGCATGTGCTGGCTGCATGGCGATAAAAGGCTTCTCACGAGTCTCGAAGGCATGACCCTAAACACGCCTTCACAAAAAATAATAATGGGCATGGTGTATACCTTAATAAGGGAATGCCATGAGTAAAAATTACGGATGGTTATGGTCACGAAACCATGAGTAAAAGAGTTTCGTGAATAAAACCGGGCACAGTGAAAACGCGAAAGGGCATCGTGAGTAAAAATGGAAGAATAAGGGTGGACATGATCGAAAGGTCATGGGTAAAAGAGCCCCCCAAATGAAGGGGAAGTTGGTGAAAACCATCTTTGCGACGCCGCTTCCTAAGTTCAAATGAAAATCCACAAAGGATGCTTGGACCAATAAACACGTTGATCCAATACTCGCCTCCACACGCAACTTCAGCCCAGACTCAAAGAGAAAAATACCCGGTGTCACAATACCAGGACACAAAAAACACGAGCTTCAAGGAAAAGATTCTGACAGCCTGAGTCCAATTGCCAAAAAGGATTCGAAAGACAAAAGACTCACCAAGACGACAAGACAAGTCTCATGAGGAAGAACATTATTCCCACGAGGTCACAAACATACTATAAAAACACTACAAAGGAAGGAAATTGACAAAGCCAGGACAAACCTGCCAGAGACTTTAGCCCGCCTTGCCAACAGGCCCAGACCTTAGGGACCGACTATCAAATCTGCCCCCGACTGGACCCGAAAGACGGGACCTACAGTGGTACTTTGATCATCAAAAGCAAACCTGGTATAACAGCAAATAGCGCCGACCAAAGCAAACAAATGAACCCAAACCAAATGGGAACAATGCCCTTCGACATGGCACTCAATTACATGACAGACCTAATTTTGACTGCAGGGTCCACACAAAATCCTCAGCTTTAGAATCACAAATTGTCCACACGAGGGTGAGGACTTCAAAAAGATCCCTCAAAAAAGTCTCTTCTCCCCCTAAAAGTCTCCACGGACGGACTCGTGAACAATGCATCCCTACGTCTGAGCAGCTTAATGACTCCATTGCGTTAATTTATCCCTGTCATTCACATGGTCTTATGACTAGGTAGAAAAAAAAGTAAGAGCTGAGGAAATTCTCCTAATGTTGTCCTTCTCGCTTTTCTTGAAGCACAAACACTCAGCGGGGCAAGCTGTTTGAACACATTTTTCAGCACCTTGGTCACTGATTTGGAATAAATATGTAGGTCAATAAAAGCCTACAAACAAAAGTGGAAATTTCGACAGTCTCATAATTTTGACAAATTGGTCAAGATCTTCACCATCACTTCAGAAGGCCACTTACCAAGTTTCATCGTCATTAGACATGTCCAAGGCAGTGAACACAAAGAAACAATTTCGAAAAAATAGGCCTTTAGCACCTTGAAATGGACCTCGTAACTAAAGCCATATTTTTGATGTGTCAAACAGCTGTAGGACCACTGCCATTAGATCTGGTATGGTCTAAAACCCCAATGGCTCAAGTTTCGGCTTAATCAGGTACTCCAGGACAAAGTTATAGGAAAAATACTAAAAAGGGGTAGGCTGCACACTATTCCCGTGTAGCCACCCTGTACTAAAACACCATTAAAGGTGGTTACTTTTACGGTCACGGGCAATGAATTTCGCGGCCTATCTCTCACTCATTCCAAGTCAGATCGTGCTGAAATTTGGTGAGCGTGTTCGTCTCATCAAGACGAGCGATATGTGGTAAGCCCCATGACTATGCTCGAGTAGGGGGAAAAACTAGAGAAACGTTGCTAATCCATGAAGAAAGTTGCAGAAAATTCAGCAGCAGCATATCTCACTTCGACAGCCAAATCACGACGCTCGCATTCCAGATTGGCATGAAACTAATTGCATTATGTGCGTAGGGTCCGTGGCCATCTCTAGTCCAAACCCCACGTATAATGAACGGTTGAATTTTACACATAGAGGTGTCGAAGTTTCTGTAAATTTCGGCCACCTGATTTCAAGATTCTGAACAAAAACTCAAGACGATTCGTCTGGGCACAAAATCGAGCTGCGTTTGTTGCAACGTGATCGTGACGGCATACTCAGTGTGATTCGATGAAGAAACTGAAAAAAAAACATCAAGGAATGAACACTCAATTGATCCGAAGTTTTCAAGATTCATAAAATATTCAAGTTTCATGATCATAGCTTAAAAACATGATTCATGGTTCGAAGTTGGTATCAAAATGATCTTCATGCCGAGCCCTACAGGAAAACAATAATATTTCGATCAAATGTGCATCAGAACAACCCCAGGTCAACCATGAAAAATCACGTAAGTTCTAGGGCAGCAGTAGGGATTGTTTTGGAATTCCACACATTGTTAGACAGGGGCAAAACAATCCTTTTGCACCCATTTTTAGAATTTCTTTTAATTCAATTAAATTATAATTATCTTCAATTCTAGTTAGTTTTTTGCCATCCACCCATGTTTGGACCCAATTTTATATAAGCATGCAAAGCCAAATTGTAAAGAGCTTCGGTTTATTTTCACACAAGCATCAATAAAATTTCAATTTCTTCTTGAATTTGTGAGTGTGTATTGGAGAGAGAGAGAGAGGAGAGAGAAGAAAAGGCCTGGTACCCTTCGATAAGGTAACTTTCTTTCTCCTCCCCTTTTTCTCTCTCCTCCCCACTTTCTTTCTCTTCTTTTCATCTCTATATCTTTCTCTCTCTTCTTCTCATATCTATCTTTGTCTCTTTCTTCTTCTTATCTATATGTCTTTCTCTCTCTTCTTCTCATCTCTCTCTTTCTCTTTCTTCTTCTCATATCTATCTCTTTCTCTCTCTTCTTCTCTTCGTCAGATACAGTCGGCGAAGCCTATCGCCGACTGCATCTTCTTTCTCTTCTCTTCGTTTAATACAATCGGTGAAGCTCAGTGTCGACTGCATCTTCCTTCTCTTCTCTCTCTCTAACGCAGTCGGTGAAGCCTAACGTCGACTGGATCTTCCTTCTCTTCTCTTCATCTGATACAGCCAGCGAAGCCTAGTACTGATTGCATCTTCCCTATCTTCTTCCTCTCTAACACAGTCGGCGAAGCCCAACACCGACTGCATCTTCTCTCTCTTTTATTTTTTCTCTCTTCTGTTAGATACAGTCGGTGAAGCCTAGCACCGACTGTACCTTCTCTCTCCTCTGTCTGACAGTCGGTGATACGAGCGCCGACTGCATCTTCTCTTTCCTCTATCTGACAGTCAACGAAGCCTAGCGCCGACTGCATCTTCTCTCTCCTCTGTCTGACAGTCGGCGAAGCTTAGCACCGACTGCATCTTTTCTCTCTTATCTCTGTTGTCTGACAGCCGACGATACCCAACGTCGACTGTGTTCTCTCTCTCTTCATCTGCTACACCCAGTCAGCGTTGCCTAGAGCCGACTATATTTTCCTTCTCTTCTTCTTTCAATACAAATAGCAGAGCTTAGTGTCGACTAGGTTTTTCTCCCTTCTCCTCTCCTTCTTTCAATACAAACAGCAGAACTTAGTGCCGACTATGTTTTTCTCCCTTCTCCTCTTCTTCCCTCTCTCGTCTCCAAAACTCTTCTCTTTCTTTCTTCCTATTCTCTCTTCAATTCTCTTTCTTCTTATTCTTTCTTTATAAACTCCATTATGTTATTCTTTCGGTTGATTAACAGGGGTTGATATTAGCCTTTTATGGTGGTCTTGTCGTCTAGCCGTAATGTTGTTGTGCCAGAACTATTATGCCAGCTTTATTGCTACGGCAGACTAACCATTGTGTCTAGATGGTCAATATCAACATTAACGTCTAGTAGTAATCCTGTTGAGTCGGTCCGAGTTACCGAGCCCATTTTACTACCACGTCAGGCTAATTACTCATTAGTTTAGTCATTGTGCTTATCTCCCCGCTTGGTCAAATTCTTCCCTCCCCCATCTTCCCATCTCTCAATTTCTCTCTTCTTATTTTGAATGTGCATGCTTGTGTATGTTCACCAGAGAGGAAAAGGTGAGGTCTCTGACCCATCTGTCTTATAATATTTGTCAGATGTGTGTGATTGCAGAAAACAAGAAGAACACAAGCCGAGGGAGGCAATTTTGAACCATTTTTATTACTAGTAGGCTTTATTCGTGATCTAAGAGGGCACCCATGCGAGCCAGCCCGAGTAAGTCCCGAACCCACCTTAAATTCCTCTCTCATCGATTGGTAATACCTGCCCTCGTTTCGAACGTAGTTCCCGAGAGAGTGATCTCTAGAAACGTCTAGGGTCTCTCATCGAAACTCGAGATGTGTGCCGCCCAATCATCCATGATCAAGAGGGCGAGATCGAGGCACGTAACCAACAGGTTCTTACATACGTGTGCGTGCTCATTTATTAGACCTTTCACCGAGGGACAAGTCTAAGGGGATAATTCTTTGCCCAAAAATATCAAAAGATGAACGAGATGCATTGAGGCTAGAAGAGTCTAACGCTAAATGTTTGTTGGGTTCGAGTCGAAAAGACAGCATGAGATCACTTGATCAAGCAAGGGAGGATGTCGATGTTGTTAATGATCGATGTTTTAATGCTCATGGAATCCCTTTTAATGTCGTGAAGGGTACTCAATTTCAAGAAATGATATATCCAATAAACAGTTATCCCAATGTTATGTGCCCCCTAAATATGAGAGATTGAGGACAAGTTTGCTAAGTAAAGAGAGGAACCGGATTGACCACGAGCTAGGTGCATTAAGTGAATGGCCAACTTATGAGGTTTCTATTATTTTTGATGGATGGAGTAATGTGAAGTATCATTCCTTGGTAAACTTAATGGATGTATCAGAAGGTAAGGCTATATTTGTGAATGTCTATGATTGCTCCGAAATTGAGCATACTAGTCAGAATATTGCGAATATACTCCTAAAGGCCATCGACAATATTGGACCTTATAATATCATTCAAGTCGTGACCAACAATGCATCGAATTGCAAGGGAATTAGTTCAATAATTCAACGTCATCATCGCCATATTTTTTGGTCAGACTGCTTAGCTCACATGTTGAGCCTTCTCATGAATTATATGGTGGATAAAAAAAAGGCACTTAACATTTGCTTTTATTAGGGATCATTACAAATAGGGTAAAAGGGTAATGACATATATACGCAACCACACACGGTGTCTATACATATTTCGAACTATTTCGAAATTCGAGCTTCTAAAAGCTAAGAAGACCAGATTCGGTTATCACTAAATCATGTTAAGGCGCCTTAAGGAAGTGAGCCTCGCCTTGATGTCCCTCATCTTGGGCGATCATTGGGAAGGACTCAGACGTGGCCCGGGAGACGCGAAGCATGGCAAAGTTCGCAGAATAGTGATGGATGATAATTTTTTCGTAACAAAAAAAAACATATTAGGGCTCACAAGGCCAATTTGGAAGATGATAAAGTCTACAAATAGTGATAGGGCTATAATTGGAGATGCATACGAGGGTATGGATACCATGATGGGAGAAATATCGATTGCTCTATATGATGATTCAGTGTTGCTTTAAAAGGTCAGGGATTTAGTGGGAGCCAGAAGGAACAGGGCTAACCTTCCACTTCATTATCTTGCTTTTCTTCTTTGCCCTAAATATTATTCTCATGAATGGCTATCAGTATCTACACCTGGTGGGGAGAGGAGGGTGAAGCTCCATCAGGATATTGAGGTGTCAGCATGCTACCATGATGCTCTTGATACGACAATAAGGGATGAGGCTGAGCGGAGCACGGTACGGCAACAAATAAGTGATTTTATGAATAGCAGGGGGAGTTTCTCAATGCCGACATCCAGAGCTGATAGAGGTACAATGTCATCAGTGTCATGGTGGGACTTGTATGATGGTGGGGATTCAGAATTGTAAGCGTTTACTCTTCATGCACCAAGAGATGTTGGAGCATGTACAGTTACATCTACAGTGTTAAGCATAATCGACTGAATGTTGATCAATCTGAGTCGTTGGTATACGTTCATTACAATGATAGGCTACTAAGCAGATTGAGGAATGATTACAAGATGAAGAACTAGGATGCTCATCCTGAAGATGACCACCTTGTTGATAACATAGATGCCTTAGCTGCGATGAGCATTTCGAAGCAAACGATGATGTGGCTTCCTCCCCTCCACATACTAGACCGGCTCTTCACCCACCTACTATAGAAGCGCATGATAGTTCTTTAGATATCTATAATATCCATGGTTTGCAACCCCATACTCTAGTGCAATCTTCGATTGCGACCCCATACTCTAGTGCAATCTTCGATTGCGACCCCATACTCTAGTGCAATCTTCGATTGCGACCCCACCCACTCGAGGTGAAGCTTCTCCTTCGACAACTATCACGTAGAGATTGCGAACCGTCCGGAGGGCTCCCACTAGGATGAATCTCTAGTTGTGTTTCTCTCACCCTCCCCCCCCCCCCCCCGACATCTTGGATCTATGTAACCTTTGAATGAATTCATGCCTGAATAAGATTGACGCTTTTCTCTCTCACAGTCTCTATGGCTTTTTTTATGATTGTTATTTCTTTATTGTAATGTCATTGTATATTATAAGGACATTTATTATTTATAGCCTGTGTGTACGTCAGAGTAAGTGGGAATGAAACAAGAATACTAAAAATTACTCAGGATATCCCCCACATGCTTGTATTTGAATTCATGATGAGAGGGAGGGTAAATGGATTACACAACGTGATGGGTAAACTTACCTCACGTGGGTGCAAAATGGTCATTAATATCAAATATAACAAACATTGAACTATTCCCCTTACCTGGCAGTGGAAAATAGATCGCCCATTGAGTTGACGAGTGCTACCTCACCCATGTTCCATCAGTGTCTACCCTAACATACCAACCTTGAAATTTATTATTTCCAATTCCATATATCCTTGTGTGTGTTTTCTATAAGGTTGCAACCTTAAACAATCCAATAAGATGCACCACCAAAATTTATCATGTCATGTAATTTTGGTGTAAAAAATTCATAGGATTATCTGGAAATCTATTTTCATATCTACTTAAAAACTTTTAATCTCCAAAAATGGTTAAAATCAAGTAGATCTATAAACATGTAAAAATTATTAAATGGACGGTGTCAATAATATGTTGCAAGATGCACAATTTCTGGCACTCAAAAGTTTTTATTTTTTTCATACACTCATACATCTTGATGTCGAGATGATCAATTAGAGAATTTTTCAACATTAAAACAATCGTTTCCGGTGGACTTTTGGGGTGCATCCTTAATTCTACATTTTATGGATGTAACCTTATATAAACTTTTTCCTATATGTTTGATTTTATAAAATACTATATAATTCTCAAATGAGTTCCAAATTTGGATTTAAATTTCTTCGATACAAGATTTGTCCAAAAGAGAGTAAATATACAATATACTAATTCAGACCATATCCTCAAAACTTTTCCCTTCAAAAAATGAAGTGGCTTGACTTGCCTTTAACAACGTAACTTTCCATTAGTTGCTCTAAGGTACAATTTATATATGTATTAAAATTACCTTTATTTACATGACAATAATTTTTTTGAAATTTTGAATAAATTTATTTTATCATTTTATTACTTTCTAAAAGAAACTTCTTAAATAAAAATAATATTTAAATATAAACATTAATATTTTTAGTAAAATTTTCATATAGTTATTTCAACCCAAAAGTAACAGTGATGCATTTCCCAAATTTAAGCCTAACGGTAACCATATATGCTTAGGTTGCATCCAAATGGTACTCAAATCCTAGACAATATATTTCCATATATACAAATGCCAATATAAAGCGCATTTTCGTATCATGTATGAGATTTTGAACAATACTAACATCAATCGATGATGGCATTGGAAGACTTTATTTCACACTATATTAATTAGATTTAATTAATCCGTGGACATCCAAGATTGGTTGTGCATGGATCTAGTCGCATGTGCCATTGCTAGATAGAACAATGGTTTTTAAATTTAACCAAATAGAGTTCGCATTTGTATGGGAATGGGCTGCCGTGCTTAATGGGTATACGAATCCATATGTAATGGAATTGGGTTCTTCATACAAGTGGAGTTATGCGATGGGGGCACAGACCACTATTGTCTGGAACGTGATCCTACAATGAATGGAGCTCGATCCTAGCCACATAGGATCGAGGTATTTTTTAGATGGGGCAAGACTCAACATTAATGAGATCTCGTTCGTGTTGTCGATGGGACTACTATCCTAATAGACATGCGATCATGATCCCATTTTACAAGGAACACGTGCCCATCAAAATAGGGTTCTCGCTCTCTATTCAAACAGGAACTTGCTCCCTATTCAAATGGGATCTCGGTCCGTAACTACATGGAACACATTTCCGTTAAATAGGGATCTCGCTCCCTATTCTAACGAGATCTCGATCGGTAATTTCTACCCTCACCGGAACTCACTCTCCG
The DNA here is from genome assembly GCF_054954075.1 of Amborella trichopoda. Classification (NCBI taxonomy): domain Eukaryota; kingdom Viridiplantae; phylum Streptophyta; class Magnoliopsida; order Amborellales; family Amborellaceae; genus Amborella; species Amborella trichopoda. Next base: position 12,598,706 of record NC_142336.1, read on the forward strand.
AGCTCCGGAGCATTGGGCAGCCATCGATCCGACGCTCCCACTCCAAGAACCAAAGCCGCTCCTGCTCCCGCTCCTGGTAACCATGGTTAAAACCAGTGTTTAAAAAAATGACGAGTCGAACCGGACTCGCCCGGTTCGACTCGGGAATCGCCATGGGGGGATCGAATCGGTTAAAAAAACAAGAATCGTCCAGTTCTAGAGAGAAATAGACGATTCTGCACAGTGCCTCGCCGATTCACTATACGGAATCGGCGAGTCCATGAAGAACACGGGTTGCACAGTGTTCTTCACGGGATTCTTCGAAATTTGTAATTTTTTTATCATTTTTCTTGTTTTTTTTGGCATGTGATCTAATTTGCAGGATGTAAACAGCTTTATTCAGCTTTTACACAGATTAAATGGTTGAAAAATTTGGTGTTTTTGGATCACGAAACTTGCATTTTTAGGGTTTCCGCCTTTCCTTGTGTTTCATGCCAAATAGGGCATGAATCTTTCAAATTTTGTAGGCATTTTGATCGTAAAGTTGTGCATCAAAACCTTTTGTTACTAATTTGTGATAATCGTTGAGAAAAACAGAGTTTTTTGGAGATTAAAGGCTTCGGTTCACAAAATCAGGTAAGAAGTTTGGGTTTTTTTTTTTTTCCGTCATATGATTTATTTCACGACATATTTTGAAGATAATGAGTTCAATTTGTAGTTTTAATCTTTATTGTGTCTATTATGATTTAAAATTTTCAATTTTATGTAATTTGGTCAATTACAGCATGAAATTTGAGATAAACACAAAGACGTCTGCAGAACCAAAATTCCGCTGTTTTTTTTTTTTTTTTTTCCGCCGTTTGATTTTTTTTTCATGATATATTAAAAATAATGTGTTAAAAATTTAGGGTTTTGATTCCTTATATTGTTGTTTATCAGAAAATGTACTCAATTGGATGTAATTTATTCACTTTGAGGTGGATTTTTGAGTTAAAATGGCTTATGTAAAATGGCTCTGTGAAAAACGGAATTTTTTTTTTTTTTTTTTTTTTTTTTTTTTTTTTTTTGTATTCCATGAATGAATGTTTTGTAATACTTGATCGATTTTTTTGTAATCCATGATCAAATTTTTTTTTTTATTTTTTTGTCATCCATGATCGAAGTTTTTGTTTTTTTTTGTTTTTTTTTGTAACCCATGATAGAATTTTTTGTAATCCATGATCGAATTTTTTGTAATCCATGATCGAAATGTTTGTTTTTTTTTCTTGTAATCCATGATAAAATTTTTTGTTTTATTTTTTTTTTTTCTAACCCATGATAGAATTATTTGTAATCCATGATCGAATGTTTTGTAATCCATGATGGAAATGTTTGTTTTTTTTTTTGTAATCCATGATCGAAATGTTTGTTTTTTTTTTGTAATCCATGATCGAATTTTTTGTTTTTTGTGTTTTTTGTAACCCATGATAGAGTTTTTTGTAATCCATGAACGAATTTTTTGTAATCCATGATCGAATTGTTTTTTTCTTTTTTTGTAATCCACGATCAAATTTTTTGTTTTTTTTTTTTTTTTTTTTTTTTGTAATCCATGATCGAAATGTTTGTTTTTTTTTCTTGTAATCCATGATCCAATTTTTTGTTTTTTTTTCTTTTTTTGTAACCCATGATTGAATTTTTTGTAATCCATGATCGAATTGTTTTTTTCTTTTTTTGTAATCCACGATCGAATTTTTTGTTTTTTTATGTTTTTTTTTTTTGTAATCCATGATGGAATTTTATGTAATCCATGATCGAATTTATTTAATCCATGATCACATTTTTTGTAATCCATGATCGAATTTTTTGTAATCCAAGATCGCATTTTTTGTAATCCATGATCGAATTTTTTGTAATCCATGATTGAATTTTTTGAAATTAGTGATTTTTATTTTTTAATCCATGATCGAATTTTTTTTTGTAATCCATGATCGAATTTTTTGAAAGTTTGTGATTTTTTTTTTTTAATCCATGATCGAACTTTTTGAAAATTTGTTTTTTTTTTTTTTTAATCCATGATCGAATTTTTTTTTGTAATCCATGATCAAATTTTTTGAAAATTTGCTGTACTTTTTTTTTTTATTTCTTTTTATCCATGATCGAATTTTATGAAAAATGATGATTTTCCGAAAAGATGTGAAAATCGTGATAAGGTTTTGATTATCATGATGTATTAAACCCAATTTTTAATTTTTATTGTTTGAGTTTGCTGTACTTTTTTTTTTTTTTTTTTCCATGATCGAATTTTTTGAAAAATGATGATTTTTCGAAAAGACGTGAAAATCGTGACAAGGTTTTAATTATCATGACGTATTAAACCATATTTTAAATTTTTATTGTTAAAGTTTTTGTTGAAAAAATTGTATGTTGATAGATTATTTATGCAAAAAAATGCATGTTATTATATTTTTAATGCAAAACTGTATTTTTTTTATCTATTGTTCATGGATTTTTTAGTTGAATGACTGATGTTAGCTGACTTTGTAAATAATTGTTTTTATTATTACTTTTTTAATGCAAAAAATGTATGCTCTTGATAATTGAGTTGTAGCCATGTTTGGAGCTTGCATTTTGTATTATATTATCCTGAATGTTTGTAATTGATATGTACGAAAATATTATTGTCAATAAAGGTATTTTGCAATAACAAATAACAACAAATATGACTACATGAACTACCGCAACATATTATCACTACACATAGTGATTATTTTTCTTTTTGAACTGTCAAGTTAATTTTATACTTTTTACATCTTAAAACAGTTGAATCATGTCAAGATCTGCAGAAGACCCTGCATGGCAACATGGGGTCAGACTTGATCCCAACAAGAAAGACAAAATTATTTGTAATTACTGTCAAAGAGTGATAAGTAGTGGGGTACATAGGTTCAAGCAACACTTGGCAGCGGTTAAGGGAGAAGTTTCTGCATGCACTAGTGTTCCTAGTAATGTAAAAAAATAGATGGCGGCAATACTTAATGCTAACAAAGGTAAAAAAATTGCCAAACATAAGATGAATGAGGAGATAGCTAGTTTATATACACCATCAAGCAGGAATGATACAGAAAAGCAATATAATAATGACCTAAAAGAGCAATATAATAATGAGCTGGACATGGCCACAAGATTAAGTTTACATGAACAATATCAGAGGGAACGTGGGTTTAGAATGCCCGATGGGTCTAGCTCAGACATGCATGGTGGGCTTAGCTCAGATATGCATGGTGGGCCTAACTCAGATATGCATGGTGGGCTTAGCTCAGATATGCATGGCGGGCCCAGCTCGAGCATGTATGACGGGCCCAGCTCAAATATATATGGAGGGGTTGATGGCAATATGTATCAAGGAGAATCAGTTGTTGAAAAAATTGTTTCTAGGTTACCTAAGAGTGCCAGTATTGCAGGTCATGATCGTAAAGACCGATTTCTCTCAAAGCCTAAGTCACAACAAATGACCCTAAAAGGCATGGTTAAAGGTACAAGAAACATGTTAGGGAGATATGTTGGTAAATGGTTCTACGATAAAGGGATTCCATTTGATGCAGCCAATAGCGCATATTTTCCACCTATGGTCAGTGCAATCAAGAGAGTCGGGCCCGGGATAAAACCCCCGACGGCATATGAGCTCAGTGGGCCAATATTAGATGAAGAGGTGGAGGAAGTTAAAAAGTAGATTGAAGAATATAAACAGAGTTGGCCAAGGACAGGCATTACTCTCATGAGTGATGGTTGGTTGAATAAGGATAGCAAAAAGGAGTTTTAAAACTTCTTGACCTATTCCCCAAAAGGTACAGCTTTTTTGTCTAACAAAGACGTATCATGGAAGAAGAAAGATGCAAATTTCTACGTACGACTATATGATCAGATAGTGGAGGAGGTGGGAGATATGCATGTAGTCCAATTTATTACGGACAATGCGCGTGCATGTGTTTTTGCGGGCAGCAAGTTGATGGATAAGAGGAAGCATCTAGTATGGACCTCGTGTGCTGCACACAGCATCGATCTTATGTTCGAGGAGATCGGTGAGATCAAAATTGTGAAGGAGACTCTAGAGGAAGCAAGGTTGGTGTCGAGATTTATATACAACCACTCTAAAATTTTATTTTTATTTAGAGAACACTCTAAGAAAAAAGAGATAATCAGGCCTGCCATAACCCGCTTTGCGACCGATTACTTAGCTGTGGACTCCATTCGAGAATCTGAAGGTGCATTAAAGAGATTGTTTACCTGTGAAGAGTGGTTAAATGACCGCCTCTCGAAGTCCAGTACCGGTATAAAAGTGGACAACATAGTCTCAAATAGGCGGTTCTGGTCTCGATGTTCCAGTGTTGTAGAGGCCACTGCCCCTTTGGTCACGGTGTTAAGAATGGTGGATGCTGACAAGAAAGCTACTATGGGTATCCTTTATGAAGGTATTGAGAGGGCAAAATCAGCTATTGGGGAGAAGTGTAATTTTGCTAGCAAAGTGATCGAGATTATAGAAAGGAGGTGGAACATCAAATTTGGACGTCCAATTCATTATGCTGGTAAATATATATTTATATCATTACAATGTTTCAGTTTAAATCATTTTTTTATGAAATTGTAAATGACATTTTTCTACCTATATATTTTTTAGGTTACTACTTCAACCTAAAATTTTTCTATTTGACACCTGAACAACCGCACAAGATTATGGAAGGGGTCAGATACATTATTGCAAGGTTGGAGAGAAGCCATCGAAACCAAGTAGCAGCAATACAAGAGGTATTATTTAATGTTTGGGTAAGAACTTCATTGAGTTGTTATAATTGTGAAGAATAATGCACTAAAACGTAATATATTTGTTTTAGCTTGCTATGTATAGGGATGCTATAGGATCCTTCGAAACTAGACTTGCCAGGAATTCTCGAACTATGATGGATCCAGGTTATCCCCTCGCTAATATTTTGTTCATTCATATATTTAATCTTATGAATTGTTCTTGCCCTTACAATGTTTTTTGCATTTTAATCCAGCTGAATGGTGGGAGATATATGGTACTGATGCACCTCACCTAAAGAAGATATCAATCAAGGTGCTCTCCCAGACATATTCTGCTACTGGCTGTGAGCGCAATTGGAGTACGTTCCAATGGTTGCACACTACTAAGAGGAATTGACTCGCTTCTGAGAAGCTTCATAAACTAGTCTACATTCATTATAATTTAAACCTCAGAGAGCGACAAATAAGAAGGAAGCTTGAAGACTATGGGCCGATAGACTTAGACACAATATTTGTCACAAACACAGCAGACCAATGGGTAGTAGAAGAGGAGGAGCCAGTGTTGCACAAGAGAGCGTTCCTTGAGGCTATCGATGATGAAGATCTTGAAGAAAGTGATGAGCAGCATGAAAGAGGAAGCAGTCAGCCAACGTATCCACAATTCGTCGGAGATGTCGGTGATATTGCACCTAATGAGGGAGAGTGGGAAGGAGGTCTAAGAAAAAATGAGAGAGATGATGATTCTGAGGCCACCCTATCCCAGCCATATTATTCACATATCGAGTCCCAACAGCAACAGTGTAGGGATGAGCACGACAGTGCAGGTGAGCATGAAGGATGGACAAGCTTCGGGGACTTTGGATTGGGAAAACAATAAAACACTAACACTCAGGGATTTAGGAATAGTCAGACGCCTGCTAATATCGATGATTCGTTTTTAGATCGAATCAATGAATTGTCAAACGAATTCAATCAATGGCACCAGCGTGACCAAGAAGAACAACAACGTCGTCTATCATTTTATTTTTAGATCGTATGTTACTAATTTTATGCTTTATTGTAGTCCATGTATGTTGATATACTTATTCCATGATAATTCTATGTTTATCCTTTTGTGTGATGTAAATTAAATGCTGAATGGCGGTTCATGCAAGGAAAGAACATATCAATATGCGCATATTCATTCAAAAACATGAAAATTCTTAATGGAGTACCCTCATTTCTTATTGAATTCCTAGAAAACAATATTTATAATGAATTTTAATAATTTTTTCGGATTTTTTTGAAGCTTTATTCTGACCGATTCACCTGATTCCCGATCCAGATCGTCGATTCGCCGATCTGAATCGGTTTTTTGGGTACCCGATCCAGGTCACCGATCCGTTTTTTAAACCATTGGTTAAAACTAATGTTTAAAAAAATGCCAAGTCGAACCGGACTCGCCTGGTTCGACTCGGGAATCGCCATGGACGGATCGAATCAACGAAAAAAATGGGAATCGTCCGGTTCTAGAGAGAACCGGACGATTCTGCATAGTGACTCGCCGATTCACTGTACGAAATCAGCGAGTCCGTACAGTGAATCGGCGAGTCCCGTATGGATTTTTTTTTTTTTTTTTTTTTTTTTTTTGGGTTTGTAATCCATGATAGATTTTTTTGTAATACTTGATCGATTTTTTTGTAATCCATGATCGAATTGTTTTTTTTTTTTTTGTAATCCTTGATCGAATTTTTTGTTTTTTGTTTTTTTTGTAACCCATGATAGAATTTTTTGTAATCCATGATCGAATTTTTTGTAATCCATGATCGAAATGTTTGTTTTTTTTTCTTGTAATCCATGATCGAATTTTTTGTTTTTTTTTTTTTTTTGTAACCCATGATAGAATTTTTTGTAATCCATAATCAAATGTTTTGTAATCCATGATCGAAATGTTTGTTTTTTTTTTGTAATCCATGATCGAAATGTTTGTTTTTTTTTTTGTAATCCATGATCGAATTTTTTGTTTTTTGTTTTTTTTGTAACCCATGATAGAGTTTTTTGTAATTCATGATTGAATTTTTTGTAATCCATGATCGAATTGTTTTTTTCTTTTTTTGTAATCCACGATTGAATTTTTTGTTTTTTTTTATCTGTTTTTTTTTGTAATCCATGATCGAATTTTATGTAATCCATGATCGAATTTTATGTAATCCATGATCGAATTTTTTGTAATCCATGATTGAATTTTTTGAAAATTTGTGATTTTTTTTTTATTCCATGATCGAATTTTTTTTTGTAATCCATGATAGAATTTTTCGAAAATTTGTGGTTTTTTTTTTTTAATCCATGATCGAATTTTTTTTTGTAATCCATGATAGAATTTTTTGAAAATTTGTGATTTTTTTTTTTTAATCCATGATCGATTTTTTTGAAAATTTGTTTTTTTTTTTTTTTAATCCATATTATTCAAAGAGAAAATGAGAGAGATGATGATTCTGAGGCCACCCTATCCCAGCCATATTATTCACATATCGAGTCCCAACAGCAACAGTGTAGGGATGAGCACGACAATGCAGATGAGCATGAAGGATGGACAAGCTTCGGGGATTTTGGATTGGGAATACAACAAAACACTAACACTCGGGGATTTGGGAATAGTCAGACGCCTGCTAATATCGATGATTATTTTTTAGATCGAATCAATGAATTGTTAAACGAATTCAATCAATGGCATCAGCGTGACCAAGAAGAACAATAACGTCGTCTATCATTTTATTTTTAGATCATATGTTACTAATTTTATGCTTTATTGTAGTCCATGTATGTTGATATACTTATTCCATGATAATTTTATGTTTATCCTTTTGTGTGATGTAAATTAAATGTTGAATGGCGGTTCATGCAGGGAAAGAACATATCAATATTCGCATATTCATTCAAAAACATGAAAATTCTTAATGGAGTACCCTCATTTCTTATTGAATTCTTAAAAAACAATATTTATAATGAATTTTAATAATTTTTTCGGATTTTTTTTAAGCTTTATCCTTACCGATTCACCCGATTCCCGATCCGAATCGCCGATTCGCCGATCCGAATCGGTTTTTTGGGTGCTCGATCCGGATCACCGATCCATTTTTTAAACCATTGGTTAAAACAATAGGAGATGACAAGGCGTCTTGCCCATTAGGTCCTGAACAACGGCCGAAGTTAACTAACGTAAAAAAACAAGTACGAGTCCGAAGAATTGTAGACCATGCACCACACCTGTTTATGCTTGGGTAAGAGAGGCGTATTTATGATATAAATTGAATCCTATATAGATAGTGTGTTATGCTTATGTATGTTCCCTCTCACCTGTAACGGTGCTGCTAGGATCTTTGATCTTGGGGTTGGACTGATGTTGGGACTTATTGCAACTAGTCAGTGAAACCATTGATCGTGTAGTTGGCTTCACGGTATATTTGCATATTTGTTCATAAACTCCTCCTTGTAAAGTTATTTTGCACATGTTATGGTTAATCAAGTGAAGCAAATGGGGAATACTGTGAATTATGCTAATATCAATTTCAGTTCCTCCTATTATTTGTAAAGGTGCCATTAGAGTACCAATGCTACAGGTATTATTGAGAAAAATATGTGCCCATTTGAGAGGTTCAATACCATGTTTTGAATTTTGAAAGCTTGCATTCTGATGCATCAGATTTTGTAATGTGAAGGCATGACGAACTCATCCAAAGGAGCCATCTGAGGCCACTGCTTCATGGGGATTGGATTATGTTGTAATTACTAGAGTGGAAAGAGATGATTTATCTGAGAAAGGAAGTAGCCATTTTGCAGATACAGTGCAGAAATAGAAAACACTCAAGCCAAGTGTGCTTATTGGAGCACTTGTTAGGGCCTACTTCATGAAAGCCAATATAAATCCTACTGGTGCTTTTATTTCATCATTAGCTTTGATTTTAAGATATACCTTTTGGATCCATATCTCATATTTTTTTGAGATTTTGTCTATATTACTTTTATGCCTTATTAGCCCGGCCAGGACTGCCAGATTAGAGCCGGTTACCTGGACCAGTTCCAAGCTACCTTGACCCTGCCCATGACTGGGTTCCATTCCCGGTTCATGTTTTCTAACACTAGGATGGATCCTGCCTCTTTAGCAATTCTGCCCCTACATTGCAAGGTTCCTGAAATGTATTGCTGCCATATTTGCTCTTTGTGTTGAGAGTCCCAGATTGTATAGAACAACGGTGAGAAAATAAAGAAATAATTCCTATTAAAATTCAAAATGGGTACTGATTACAAGGAAAAAATTGTTAAGAAATAACTAACATTAAATTTTCTAATAATAAAAAAAATTACAAAAGAACATTAATTTAATAGAAAAACAAAAAATTAATAACCATAGGATGAAAGTCTCATTTGGGGAGAGTAGGGAGTCGAAGAGAGTACGAGAGAGAGGGAGATTGAAAAGTTTGTAGACTCCATGTCTGAGTACTGGGGAGAAGAGGGAGTGTATTGAGGATAGTTGGGGGAAGAGGGAGAGTATTGGGGAGAAGAGGAAGAGTATTGAAGGAGAGTATTATGGAGAGTTGGGGAAAGAGGGAGAGTAGTGTGGAGAGTTTTGGGAAGATCGGATTGTAGAGAACTTCATTGTCTGCATTCTTATTTGTCTCTGCCCAGTGTAGATCTTCCTTTTTCTCGAGTTTGGTGTATCAATCCCAACTCCTTTTCCTTTCTCACAATCTGCACAATATAATGAAAAGAGTAAATCAAAAGCAACAAAGTGAAGAACAATGATTTCATGCAACGGATGTATCATACTAAAATGCAACCACACTTCTAGAAAACCATGTTTTTGGCATTTGTATGACTCCAAATTTTGCACATCCATTCTCTTCATCCTCATAATCAATCTTATGGAAAAAAAAATTTCAATTTCTACCCTAGATATGGTCAAAATTAGTACCCTCCAACAATGAATCTCGACCGTCCATTCGGTGAATTTCAAGATGTAGGCCTTGACAAATTCAAAATCACTTTTATCTTTTGAGCATCATTAATCTAATAATGATAACACTATATAAAAATTTTGGGAATAAAAAAATCTTTTTGAGGCGTATATCTAACCTTCTCACTAAAATGAACGGCTTATATTAATTGGGCTAGAGAAACACTTTTTAGGACGTTTTTTTCTAAATTTTCTTTTTTGTGATTATTCTTTAGAATGAAAATAGTAAACATCTAAAAAATTGTGCCAAACAAATATCTTTAACATAGTTTTTTAATATGGTTGCATTATATTATGATATAACTGTTGCATGAAATCATTGCTCCAAAGTGAAATTAAACTTATTGCGGTATGTAAGGTCTAAGAAATTAAATAATTAATAAAATAGTTAAATAAGCAAAAATGGGGAAAATATAGAAAAAGTAAGAAGAATTCAAAAAAATAAATAAATAAATACTAGAAACAAATATAACTCTCTTGAAACAATAAATAAATACTCATTAAAAAGTTCATCACTTTCAAGCCATTGCAAATTACAACATTAAAGGCTAAACTATATAAGTATATAAAAGAAAACCGACGAATAAAAAGAAAAACAGAAAATTTAAAAAAGCAGAAAGTTTTTCTCTAGTTTTTCCATTTTTTTATTTCTGTTTTATCTTTTTTAACTTTATTTTATTTTTTCTGTTTTTTTGGATTTTCTAATTTCTCTCTTCGGCATTATCCAATTCCCATTCCAAAAATTGAAAACATAAACAAAAGAAATGCCCCATATGTATTTCACTTTCTTTTTTTGCATTTTCATTTTTTTCTTGTTGGTTTATTAACGTCCTTTACAAAACATAAACTAAAACAGAAATTGCAATTTCAATTTTTTCCTTATTTCATTGTTTGGATTTTATTTAGGATTCATCTTTTAAGCCCTTATAAATTTCAATATCAAAAGTTAAAACTAATATATTAAAAAAAACCAAAACGATAGGGATTTTTCAGATTTTTATATTTTCGTGTCTTAATTTGAGGCGTTTTTACAAACTGTAAAACCCTTCCTTAATAACCTAAAATTGAAACCCAAAAAGAAAAAGAAAAAAAAACAATACAAAACCATAAAACCCTAATTCTTGACCTAAACCTAAGATGGAAACATAAATTTTTCCTTATTTTCCTATTTTTTCTGTTTTTTTGGATTTTCTAATTTCTCTTTTCGGCATTTTCGATTTCCCATTCCAAAAATTGAAAACAGAAACAAAAAAAATACCCCATATGTATTTCACTTTGTTTTTTTGCATTTTCATTTTTTTCTTGTTGGTTTATTAATGTCCTTTACAAAACATAAACTAAAACAGAAATTGCAATTTCAGTTTTTTCCTTATTTCATTGTTTGGAGTTTATTTAGGATTCGTCTTTTAAGCCCTTATAAATTTCAATATCAAAAGTTAAAACTAATATATTAAAAAAAACCAAAAACATAGGGTTTTTTCAGATTTTTATATTTTAGTGTAGTAATTTGAGGGGTTTTTACAAATTGTAAAACCCTTCTTTAATAACCTAAAATTGAAACCCAAAAAGAAGAAAAAAACCCATACAAAACAATAAAACCCTAATTCTTGTCCTAAACCTAAAATGGAAACATAAATTTTTTGTTATTTTCCTATTTTCTAAACCTAAAGAACAAAATATTAAATACTACTGACTATTAGATACTACAAATCAAAATAAATAAAAAACTCACCTGTGATGTTGAAGCTGGCCGTCGGAACAAGTATAAACTTGCCGGAGGAGCTTCTGGCTTTTCTTGATTCTTGAATCTCGAGATTAGTGAGAGAGAAACAATAAAACTTCCATTTCTCTCTCTTATTTAAATAGAAAACGTTTCGTCAAATTGTATTCTAGTCCCTTGGGAGTATACTGTTCATGTACTCCTTCAGGTAAAAATTAGTTTTAGGACTTCTTGAATATAACCTCATTCCTAATTGAACCCTTTCCCTAATGAGCCAATTTGTGTTGCAATTGGATGCTTGCATTTGAGGATTTTAGGTAGACCTCATTAGCCAAGATAGTGGCTGTTTGGAAATTGAGTGTCAACTGAGGCTGTGGTCATGTGTCAGCCTGTGTCGTCGGTCCAAGCGTCTTTTTGTGGATTTTCACTTGGACAAGAGAAGTGGCATCGTAAAGACGGTTTTCACCAACTTTTGTTATTTCTAGGCTCCTTTACTCACGACCTTGCAGTCATGTCCACCCTTTTCATCCTTTTTTTGCTCACAATGCCCTTTTGGGATTTTCATCACGCCTAGATTTTTTTTTCCACAGAACTCTCTTACTCATGGTTTTGTGACCATGCCCGTCCATCATTTTTACTAATGGCGTTCCCTTGTCTAGGTGTACACCATGCCCATTTTTTATGAAGGCATGTTTTAGGGTCATGCCTTCGAGACCTGTGTGAAGCCCTTTAATGTCATGCAGCTAGGACGTGCACTATAGTTTAGGGTCATACAACTGGACTGTAGTGGTGGTGAATGGCAGTGAGCGTGGTTGTGGCTTTGACTCACTTTTGAAGAGATGGCACGAGGTTGCCTATGAAGAGTTGATGATGAATGAATGGTGGGTGAATAATGGTGACCCACTAGCTGATTGCGAGTACGGGTGGCGAGATGGCTTGCCGTTTTGTGAGCATGGATAAGACTTACTGAGGAATGGTGAGAGATGGTAATGATGAATGGACTCACTGGGAAGGTAATGAAGGTGGTGCACACAGACGAGCGGGTCGGTTAGGGAATATGTGCACAAAGATGCACGTAAAAGGCATGTGCGTGTGTGTGGCCTCACTAAAGAGGTAATGGAGGTGGTGTGCGCACACGAATGGTTCGGTTAGGGAGGACGTGCACAAAGATGTACGTAAACGGCGTGGCACGTGTGTGGTCTAACTGGAGAGGTAATGGAGGTGGGGCACGCACACGAGCGGGTCGATTAGGGAGGACATGCGTGAAGATGCACTTAAAAATATGTGGGGGCGTCTTTAAGGTCATGCCTCCTGGACCCAAGCAAAGCAGTTTAACGTCATACGGTCAGGACCTGCACTATGGTTTGAAGCCATGTAGCTTGGATCGCGGTTATGCAATTTAAAGTCATGCAACTCGGACCATGCAGTTTAAGGTCGTGCAACTAGACCTCTGCTATAGTTTAAGGTCATATAGTTTGGACTATGGCTGTGTAGTTTAAGGTCATACAACATGGACCATAGTTATGCAGTTTAAGTCATGCAACTAGGACCATGCAGTTTAAGGTCTTGTAACTAGACCTCTGCTACAATTTAAGGTCATATAGTTTGGACCAAGGCTATGCAGTTTAAAGTAATGCAGCATGGACCATGCAATTTAAGGTCGTGCAACTAGACCTCCGCTATAGTTTAGGGTCATGTAGTTTGGACCATGGCGCTCAGCCTTTTAACGTCATGCGATCAGGACGTACACTATGGTTTAGGGTCACACAGCTGGACTATGGTCCAACAGTTTAGAGTCATGCGACGAGGACTACGCAGTTTAAGGTCATGCGACTAGACCTTCGCTATGGTTTAAGGTCAAATAGTTTGGACCCTGGTCGTACAATTTTGAGTCATGCGACGAGGACTAAGCAGTTTAAGGTTGTGCAACTAGACCTTCGCTACAATTTAAGGTCATATAGTTTGGACCGTAGCGGTGCAATTTAAGGTCATACAACATGGACCGTTACGTGGTGAAGGCATGCGACTCCATAGGGAACAAACCCGTCACCGAAGACTGGACTCCCAGAGGAGTGAGACTGTGGCACAGGGAATGAACCTCCTGAGGTGGTAGGACAATGGTCCAGATGGGAGTGCCATGGTATGCTAGTGGCACTAAGCGTTCGATGGCACACGCGGCATTACGCCTAAATGATGTGCACACGGCATTAAGTACTTGTTGAAGAGCACAGCATTAAATCCTCGACGAAGGGCGTGCGACGATAACCTCTGGGCGAAGGCACACGACGATGACTCTTAACAAAGGTGCGTGGCGATGGCCCTTGACAAAGGAACGTGACGATGGCCTTTGGGTGAAGCGCACGGAAATGGCTCTTGACAAAGGCATGCAACGATGGCCCTTTCGGGTCTCGGGTTTTGACCCTCCTCGGCCTGGTTTTATTACCACATGGGGACTGACACGTCATTTCATGTTTATAGAGGGCAGTTTGCGACACTGCTGGGTATAAAAGGGAGGAAAATCCCTCTTTACTGTTTTACCGAACGGCTAGAAAAAGAATTTAGAGAGAGAGAGAGTCAGAGCAAGGGGTTTTCATCAAGAGATTTCCTGGCTAGGACTTCCCAATCAAAATCTGCAATAGAGCGGGAGCTCTCTCTGGCGAGCTTCAATGGGTTGTGGGCCTTTGCGAGGTGCTTGCGAACATCTTTGGAGAGTGTCGAGGCTCTCCGAGCAAGGAACAGGGTTTCTCGAGGCCTTAGACAAGTTTTGCAATGGTTCTTCTGCAGGGGCTTGAGTATTTCTCCGGTGCTTCTGCGGTTGACGAGAGGTTGCAGAGAGTTTCGGAGGGCTCTATCAGTCCTCTGGTTATTGGAGGAGAAGAAGGAGGAACAACTGTGGGCTCACCGGGAACTGAGTAGAATTCTGGTGAGCTGAGCTTGTGGCGAATTGCTGAAGTGGGAAAACAGGGAGAAGGGAAATTCGCGGGGTCACAGGGAGGCTTTTTGGGGATTTTCGGTGCCTTCCACCAATTCTGGTAAAGGGTAGAAGGCGGGGAAGGGCTTTTCAGTGAACAGGAGTGAGTTCCCGATGAAGAGGGGAAACGCCAGTGGGAACTCGAAGGGTTGCGGGGCCATAACAGTCGAGAGACAAAGGGTCGTGAGACGGCAAATGGTCGCCCTCCGCATGTACTGTGATAGGCCATGCCGCAAGTGTCAAGGACGTGTCCGTATTTCGAGGAATGCACATGTGGCACATGCTTGACAACTGGAGCACAAGCATTAACACATCTTGGTCGTGAGTCGGTGATACCATCTCAGTGGGCAGACGATGATAGTCTTCCCCCTTGGTTGTGGGACGACGATACCCTGACAGCATTACACCTTGAGTGCCCAATCGGTGATATGCCTTTGTGAGCGCAGTCTCTTCACGGCCACCTAGCGTTCTTTACCAGTGAAGCTTATGGTCTAATGGATGAGTCTTCAAGTGTCGTTCCAGATGTGAGGAATCTCCCGCGAGAAGGGGAGCTTGATACTGCTGAATTAACCGATGAAAGCTTGGTGAGAGGTGAGCCAATCTGGTTCACCGAGGCCTTACGTGAACCAAGGTGGCTCTTGAGCTTCACCTTTGTGAGCTCCCCCGTCCAGTTGGTGACGAGGGAAGATAATGATGGGAATGTGAGTATAGAGGCAGCGGTAGGCCTTTTGCATTGCCTGCACCGAAACGTGGCCTCTCATGAGAGCTTGCCGACTCTAGGCAAGTGGATGGTGGAAACCCCAGGTATGAAATGGTCTTTTGCCAGCTTGCGGGTACAAGCAGAGCACCAATACCTGAGGGGGTACTCCTCGTGGACCATGAAGGTGTTGAGGCCTTTCAGAAATACCTTGAGACAGGCTTCCTTGGCAGCTGCCCTCTAGTGCTCAGCGGGCTACTACGATCATTGCTCTAACACAGTCAAAGTGTTGTGGGAAACTTGGAGCCATGCTAGCAACACATGGCTTCTTGGTCATGGAGAGGTAGGGATATCGCTGATGGACCTGTACTTCATTGGTGGGCTGTCGCTCCTTGGTGTTATGTACGACGAGTTCATTCCCCCAAACTCAGTCATTTTTTGCGGGGAGAAAGTAAGTAAAGAAGCCCCACCGGCCAAGCTTCGAGAATTATTTGAGATCTATCAGCGGCTTTATGATGAGCCCAAAAGTGAACGAGTCACCTTCGCCAAATGGGTAACATTCTTCTTCGGCGACTATATAGATGAAGCTTTGCTAAGAAAAGAGGGGAAGGAAACCCCACCAGTTTTCGAGCTTCGGAAGAAGAATGAGCACATCTACCTGGCGTCTTATTTGGTGCTCTTCTTATGTAAATTTGCCTTGACATGAGGTGCAGACGTCATTCGTCCCGACACTTTTTATGTGGCCTGCGACATGGTGCAAGGGAAGGAGTATGCACTGGCATAGCCCGTTTTGTGCAGTATTTATCATGGGTTGGGAGCCATTTCAAGGGGAAGGTAGTATCATGGGGATGAAGGAGGGAATGGCGTTGTAGATGGCGAGGCCGTCCCATGAGATTTCAAGACTCCTTTCCTGGTCCATTATGTGTATGGCTGGCTTCGAGCTTACTTCCCTGACACATACCTTAGACCCAAAGAGTTAGAGGACACCTTGTGCCCATTTTTGCTGAAGAATGCCATGCATAGGGCAATTTTCCATCCCCCAAGCCATCCACGCAGCTTGTTCCTCAATGATCACCACCACGTGACCCGGATGGCGTTCCCAGTTGGGGGTCTCATAGATCGTGCGTATGTGGACAAGCTGGGCCACCACCTAGATGGTGACTTCACCAGGTCAAAAGAATTGATGTTTATGCTGAGTGTGAGAGGCGGAGTTCTTGCCTATTACACTGTCCATGGCATGAATCTTGAGGCTACTTCCCTCATCTGTTTGCTCGGCAGCATGGGCTAGATTAGGGCTGCCTGCTCTCCATATTCTTTGAGAAGCAGCATAGCAAGGCCGCCTGTTGGAAGAAGGACGAGTTGGGAACCCTCAGGGAGATTTGGCTCCCGAGGCACATTCGCACCACCTGGGCCACATGCTTGGAGACCACCACAGTAAATAAGTATGTGCTGCCCCATTTTGGCTGGATGGTATAGGAAACCGAGGCCCATGAGAGTTGGTGGAGAATCACGAACAAGGGGTATTGAGACGCGGAACACCCTTGGAAAGGGGAGGGTAACCGCTGTAGCCATGACACAAGATAGTGGAAAATGCCTAGGACCCCTCCCCTAGGAGAAATCTTTACCCTAGGCTTCCCTCATGACTGGCGCACGGTCGGGCAGCCTCGCCAGACTGCCGTGGACGAATCTTTACGGTGGTTTCTCAATATGGAGAAAAATACGGAGAGCGTTTTTGACAACCTCTCTACCATCTTCAAATGGAAGGAAAGCTGCAAAGTCCTGGGGCATGAAGGGCGTCTGATCCAGGATTTGAATGAGCTGATAGGGAGCGGCACTCATAGCAAGTTAACCATCTGTTCTTCCAAGTCTGGAACCTCAAAGGCAGACAAAAGGAAAGAAAAGGAAGCGGGCTGCCCCAATGACTCCTCGTACTTCGGCCAAGAAGGTCAAGACTTCGAGACAAAAAAGGGCATAAGGCTCCAGTGGTTTGTGAGCCACGACTCCTCACCCTCGGCTTCTTCAGAGGGTTGTGGGTCTCCTGCTATTTCTGCATCGCCCTCTACTATTAAGGCTTCGCCTTATCCTTCTCATGAACTTTCTCCTGACCCTTCAGAGGCTCAAGCTGATACCTCAGATCCTACTGCCCCGATCGAGATTGCTTCGGACCGAGAAGTGACGTCCATGGCTGAAGAGGAGAGCTCAGTCCCAATGGAGGTGAACGGTGCTGATGAGGCTGGTGGCCCTGATGAGGCGGCGGAGGTGGAGAGAGC
Source organism: Amborella trichopoda (assembly GCF_054954075.1). Taxonomy (NCBI): domain Eukaryota; kingdom Viridiplantae; phylum Streptophyta; class Magnoliopsida; order Amborellales; family Amborellaceae; genus Amborella; species Amborella trichopoda. The sequence goes on from NC_142336.1 coordinate 12,616,115, forward strand.
CTCTGGAGCTCTGGAGGTTATCGAGTAAAGGAAAACCCCAGCAGAGCTCGTGGTTATAGAAGAGGGTGGAGCCCTAGGGACTAAAGAGGGACAACTCGAGCGGCAGCAGGTTGTCGCCTTGATCAAGGTAGTTGAGGGGGATGCATAGGCAGAACACCCTCAAGGATCATGCTTAGAGGGCCCGGAGGCGACACCCACAATCGTAGAGGATGCAGGCCCTGTAGGAGTGCCTGTAGTTGATGTGGTTGTCGTGGGAGACAAGGGCGAAGAAGGAGAGGGAGAGGGTGTCGAACCTCCCGAGGTGGAGATGGTTCGAAAAGAGGAGTCACAGGGAGAGATCGTTGCCCCGGGAGAGAAGGCTACCGTGGTGTAGCCTGAGACTGAAGCAGTGGCCCCAAATGAGGAGGCAAGCCTTGTCCCGACTGTGGTTGTGGTGCTTCCAAAAGGCGAGGCTACGATACCTAAGCATGAGAGGACTGAGCCTGAAGTGGACATGACAGGGGCTTTGAGCGAAGGGGCTGTCATGGGGGCAGCTGGGGATCCTCCTGCTGTGGTTGCTCCTACCGCGTTGACCAGGCCTATTTTCGACGGGATAAGCGAACGAGCTTCCAAAAGCTGAAGGAGTTGCCTCTCAAAGAGCTTAGAGCTCTGCTTTTGCAGTTGAGGGATATCGCCCTAGGAAGTGTTCCTGACGCGCTCCCTTATTTTGACAGTATCACCAATGAGCTTGAAGGTGGAGGATGGAGGCTCTGAAGGCAAAGAAGGTCGCAACGCACCTAGAGGGCTCGCGGCTAGAATCATTGGAGGCTTCCCTAGCACCGAACCGAGAACTGGCACAGGCCCAAGTCTACTCAGAAGTCTGTTCTTACCTGGAACGTTGTAACATGCTATAACAAGGTACATAACTTGAAGGTGAAGATTGCCAAATGGGCACAGAAGCTTACCAGATTGAAGGAGGAAACTGCAGCTTGGGAGGTTGAAGACAAGGGACTAGGCCAAAAGGTGTTGGACCTCAAGTACTCCTTGGGCGAGCAGCTAGCCCTAGTGAAGCACGAGGCTGGTCTGGTGGCCGAATTGAGAGTAGGCATTGAGAGAGCGAGAGCCTCAGTTGATGAGTGCAAGGGAAGCGTCAATGAGATTATTAACCATTTTTTACATCATCTTCTTTCTATTTTACTCTTTATTGTAAGGAAATGACATTTTTATGAATGAAATAGTTCTTTTGCATATCTCTTATTTTCCTTCTTTTTTTACTTCATTGCTTCCGCCCTTTCATAGCTTGAGATGAAAAAGAATAGCCCACAACTTGCTTTGTCTTATGGTAGCCTGCTGTGGTTTCAATGTCCTCGAATGGGGGAGCAGTTGCTTCCTCACCCCTGAGTGTTTGATTGGACAAGGGCTCATAATTCATAATTCTCATGATTTGGTGAGCCTATTCGTCATAAATGCTACAGTCTGGGGGAGCTTTGGCTTCAATTCGAGGTGCATTGCTTTTGAGCTGGTCATGGGTTTGAGTCTTAAGGACGAACCCCTATAAGTGCTTTAAAGTGACGTGCATAACCTCTAGCTGATTCTAGAGGCTACAAACCTCACTTCTCAGCTCTGCCATTGGGTCTTGTCCCTGAGAGCCGAAGAGCTGACTCTTGTCTGCCTATACTTCTTCGATAACCCCTGAGAAGTACAAGACCTTCTTTTGGCTGCTGATGATCCCCTTGTTCAAGGAGGATGGAACTTGGAGCACCTTCCTTGGTGGTTGATACGTCAGCTTTGCTTCTAGAAGAGTGATGGGGACATGCAGGACCTTTTGCTGGTCCAATGTATAGGTGACCCCCAGTGCTGGAAGGTCTACTAGGGATTCCTCAGGCTCAAGAGTAGCTTTTAGCTCGCCGTTTTGCTCTGGCGAATTGGAATTAGAGGGGGAACGTTCGTCTTCGGGAGAGGATACCATGACCTTGGAGAGGTGGCAAGGTATACTCGGGTAGATCGGAGTCAAAGGGAGGGTCTTGCCCTGTCTTTCCTCCTCTTTGAACATGTCCGTGATCATTGCCTTAGGTCTTCAACATCATCATGGGACGAGGGTCCCGTCTCTCTCACAGGCCTCCAATCATCATCCTTTGACTTTCTAGCGCTGGAAGGTTTGTGAAATAGTACTTGGCGCCGACATAATGAGTCTCAGCTACAAGGAACGGTATCTTATCAGCATTGACTGTATGCTGTCTCCCATCTCGGCTGTATTTGATGCATTGGTGGAGCGTGGAAGGAACCACCCTTTGATCGTGAAGCCAAGGACGACCAAGCAGGACGTTGTATGAGGTATCGATGTCGATTACGTGGAGCTGAGCATAATCGTTGAGGTCACCAATCTTGAGATGAAGGCGAACTGTGCCAGCTGACTTCTCTCTTGATTGGTTGAAACCTTGCATGGTGATGTGGGTAGGAGTGAGGTCGTCAGACCCTAATCCCAAGCGGGTGAGGATCCTTCTTGGGATCAGGTTGACTACTGACCCTCCATCCAGCATGATCGGGTTGATAAGGCAGGCGTGGAGTTCACCATTCACAAAGAGGGGCTATTATGTAATTTACCCCCCAATTGAAAGTCGTCTTCGGAAAAGAGATTGCCAAGCACCCACTTAGGATGGCTAGGTCAACCTCAATGGTCTCCACTTCGGTCTCGTATACCTCTAGGTTAGAAAGAACTTGCATCAGGGCCATATGATAATTTCTAGACAGCAGGAGGGCATCATTGATACTTAGAAGAGCTGGAAGCCGTCTCAAGTGCCCAATTACGTCATATTTCACTTTATCCTCATTAATCTTATGTGTTCCTGATCCAGTCATAGGTGTAGGGGGTAGGGTAGGCTTAGGAACAGGCTTTGGTTGGGTTTTGGTTTGTGGCAGTGGCTGACTTTGTTTCTCGGCCAGTGCGGTCTGGGTTGATGGGAATGTAATAAGGGCTTGTATTAGGGATGTAGAGGTTTGGAGTTGAGGTTTAGGGGAAAGCGAAGGATCAGGAAACTTGAGGGCCTTGAGATTTTGAGGTGTGGGCCTGATCTAAGACCCATTTGCCCCGTGCCAACTTGTAACAATCCTAAACTTTCGAAAAAAAAAAAAAAGTTTAAATAACTCTTTATAGTATGGTGATCCATATGAACATTTTGGTCCTTAGGGACCATTCATTTTGTCTTTTCTGATATATTTGGGAAGAGGTCTTTTGAAACACGTAGAGGACAATTAGCCTTTTTATTAAATAAAATAGTTCAAAACAATTTAATTATTTTTTTAATATTTTTTAATGTGGTGCAAGTCTATTTTTATAGTGTACACCTTATGGTCTACATTGCATTTGCACTATGTTTTACCTTACAAGAGGGTAGCATCTCCAACACCCTTACGTGGGACCCATTTATAGACCTTTGCTCCACCACCCTACGTGGCAACCCAATAACCTTCATTAGCTACCCTACGTGGCAACCCAATAACCTTCATTAGCTATTAGTAAGACACTTTCGATGAAAGGTGTTAAAATTTTATAAAGGTCTCTATCTTATGTATTATGAGGCTGCTTTCTCTCTCTCCATAACATAAAACAATGAATCTCTCTCTCTCAAAAGAAAATAGTCTTCGTCTACCTTGGACGCACCGTATTTTTAGAATTTGGTTGGGATGCTACGTCCTGGTCATTTTTAATTCATTGGCTCAATCGTGCTTCACAATGGGCTGCACAGGTTCAACGAGTGCTTTTTTTTTAGTATAAATAGTGAATATTGTTGTTGCTCGAGAGGTAGACTGGGCATGGATTATGTAGAGATTTCCCATTGTTTGATGGATTTTTGGGGGAAAAGGCTTTGGGTGGATGATTCAGGAAGCTTCTCAATCAACTCTCTCAGTTCGTAGGCTCACTCAAGTGATACATGTGTAAGCGACCTCATTGTCTCGAAGAATAATCATTTTATTAAATGATGATATTTTATCTAATGTTAGAAGTTCTAAATGCTGTAAATTCTTAGAAATGAATTTATTTTTCCTGTCCATTGTTCAGAATTTTAGATACTGTAATTTATTAGAAATAAATGTGATATTTCTGCTTTTAGTAAAATTGTGAGATTTCCTCCTACTATTTGAATATTTAGACATTGTAAAATTCATATACAAATGGCTGCCGCATTATTTGAAAATCTGATATTTCTGCACTTGATTGCGGTATTGCCTATGAAATGATTATTTACGAATTGGCAACTCCATAAATTGTGATAATTCTGTATTTAATTTTGGATTCTCATAAAAGTTCGTCTAATGATACTAGACCGTTTTCATGTTAGATTTCAATAATGTCCTTCAAAACTACTACCTTTCAGAAATTATTGCACAAAATGTTTAAATGGCTACTTCGAGATATTTCAATGGAAGTGATTGTTATTAAATTGCTTCAAGTGAATTCATGTTAATGTTTTCAATGATACTTTGCATATATGATATTGTTGCTTTCTGATGTTTAAAAAGTTTCGGAGATAATTTCAGTATAAGTGGACCTGCAGTGATCGTTAGGACCTATACGGTTATGTCGGTGGGGACTATTTAGACTCATCCTAGACGTCGGACCTGCAGGGATTGTTAGGACCTATCCGATTACACCGGTAGGGACTATTTGGACTCATCCGGGACACCGATGAGGTATGTTTGGACCTACAGGGAATGTTTGGACCCATCAAGACACTGGTGGGGTATGTAGGTGACCTACTTGGGACGCCAGTAAGGTATTATGTGAAATCCTTTGAATTATGCATTTCTGTTAAAATATTTATATGCATTTCAATCATTTGGACTATGTTTAACTATGAATTTATGAAAGTGCAATTGTTATCTATAAATTCTTTTGCTTGCAAATTCTTCCTCAGGTTGTCTTTAACATACATTCTTCATAAAATGTTTATATCTTCTAACCATGATTATTTTTAGGACCATGATGATCACTTACTGAGTAGCCAAACTCACCAAACTATGGTAAATATTTTTCAGGGTAACTGCAGTCTCATAGTTAAATGCACAGCAGGACCAGCTTGTGAAGAAGATGCAGTCATGTCATAACTAAATTCTCCTTTGTAACTTTTGTTTAACTTCACCATTGTAAATTTTTGTTCTATCAACATATGTATATCTAAACCTTCATGTTAATATTAGTTATGAGTAGAATTTGCAGACTTGTAGGAATGGGAAATTGTTTTAGCGTAATAAATGGTGAAGTTTAAGAAATTTTTTTATTAAGAATCTATTGTCACATCTCAAGGATTCTAGTATTTTAAAACTTGTGATGTGACAAATATGGTATTAGATTAATAGGTTTAAGATTCCTAGGAAATTTGAAAAGAATGTACTTTTAAGTCATATTTATTGTATGTACAGACCGGTACGAGATCAAGATCCTGAATGGCTGAAGCTAATATGGAAGGAATCCGTAAAGCCTTGGAAAATATGGTTTCCCTAATGCAACATCAGCTGGAGAACAACAATCCACCCAGGCAATCAGCTACGGGAAATGGTGGATGTAATATCAAAAAATTTAAGAAATTGAACCCACCTTCTTTTAAGGGTGCTGCAGATTCACTAGAAGCCAAGGGATGGATTATGCAATTAGAAAAATATTCGAGATAATGGAATGTCCTGATGATAAGAAGGTGGCCTTAGCAGTCTTTATGTTAGAAGGTGAAGTACAACGTTAGTGGCGAATGGCAAAAGGAGTATTGGTCCAATAAAATAAACCCTTGACTTGGGAGGTATTTCTAGAGACATTTAATGAAAAGTACTTCCCAGATTTTACTCGAGACCAAAAAGAAATGGAATTTTTGGAAATAGTTCAAGGAAGCAAGACAGTAACATAGTACGAGGCTAAGTATACTGAATTGGCCAGGTTCACTCCACATATGGTCAACAACAAAGCAAGAAAGGTAAAAAAATTTGAAAGGGGCCTCATACTAGCCATCAAAATCAGAATATCAGTCTTAAAACTAAGGACTTATGCCGAAATAGTGGACATAGCCCAAATTGTTAAAAAAGACTACGAAGATTACCAAAAGAGGAATAGCCAGAGAAATCAGTATAGTCCCACACCACATAATCGGCAACAATCTGAAGGAGCGAACAAAAGGCCAAGGCCGACACCATTTCAAAGCCCACTAGAGCCTTATAAAAAATGTGGGAAAAGATATGTGATGAAACCTTGTTATTAGGAAAACAGAGCTTGTTTCCAATGTGGGAAGTTGGTGCACAAAATCAAAGATTGTCCTGCCTTGAAATTGCAGCAACATTCGAAGCTTGAAGAGACAGCCCAGAAACCTCAGACAAAGGGGAGAGTATTCGCAATTACCCAACAACTGGTCAGGCCTTAAAATCAGTGATCCAAGGTACTCTTACTATCTTTCAAGAAGTAGCTCATGTTTTGATTGATCTTAGATCTACTCATTCATTTGTGTCACCACACTTTGCATGCCACTTAAGGGTAGAACCAGAACAATTGGAATACATTCTAGAGGTAGCCACACCTATGGGGAATTCAATTAATACAAATCTAGTATACAAGTCTTGTGTGATAAGGATAGAAGAAAAGGAAATGCTAGTGGATTTAATACTCCTAGAAATTCAACATTTTGATGTGATCTTAGGCATGGATTGGCTCTCTGCATACCATACAAGTATTGATTGTTACAAGAAAATGGTTACTTTTTGTATTCCAAATCAACAAGTATTTTACCTCGAAGGTATCAAGGAAGCCTCTCCACCATTTTTAATCTCCTCCATTTGGGCTAATTGCCTCCTTCGAAATGGATGTCAAGGCTTTCTTGCCTATACTAAAGAAGATATAAAGGAAAAGATAAACTTGGACACCATTCCGATCGTCCCAGAATTTCCTGAGGAATTGTCAGGGTTACCACCTGATAGGGAAATTGAATTCCCTATTGAGTTACTTCCCGAGACAGCCCCAATTGCTAAGGCCCCTTACCGAATGGCACATGTGGAACTTAAGGAACTTAAACAACAATTGGAAGAATTATTAAATAAAGGTTTTATCAGACCCAGTGTGTCACTTTGGGGTGCTCCGGTATTATTTGTTAAAAAGAAAGATGGGACCATGAGGTTTTGTATCGATTATAAACATCTAAATAAGTATCCACTATATAGAATTGATGATTTATTTGATCAATTACAAGGGTCACAAGTATTTTCAAAAATTGATCTTAGATCTGGATACCATCAGCTCAAGATTAAAAGTGATGATATCCCAAGATAGCTTTCCAAACAAGGTATGGCCATTATGAATATTTAGTCATGCCTTTTGGATTAACCAATGCACCGGCTGCATTTATGGATTTGATGAATCAAATCTTAAAGCCTATTTTGGACAGGTTTATTGTGGTATTCATCGATGATATTCTAATTTATTCTAAGGATCGGGAGAAACATGAGAAACATGTAAGATTGGTATTGCAAATTGATATTGCCAATACTAAGAGAAAAGAAGTTATATGCCAAACTAAGTAAATGTGAATTTTGGCTTGAACAAGTGAAATTTTTAAGACATGTGATATCAAAAGAAGGCTTATTAGTTGATCTTTCAAAGGTTGAAACCGTGGTTAATTGGAAACAATGAAGTAATTTGATTGAAGTTCGAAGCTTTTTGGGATTGGCAGGATATTACAAAAGATTTGTAGAAGGATTCTCTCGAATTGCAATCCCATTAACTCGATTGACACAAAAAATATTAAATTTGAATGGACAAAGGAATGTGAGGAGAGTTTTCAAAAACTAAAAGCTCGATTGACTTCAGCACCTATTTTAACTATTCCTGAAGGGAGTGGGGGATTTATGATTTATAGTGATACTTCACATAAAGGCTTGGGCTGTATATTAATGCAATATGGGAAGGTAGTCGCATATGCATCCAGACAGTTGAAAGAATATGAGAAGAAATATCCAATTCATGACTTGGAGCTGGCTGCAATAGTATTCGCTTTGAAATTTTGAAGGCAATGTCTATATGGTGAGCAATTCAAAATATACACAAATCATAAGAGCCTGAAATACGTATTCTCCCAAAAGGATTTAAATATTCGTCAGATAAGATGGATGGATTTCCTAAAAGATTATGATTGTACAATCCATTATCATTCAAGAAAAGCTAAGGTTGTGGCCGACACTATAAGTAGAAAACCTATAGGAGTCTTAGCTCATCTAATGATCCAAGAAATGAAATTGTTATAAGAAATAATGGATTGGCATCCGGCTCCGTCTTTTAATAGTGTGATAAGTATGATTGCCAACATTAAGGCAGAGCCCCAATTAATTCAACATATTCGGTTGGTACAAAAGGAGACCCTCAACTTATAAAAATTGTATAAGAGGTGATGCTGGGAAAAAATGACGAATTCTCTATAAGCAGTGATGATTTGTTGAGATTCAGAGGTCGGATTTGTGTTTCGAATGATGAAAGTGTGAAGAGAGTTATCTTGAAAGAAGCACATCACTCCCATTATACTATACATCCCGGAAGTATTAAAACATATCAGGACCTGAAGAAAACCTTCTGGTGGAATGATATGAAAAAAGAGGTAGCACTATTTGTGTCAAAATGCCTAACATGCCAGCAAGTAAAAGCTGAGTATCAAACGTCCGCTGGGTTGTTGCAACCTTTACTCGTGCCAGAGTGGAAGTGAGAGCACATCTCTATGGATTTTGTCTCCGTCTTGCCTAGAACAAATTCAGGGCATGACGGCATTTGGGTCATTGTGGACCGGCTGACCAAAGCTGCCCACTTTCTACCGATCCACACGACTTACACTTTGGATCGACTAGCCCAGTTATACATTAAGGAAATAGCGCGGTTACATGGAGTTCCGGTCAGTATTGTATCGGACAGGGACACTCGATTTACTTCTAAATTTTGGGCTAGGCTACAGTCAGCCATGGAGACGAGACTCACCTTTAGCATGCCTTTCACCCCCAAACTGATGAACAATCGGAGAGGACCATCCAGACCTTGGAAGATATGCTGAGGGCCTGTGTCATTGACTTTACAGGAAGCTAGGATGATCATTTACCCTTGATTGAGTTTGCTTATAATAATAGCTTCCAAGCCAGTATTCAGATGGCACCATATGAAGCCCTGTATGGAAGGAAATGCAGGTCACCCATCTGTTGGGACGAGGTTGGTGAAAGAAAGCTTTTGGGGTCAGAAATCGTTCAGGTAACATCAAATAAGATAACATTAATTCGAGAAAGGCTCAAGACAGCTCAGAGTCGGCAAAAGAGTTATGCCGATAACCGACAGAGAGACCTTGAATTTGAGGAAGGTGATCGAGTTTTCCTAAAGGTCTCACCAATAACCCCTTATGATGCTCATATTAAACTGCGAAAGAATCGTGAAGGTCATGTTTCTTAATTGGACTATGCCAGAGTCATTGGATGTATAATGTATGCAATGTCATGCACTAGACCAGATATAGCCTTTGTTGTAGGTAACTGAGTAGATATACCAATAAACCAAGTCAAGAGTATTGGAATGCAGTCTATAGGGTACTAAGATATCTCAAAGGAACCATAGACTATGATCAACATTTGTGGGTGAACTCACTGTATTGAAAGGAAACAGTGCTGCAAACTGGATTACGGATTCAAAAGAATCCATGTCTACTAGCTTATGGATCTTCACCTTTAGTGGGGGTGCCGTCAGTTGGGGTTTTAAGAAACAAACTTCTATCTCCAAATCCACAATGGAATCAGAGTTAATAGCCTTGGAAGTCGCTAGTAAAGAGGCTGAATAGCTAAGGAACTTGTTGGTAGATGTACTACTTGCCTCTAGGCCCACACATGCAGTCTCAATTAGAAGTGACTGTTAAGCTATAATATACCGAGTAAAAACTAAAATTTATCTTGGAAAATCCAGATATATTCGCTTTAGGCACAATTAATTGAGACTTCTGTTGGAAGATGGAGTTATATCAGTACTCCATGTTCACTCAAACCAGAACTTGGTGGATCCTTTAACCAAAGGCCTTGCAAGGACCAAGTCTGGAAGGTAGCTAGAGGGATGGGATTAATGCCTATTATCATTTTTCCACAGAGTGAAGGGAACCCTACCTAAGGATAAGGAAGTACCGAATCTAAGTTTCAAAGGGAAAACAAATCACTCATGTGATGTTTGATGGATGATTGTACCAAATTTTATTTAACAGAAATTTATTAATTTCTGCCTCATCCATGATGTTGGTACAATTATTGCAATGAGTAGAGAGGTTGAGCATGATTCTTAATGATTCCATTTGCCTAGATGATGTAAGACTTTGTCTAGAATGTTGCATTGTAAAACATCTTCCATGGACTCACCTATATGAGTGTGGAAGTGGAGGCGCTTCTTATGGGAATTGGGCATTCCCTAGAGCACTAATGAAAAACATGTAGAGCACTGGGCCTTTAATGCATCAGCCTTTTAGAATGCTTTTGAAAGGAAATATGTGGTATATGGGAGGCTTATCTTTTATGGACACAATTCAAGGTTCGTCCACTCATTGTCCTGATCAGTGTTATGTAGAAGTTCAAATCTAAATGACAGCTTCATTTATGTATTTCCTTTCCTCATTAAGTGTTATGTAGAGGTTCAAATCTAAATGACAGCTTCATTTATGTATTTCCTTTCCTAATCTTACTTCTTTTCTTCACCTATGGTATGCTTTTGAAACTGGTGGGGGATTGTTAATTTTTATTTAAAAATTTTTGGAGTTTCAAAATCTTTTTTATTGTTAATTTTGGTGATGGTCCATCATGCTCTTTGGGTATGTATGGACCACCACTTCTTCCTCCAACCTTTTTGTTTTGCCTTATTTGTCTTTTGTTTTTTTTTAATTGTTGTTTGGTCATGAGACCTCACCTCCTTGCCCTCATGGAGGATAAGTGTCCATGCACTTGGAATTACTCATTCTCCATGTGTCCTTCTCTGTCTCTTTAGTTGCCACTTCTCTACCTTCCCTATATTATATTTTTTATCTACTGTATAAGTCTTGGGCAAGAGAGAGAAAGTATATTGAGATGTATGAATTTGAGAGAGTGAAGGGAGTCAAGTCAATGGAAATTTCCAACAACATTTTGAAGAGGGATTTGAGCTATTTTTACAAGAAAAATGAACTCATAGATTTTTTCTTCTTGATGTTTCATTTTCCTTTAAGTAAGATTAATTTAGTTGATGTGGTTTTAGAGAGTTTTCTCATAATGCAACTCAGAAACTCTAATTGTTTATGATCTGGTTGTATCTTAGGGGTTGCATCTCGGTCTCGTACCAGGTAGGGAGTGATCAACACTTCGAAGAAAGCGAGCTCCTCTTGTGCCTTCATATCTCAATCTTTGTTGCCCCATTGTATAACCTCCGAATCCAGATTCCGACTCCTATGGAAGTCTGACTGGTACTAGGAGCATTATGGTACAATTCAAGGTATCGGTTGTGTGTTTAAGCTATCGATCATGAGTTCAAGTCATTGGTCGTGAGTTCAAGCTATCAGTCGTGGGTTCAAGTTATCGACAGTGAATTCAAGCTATCAGTTGTGAGTTCAAGCTATCGACCGTGAGTTCAAGCTATCAGCCGTGGGTTCAAGCTATCGACCGTGAGTTCAAGCGATCGGTTGTGACTTCAAACTATCGCATGTGGGTTCAAACCATCGACCGTGAGTTCAAGCTATAGGTCTTGAGTTCAAGCTACTGGCCGTGAGTTCAGCTATCAGTTGTGAGTTCAAGTTCAAGCTATCAGTCGTGCGTTCATGCTATTGGTCGTGCATTCATTCTATCGACTGTACGTTTCAACTATCGACAATTTGTTAAAGTTTTCCACCGTGCGTCAGCCATCACCACTACCGAAATCTAACATATAAATCACAAAATATTTTAAAAGAATTATACAAATATAATTAAAATAGTAATTATGGAGATTTCATGTTTTAAGGGGTCGGTCTGGTTAGAGAAGTCGGCCCGACCGACCTATTGTTAGGTCATTCTCTGTCTATGCTCTAAAATATTAGACAATTTGGAATTTATGGCCTCATTCTCTCAAGACTAATATAGCGACTCCTGCCTCTCATGATGCTCTAGTTGGGAAATTAGATGAAAATTAAATTTTCAAATATTTAATCTAAATGAAGTGTAAATATATTGCGTTTTGATTTTTATAGTTTTAAGTTACAGTTATGTAACATTTCAATCTAATTTTTATATTTTCATGTAAAATTTTATTTTTAAATTTTGATTATTAATTTATGCCATACATATCTTTTTGGTTAAGACCACAAATAATTGGAATAATGTTAATGGTGAGAAAAAAAATATATTGATGTTTCCATCATGGAGTTCCTTTGGACGATTTATTATCGTATTATATAGAATCTTCATCTAAATATTTTTATGTTTTTATTTTCTATTTCTTCTTTCTAGTTTAATTTTGTTAAAAACTAATTTTAGATAACAAATGAGTGAGACAATAATTTATGGGAAATATTTATACACTTCCCTAACTATATGGAAGATATATACTCCCCCCCCCCTCTTCCCCCATTCAGTCATCCAATTTAGATCAAGTGAGCCATTGACCGTTTGATCTATAGATTCGATGCCTTAAAGTACTTTATTTTCAATTATTTTTCTACAAATCATATGAATATGAAATTTTCTATGTGCCATCATCTCAATGAGGCGCACTTAAAAATAATATTAAAAAATACTTTTGATAAAATACAATGACCAATTACCCCTAATAATTTTAGGGGCATTTTGGTTATTGAATTTTATTGGGAATATGTTTTTTTATATTTTTTATTGGCATGAGTTTAATAGAAGAGTGGACGCCCACATTCTGCTCCCATAAAAGCAAAATGTTTCTTGACCGCCAACATTCTACTCCCATAAAAGCAAAGTAGTTCCACAGTTGTCCTATAGAATTTGTCCTTAAGCTTTATTGGTATACGATGATCAAATAAAACTTTGGTTGTGCATATCCAATTTGCTCACCCAGCTCGAATTCTATGTATGACATCTTCTTCAATTTCTCTATTTTTCTAGATTATCGAACCAAGATATTGACGGTGCGCTTTGTTTTGGTATTTCTTGGCCATTAATCACTCTCTACCGTTGCTTAATAGTGTAGCTCATAAGTTTGATATCTCGATAGTTCCACAATTTTATATGTTTCATTTGTTCTTGTAAATAGGTACCACAATAATTTTCCTCTATCAATCTGGCATTCTCTTTATTCTCAACACCTTATTGAACAACTTGGTCAGCCATTCAATGGCAATCTCCCCCATGCACTTTCAAATCTGCATCGGGATACCGTCTAGTCTTAAAACCTTTCCTATCTTATCTTCTTCAAAGCTTCTTGGATTTCTGACATCTTAATCCCATAAATGTATCTATGACTTCCACTTTCAACTCCTTGTTCCTATTATACTCATCAATAAACAATAAATAAATAACCGATAAAAATAATGTAGACCATTCATTACTATTCATTTTTATCATGCGTATATACTGTATTTTGAACCGCAAGGATCTAAATAAAAAATGCATCTAGCATGAGTTAGAATATGCATTATGTCCTATCGATTTTATTTTTTTGTAACCGCTTTAAATAAATGAATCTTTTGTTATATCTAAATAAATAAATGTTATATCCTATATCATCGAATCTTTTGTTCGGTTTCGTTTTTACTTTTCCCTTAAATAAATGAGAAGCGCACTGTCGCTCTCGTCTTCTCGTATCACCCCTGTGTCCGTGTCCGTATCTTTCAATCACATGGTTGATTCATTTCAGTTTACGAGGAGAGACGTCTCCTCCACACGTCCCATCTACATTCCCTTGCATGATTCAGACTCACGGCATGACCCCAAAATACATAAAAGAAAAGAGACCAACGAAGATTCCAAAGAGGCTCCAGAATTGCGGGAAAATTTATTGGTATTATTACTTTATTTTTTTGAAATTATAAATTTTATATATATATATATATATACTTTTTTTTTTTTTTTGTGTACAATTTGTGAACATATCTATTTATTTATTTTTTTGCCACCTTGTTAGATTTGTTAGGTTTTTTTTAGCACGAATCTAATAAGCTCGAGGAATGTTAGATCTATAAAAGTTGATACTGGTGAGTGCTAACATCGAAATAGTGTTTGTGTTTCTTCAAATCTCATAGGTCCATAGTGGTGTCAATTGCCATGGATTTGTTGGATATGTAGTGCTAGAAAGTAGTATAGATACACCAGATCTGCAAATGGGACAATCTAAGTATAAAACATAAAGGGAAAAATATAGGTGTAAATTACAAAAAAATTGAAATATCTTTATAGAAAAAACTTATATAAGTTCACAACCTCACACTATTGAAAGAAGATGCACTTAAAAAATCCTTCAGAAGAGAGTGTCCAGACAGCCGGGAACCCTCCAATTCATCATCTCGACTATCGATAGTAAACAAAAAAAATTGAATTTTAAGCAATAAAAATAGTAGATCTCTTAACAAGTTATGTAGAAATTTTATTTTTTAAATTTTCAAATTTTTATAAATTACCATTACAAAATTTTAAATTTGACAACATCGGAGCTGCATCTCCCACTAAAATTTAAAGGTGGGCTTTGCTTCGATGGCTTATTAGGGAGGACATCTTGTACAAGGCTCACTTAATTTTATAATTTCAAAAATATTGGATGATTATTAGCTCTAATTTCTCCTATGATAATAGTAGGTGCCACTGTTTAAAAAAACGTCGAGTCGAACCGGACTCGCCTGGTTCGACTCGGGAATCGTCATGGACGGATCGAATCGGCGAAAAAAACGGAAATCGTTCGGTTCTAGAGAGAACCGGACGATTCTGTACAGTGACTCGCCGATTCACTATATGGAATCGGCGAGTCCGTACAGTGAGTCGGCGAGTCCCGTACGGAATATTTTTTTTATTTTTATTTTTATTTATTTATTTATTTTTTTGTTTTTTGTAATCCATAATAGATTTTTTTGTAATACTTGATCGATTTTTTTGTAATCCATGATCGAATTGTTTTTTTTTTTTTTGTAATCCATGATCGAATTTTTTTGTAATCCATGATCGAATTTTTTTTTTTTTTTGTAACCCATGATAAAATTTTTTGTAATCCATGATCGAATTTTTTGTAATCCATGATCAAAATGTTTGTTTTTTTTTCTTGTAATCCATGATCGAATTTTTTGTTTTTTTGTTTTTTTTTGTAACCCATGATAGAATTTTTTGTAATCCATGATCGAAATGTTTGTTTTTTTTTTTTGTAATCCATGATCGAATTTTTTGTTTTTTGTTTTTTTTGTAACCCATGATAGAGTTTTTTGTAATCCATGATTGAATCTTTTGTAATCCATGATCGAATTGTTTTTTTCTTTTTTTGTAATCCACGATTGAATTTTTTGTTTTTTTTTGTTTGTTTTTTTTTGTAATCCATGATCGAATTTTATGTAATCCATGATCGAATTTTTGGTAATCCATGATTGAATTTTTTGAAAATTTGTGATTTTTTTTTTTTAATCCATGATCGAATTTTTTTTTGTAATCCATGATAGAATTTTTTGAAAATTTATGATTTTTTTTTTTTAATCCATGATCGAATTTTTTTTTGTAATCCATGATAGAATTTTTTGAAAATTTATGATTTTTTTTTTTTAATCCATGATCGATTTTTTTGAAAATTTGTTATTATTTTTTTTAATCCATATTATTCAAAGAGAAAATGAGAGAGATGATGATTCAGAGGCCACCCTATCCCAGCCATATTATTCACATATCGAGTCCCAACAGCAACAGTGTAGGGATGAGCACGACAGTGCAGGTGAGCATGAAAGATGGACAATCTTCGGGGATTTTAGATTGGAAACATAACAAAACACTAACACTCAGGGATTTGAGAATAGTCAGACGTCTGCTAATATCGATAATTCGTTTTTAGATCGAATCAATGAATTGTTAAACGAATTCAATCAATGGCATCAGCGTGACCAAGAAAAACAATAACATCGTCTATCATTTTATTTTTAGATCATATGTTACTAATTTTATGCTTTATTGTAGTCCATGTATGTTGATATACTTATTTCATGATAATTATATTTTATCCTTTTGTGTGATGTAAATTAAATGCTGAATGGCGGTTCATGCAGGGAAAGAACATATCAATATTCGCATATTCATTCAAAAACATGAAAATTCTTAATGGAGTACCCTCATTTCTTATTGAATTCCTAAAAAATAATATTTATAATGAATTTTAATAATTTTTTCGGATTTTTTTTAAGCTTTATACTCACCGATTCATCCGATTTCCTATCCCGATCGCCGATTCGCCGATCCGGATAGGTTGTTTGGAAGCTCAATCCGGGTCACCGATCCGTTGTTTAAACCATTGGTAGGTACTATTTAGATATCAGCAGGCGGTGGTAGGTACTATTTAGATATCAGCAGGCGGTGTTGATAGGCTTGGTGACGATGGCGATGGCTACTTCCTCTTGCTCTTCACCGTGGGTTGCTCCCTTTCTATCCACCGCCACCTGCAACAATGGGATCAAGTTCCGTTCACTGTGGAAATGCAATGACAAACGCTCTCTCTTCAATTTAATCGTGTGCAAATCCTCCTCAGAGCATCATCATAATCATCCTTTTGCGAATGGTTCGCCTCTCCACGATGCCCTAGATGCCTGTGGAGTCGATACTCACCATGCCAGAGTCAGTCGCCCCGCCCCTTCTCTCTCTCTCTCTTTTTTTCAGAGAAACGATGAAATTGCTCTCTATTTATTTCTATTTCATTTCCATTTTATTCTTTTGCTTGCAAAAAAACGAAAATGGAAATCCTCTCTCTTTCTCTCTTCTTCTTGCTGTTGGAAAAATCATGCGATTTTCCGTTTTAGTTTCTTCCTGTGATCCGAAAAACAATAGCTCTCTCCACAAGCCTGCAATTATAAACATGATGAACTCTCTCTCTCTCTCTCTCTCTATGCAGGCCGCAAGGAAAGGCTTTCTCAAGCAGATTGACGGGCTCTCTGTGATTGAAAAGGAGACGAGCATTGCCATAAACAGGCCCGTCGACCTGGGAAGAGCTGCACTCCAAATTGCTGCAGAGGATGATGCCCTAATCTCCCATTCTTCAGTACCATTGCCTGTCGATTCCTTTGTGGAGAGGCTTGATGACCTTTCTATGGACTTCTTTGCTCACCATCTGCCCCTTACTAGACCTCCACCTGATGCCTTCATCCAGAGTTTGGAGAGGTACTTCTACGTTCACAAGGTACTTCAGATTTTTCTATCCGATCCTTTGCTCAAAGGATGGTTGTCTTTTTTCGAAATTTATGATGTTTTCTTTAATGAATTACTGCTTATGAATGGGAACTAAAGGTGGATCTTTTTGCTACTGACGAAATTTGGTGTTGTTCTTTTTGCCTGTTTTGAATGGTATAATGATCAGGGAGTGAGAGAGATTTTGTTAGGAAATGGTGTTGGAGTTGGTCTTGTAGGTCCCTTACCTTGGTAGGTACATTGAGCAGAGTTGTCAAAAGTTGTTATGAGGTGGGAGCAAAGGTATTGGTACTGTTGGTGTACAGATGATTGAAAGGACCATTTTCATATATTTTTCGGTTTGTTTTTTGAAATTTGTTTATATCCCCTAGTTATACCACCCACCTCTAGGAAACTTGGCTTGGCCCATAGGGTGAGGTGAAGTTACTCGCCCTAGTCCAAGTGGACTCGAGTGAGTGACGGTATACTATTTCCATGTATCATATAGTTAAAACTTGGGTATATGACAATGATATTGTGAAGCTATGTTTCGATACAGATATGGCATTGGGGTGTCAACAGTATGATTGTTTCTTATGTGTCTATGTAGTGGGAAAGGTAAAGATCTAGGTAACTACGAAAACAATCCATTTGCAAATATATTTTTGAAAGCAAATCATGGTTGTGTGATGCAAAGTAGGATTTGATTCTTTTCAAATCAACACCTTAATTTGCAAAAACTCAATAAACTAATAAGCCTTAAGGGAAAAAAAGAGTAAAGAATGTAGAAAACTAGTAAAAGCAATGAGGAATCCACCTCCAAGTTTTATTATCCTAAAGTACTTCAACGAAAACGTCGAAAAGTAACAGAATTGCCCCAAAACGTTTTAGTAACAAGTATATAAGCAAATTCAAAACCCTAAAAAGCTCCTACGAAATTTTAGCTATCCATTTTCTTTTAATCCTAGCCATCCATTATTAACCTAAAATAAATGATCAACCCTACCCCTAACAAAATCATAAATAACTACTAAAATAAAATAAAATAAAAACTTAAGACAACTTCTCTTAGTCCCCTCAATTAAATTCCAACAAAAAGCCCAAAGAAAAACCTAAATATGCCCATCCTATGCCTGTATCAATT
Organism: Amborella trichopoda; assembly: GCF_054954075.1. Lineage (NCBI taxonomy): Eukaryota > Viridiplantae > Streptophyta > Magnoliopsida > Amborellales > Amborellaceae > Amborella > Amborella trichopoda. Next base: position 12,634,578 of record NC_142336.1, read on the forward strand.
TCCTCTGGTTGGAAAAAACTTGTCATGGAGTTCTGAAGAGGCCTAAGATGAGATTTGCATCAAATCCAAAACCTTCTTTTACCTTCTTCTCTACTGGTTCAAAAAGTAATGGCTGCAAAAACACCTTACGAAATGGATCAACATATGAAGATCGGGGAATTAATGCAAATATCTCAAACTTAGCCGTCTTTTCATCATATATGGGTTTGTCATTGGCATTTTCCTCCTCAAGATCCAACCAATTGCCTGAATTGGACTTTAATGGAGTGGAAAATGGAACTCAGGAGATCAATTTTGCTTCCATGTTCGCCCTTTTTTTTCAAACAATTGAAGGCTTCATTGAACTCTTCATTAACTAGGACCACTTGAGGTTGGTTAGGATTAGGAACGAGATGAAAGTCACCTTCTTTAGAGGTGCCGTGATTTCCAACACCGGTCTCTGGATTCCTTCCATAATGCAAGCCTTGCATTATTGGATGCACTACTTGATCCATAAGGAGTTTATTCTATACTCGTATCATGAAGCACTTTGGTACACCTTGTGCTAAGTTGATAACCTTCATTCAAGTATATGACTTCCTATTGAAGCACAAGGTTGGAACCCAAAACAAGCAGCTGATGATTTAAGTAGAAGGGTGGCTTTGCTTGGAACTTTGGCTATGGAAGAAGGGATTTGAAATGATAAAAAACCAATATAAGGATGATCCAATTTTCAGCAAGGTCCGGGAAAGATGCATATAAGGGTGAGACCCTTATGGCTGAGAGTACCTAATGTGTGATGGCTATGGGGGTGTGTGATTATGTACTAGAGTGCTCCCTAAGGGAGAGGAGAGTTATGGAGGTTTGCAATGGAGGCTTAGGTGGACACTTTAGAGACAAAACTTTGGCCATGGTGAATGAAAAAATGTTTTTTGCCATCCATGTGAAGGGATGTTGACAGATTTGTGACTCGACGTCGAATTTGCGAAGTATCAAAATGTTACACACAAAATACGTGTCTTTATGCTCCCCCAAGGTCTAGATGCCCTATGGGTTGATATCTCTTCGGACTCTGTACTAGGACTCCTGCAAACTACACAAGGTGTGGACTCTATTTTTGTTGTTGTTGATCGATTTTCCTGAAAGGAACATTTTATTCCTTGTAGGAAACTAGGATGCCACACAATTGCCAATATTTTCTTCAAAAAGATCGTGAGGGTACAGGGGTCCCCAATTCGATCGGGTACAAAGTTCTTTAGTCACTTTTGGCACGATCCTTGGATGTGCCTAGGAATCAAGCTTCAATTTTCTAGCTCTTATCACTGTCAAACAGATGGGCAAACTGAAGTAGTGAATGAGTAACCCTCTTGAGTTTTGTTGGTGATAGCACATCTCAGTGGGACACCCCAGGCTAAATTTGCTTACAACAGTTCTGTCAATCGGTTGATGGGAAAATCGCCATTTGAGATTGTTAATGGTAGGACTCTTAATCATGTGCTCAACCTAGTGCCATTACCAATGCAAGGCAAGTGATCGTGCTAATGCTTTTGCTGAGCAATATTCAAGACTTGCAAGCCCAAATTAGGAAGAAAATTGAAGAAAGTAATGCAAAGTATCCAGAAGCTTCAATTGGGCATCAAAGAAGATTTTCATGGAGGGTGACTTAGTGATGGTATACTTGCAAAAAGAAAGGCTTGCATTAGGAACCTACAATAAGCTTTAGCCCAAGAAGGTAGGTCCTTGCCTAATTTTGAAGAAATATGAGAATAATGCATATGGGGTGGAATTAATGAAGGCATTGGATATCTCACTGATGTTTAATGTTGTTGATTTATTTGAATTTTATGGAGACCCTCTAGAAACTCAAGAAGAAGTAATTGTTGATATGATGAAACAATTCCAAGAAAGAAGAACAAAGAAATTGAGCTAGTTTTGAAGACCAAAGGCTTTCTCACTCAAAAGCAATCATATCACCAATATTTTGTCAAATGGAAGGGAATGTCATATTCCAATGGGCATGTAGATTTTCGAGCAAGAGTTAATGAGGGTGGATTCAGATTTATAATGCCTTTGGCCCTCTATGTTGAAGACAACCATCCGAGTCGAGTTCCTTTCAACCGGGGGTCAATGATGAGCCATACCGACCACAACCAATAGTTTGTGGTTGGGCAAAGAAAGGTCGTAGGACCATGAGGGGAGAAAATACTATAATGATGTTTTTTTGGGCTTTTTATTTTTTATTTTAGTTGTTATTTCCAATTTTGTTGGGGCAGGGTTAGTCAGCTATCTTATGGTAACAATGGATGGTTAGGATTAAAAGAAATGGATGGCTAGGATTTTGTAGGAGCTTTTTTGGGTTTTGAGTTGGCTTAAATACTTGCTATTAAAGGGTTTTCATGGAGATCTAGTACTTTTGTCGGAAAACTTTGAGTTAATAAAACTTGGAGGTGGATTCCTAGTTGCTTTTGCTAGGTTTCTTCCTTCTCTAATCTTATTTTCCCTTAAGGCTTGTTATTTTATTAAGCTTTTGCAATTAAAGGTGCTGATTTGAGAAGAATCGATAATTTGCATCATATGCAACCATCATGCCAACTTATGGTGGTCTTCGACATCTTCCATGATATCAGATGGTGAATTAGTGGATATCCAACGTAAATGTTGTATGTCGTACATATTATGTTTATCTTATACTTTCATCAACTACAGAAATGACACATAATGTTGGTGTGAATGTCTGTCTTCTTTGAACTATGCTACATATGTTGTTTGGGTGGGTGAAGTGCTAGTCTTGAATGCATATCGATCAATATATCTACACATGGTTACTGGGATCCCAAGAAGGTGGCCCCTCCACCTCCAGAAGCTAGATCTTGCCTTCGGGACAAGGGATCTTGATTCCAAACATTTTTTTGAATTTAGGGGCCTTTATCCGCAAAATTGGGGATCTAGACCCCTAGTTAATGGCATCTAGATCCCTCTCATCCAAATTATAAGTCCATGGGTAAGTAGTGGAATCGAGCCTCCACCAACTTGGATTCAGTTTTCTCTTACATTGGCACTAAAGCTCGATATTACATTTCGAGTCTCATGCACTAACCATCCTCTCTCTAACTCAGACCATAATCTCTGTGTGTGTGTGCAAGATCATATTTCTCTAAAAATTCTGAAATTTGAATGGGTTTTGATAAAGAGATCAACCAGTTGGAAACAATTCCAATTCCCACAGTGGCAACCAGGTTTTGAAGCATGTAGTTTGAACTTTGAATTTGTAAGTCACAAAATAAACACCATAACACAAAAGCTGCTGCCATATTTATGGAACACATAGACAAAGGAGAGCAACTAAACGTGAGTCATCTCCTATCATAAATCAATTTCATTTCACTCAATGGCAGTTTTATAAGCTTTATACTATAGGTCTTTGTCTCTAATGCCCTCTCATTAACCCTATCCACCATTACAGAGACCTTTGCAGGTTGGCCATTTCTTTGCCTCTGGACCCTTTTTTGCCTTTGAATCTATAGAGCGTTTGACTAGTTGCATGCCCAATCGCATGTAAGTGAAAGGACCCAAACGGAGGAAACATATTCCAATGATGACAAAAAATTAAAATGTATTTTCAAAATAAGATTCTTTGTATTTAATGCTACTTTGGTTTTTTTATTTAGAAAAAACTTTAATGTTATTGTTCAAAGCACTTCGTTCTCCAGCAAGAGTACCCTATTTGGGGAGTCCCGATTTTAAGCTGGATAGACTTTGATCCCATATACGTCATATACTTTATCATTCATTCCAGGGCAAATTTGAATCGAGCTGTCCAACTATTTGGATGACGATCCCTTTAACTAATGGTGTATGGATCTCGTTGCCTACCCCACAGATCTTCGTACATCTCTCTATCCCATGGTCCTGATCCTTATTTAGGATCTGACCTTGCTCCTGATCCTAGTAACTATGTGCCTACACATGTTCTTTAGATCCTTCTTATTTATTAACCATTGATTTCATCATTTTAAATACTTGATCTTCTTTTTTAATTTAAGTGGACACATGTGAATTTTTAAATATCAATGGAATTTGAAATATTTTACAAATATTTTATTTCCTGATAAGCAGCAACCATATATCGTTGTCTGTTCGCAATATAGCTGTATCATCAAATCATCTTCCTCAATGACATGAGGAATGCAATGGCTCATTACCATGTCTGACGTTCATGCACATACTCGTGTTCATGCAACATTGTCTTTGAACCACTATTCATCTTGACTATTTTGTCTAAAGAATACATGGTGGATGCACTGCTTATGTTTTTTTTATATGGCATATACATCTGGTGTATGCTATGCCTTCATGTATGCGATCCACTTAAGTAAATGTGGTTTCACATATCCTTGAAGGTAGCTATGTTTATAAATAAAATATGGACAAACCTAAAAAATGCCTACAGGTGAAGTGGTATAGTGTTTTGCCACTGTCACGTACTTGTTATGTCCGTGGCGGTTCATTGAATGGACTCGCAATGGACGATGCACAGTCCGTTGCGGTTTCGCATGTTTTTTTGGCTGTTACGGACCTAATATGTACGTGATAGTACCGCCATGGACATGCTAGGTCCATGGCGGTCGAAAAATGCACGCTGCCCTATTTTTTCGGGCGGTGATGAGCCTATGGGCTAAAACACTGTTCATTTTCGCCCATAGGCATTGCGTAGATGCTTCCATAAAATATTGGAGGTCAATTAGTAGCTCTCGTAGACTGACAGTTGATGATACATTCTTTTCTAAGTCTTATATGATTTATTGCACAAAAAATATTTTTTTTGAAGTATTTTTTTACTAAATAAGGAGAGCTTCTATATTGCATGGACACAGCTATGTGTGTCAATACCTGACATGGGTATGGAGTGTCAAATTCCTCGTGCCATGAAGAAGATTTGGTGACATGGCTATATTATGAAGAGACAACTAAATTTGATTATGTTTTGATAATATTTTGTTTCATGTTGAAACTATCCCTTAATTGGTTGAATCCTTAGTTAATCTCAATGTTCCATAGACATTGTCAAAGTTCACATGTGTCGACTAAAAAGAAAAAGAAGACGAAGTCTCTAAATGATATATTCGATGATTAATAAACAAGAACAAGAATCAAGAAGCATCTGTGTCAATATGTGTGTCGATACGCGTCCAACATGGGCAAGGCTCCTAGATAGAAGAATCCATTTAACATCAGAAAAGTTATTCGTACTCTTTATTAGTTTGTTAGAAAATCAACAATATGGAGTTACAGGCAATAATTAAAAATTGGTGACTCAGATTTGGACTTGGACTTGCTCGAGTCTCTTGGACTTGGCAGAGTGCTGGGTGTGTAACCCTGAGACTTGGTGCTATTCTGATGGGGTCTTGGATTTTCTTTGTATTTCGTCCGAGGACTCGGGCGAGTAGGACCGCGCTCGACCAGGTGGGCATCTCACTCATGCTTGGGACCCTGGAGAGTCGAGTCCTAGCCTACTATTTTTATTCCCTCCCCTCTCTCTCAAAAAAACAATAAAAAAGGCTTTGGTGGAATTCTTTGGGCTGCGGAATCATGTTTCTCTTTGTCCTCTTGTTCTGTATTTTGGAGTTTCTAACTTTCAGAGATACTAAACTGTTTGTTGCAATGGTAAATTAATGACATGATGAATAGATGAACCAGAAACATTGTGTTGCACAATTTTGCTTGGTTGCTTTTATGCCTTGTCTCAACACATTTTATTCTATTTCTTGTGCATTTCCTTGTTTCTGACTACCTTGGATGTAGCTTCTATGGCTTCAGCTTATGCCCACTGTCAAATGGCAATTGATTCATTTATCATATAATTTTGAAATTGAATTGAGATTGCTGCTTTGTTTTTTGCATGATTTGTTTCCCACAGGGGTTCCGACGAACATCTATGAATCACAGAGATGTTAGAGATCTGTACCTTCATTCGGTATGCCAACCCCACAACGATCTTCCTAAAGATGGTTATTGTGGTGATATTTTCCTAGTGGTTAAAAAATTGGGGACTCAGACTTGGACTCATCCTTATGAGTAACTTTGAGACTAGGGGTGAGTCTGTCTGATCACCTAGTTTATTTTGTAGTTTTAATAGAGACTCATCTAAGTGAGATCGCTAACTCAGCCTAGTCAGTCTCTGACTCAGGGTCAAGACCCTAGTGAGTCCTTGCTTGAGTCTGGGTTTTTAATCACTGATTTTTACCATCCTTTTGACTCATGCTAAACAGGTATTGACGCGTCGGACTGGATCCTTGGTTATGATTGCTGTTATTTATTCGGAAATGGTAAAGATGCTTCGATTATATGGTGTTGTAGATTTTGACATTGAAATATACTTTCCTCATGACCTTGTCAGTCTTCCTCAAGGCTATGATAAACAAAAAAGCAAGGTGTCTGATGAACCTCACATTATGACACCGCTATCACTTCTAGTGGAGGTAAGCATTCGTTTAGGAGACACTTTGATAGTTACCAAGGAGTAGTAAGCGAGGGTCGTTTTGGAAGTTTGTTTATGCATATCATTTATGTGGTGTCAAGAGGTTTTGTTGGATTTAAATGAGTAATGGTCCTTTGTGATTTAGATATGTTCTTATGCGAGTAATTTGCTAGAGATTACATGCATATAAAAAGAAATTATTGATATAATGACTTTAGGATAGAATGTGGCTTTTGATTCATACTGGGTTTTGGTACTATTAATTTGTAGCGATTCTTTTTATTTGGTTAATTGCGAACTTCTCATAAAAACTGACTATTGTGTGCTACATTAAGAAAGTGCCCGAATTGATAGCTAGGGCCTCTTTATGGTATTGTGACTCATCAGTCCCCGAGGCAAGGCTGTTGTTACCCATGGGTTTAAATAGGAGTGCAAAACTGTAAGAAACTCCGTATAAAGCATAATATAATAGTTTTTCATCACCTGTTCATTTTATTAATTTTGTATGAGAATGCTGATGAAGTTCTACATGATGACCCTGGTGATAGTTTATATGTTTTGTTGTAATTTGGAAATTCTGGAAGGAGAGAGAATCTTATTGTTAGAAACAAAGAAATTTATGGACGGTGCACCTTGAAAGTATCAAGTAGGATGACTATTAAACTAGATTCAAAGCAGAAGATAATGCAATATGAAGGCAAAAGGTTATTCGAAGCTTCAACCTATGTGCAAGAAAACTGATACCTGTTTGCAATAGATGTTCGAAGGGGATGGATCCTTCTGCAAGTTGTTAGAAACTATAAGAGATCATGATAATGGATTTCAGGCACTATGGGCATAACATATTCAATATGTGCAGATGTGCAGCAGTCCAAGCATTTCAGGCCCCTAGACTTTAGGGGTATGATCTGATCCAATGACTGTGAAAGGCAGCCGCCATTCTGTGCTGATAATTGGTTTGCCAACTGGTCCAATTGTGGCTAATTGGCCTCTATTTCAAATGAATTCTTTTTTGTGTCTGTGTGTTTGTTTGTGTTTTTAGTTTTGCTTTAGACTTTTGCTGATGAAATAGTTGCCCTATGTGTCTATCTGATTTGAAAATCTGGATCAGATCCAACGTTAGTCCAATTCTGTCTGGAATCACCTAAATCAGCATGTGGTTGGATTTGGGCAATGATGACTTTTGCCATACTTTTTGGCTTGTGTCTAAATAAAGTCTGTGGCCACTTTGTGGCTTCCATGCATCTTTTTTTCATAGTCATATGTTATCTTGAATTGCCTGCTTGTTACATGTCCAAATATTTGGTTTGCTTTTCGGGATGTCCAGTCTAGCAGTACAAATATGTGTATCTATACATTCCACCTTCAGTTTTATCCATCCTTCTTATAGAAGATCCTGCAACCAATGATACAACAACTTACGAGCTGGATTTATTAGCTTATCCTTTTCTATTTAGACCGCAATTGTATTTTGTAATGCATTTTAAGTGGATATTCATGCCCACAAAATCTGAACGTGATATCGATCATTGTCCTCAGAGCATGCTATAATCCAATTTGCTATGAGAACTCCATAATCCATTGGGTCCTCACCATGAATTGTAATGACAGAAAGTGATGTAGAGGCATGCTGGTTTTCCATAATCCACTGCATCATAGTTGTCCATATTGTCCCCATAATGTTGCAGCAAAACTGTTTTATCCTTACAATTAGTAGTTTTATGCCTGTCTCCTTTGCATGCAGATGTTGAGGGATCTTAAGGATGCTTTCTGGCCATTTCAGTATGGCCGGAACTGTAGTTTGTTCTTAAGGGCAGCAAGTGCTACCAATTTTGTTACTGGTTCCAGCATAATAGATGGGATTGCTTCTGCATCAAATGACAATGCAAGGTGAATGTTTAGATATGTAGAGAGCATTGGAGAGTTGTTTTGTTTGGTTTATAAATCACCAACTAGATTAGCATCTATATCATTGTGTGTGATTGTTTAAGTTTCTTTTGTAATTGCCTCCTTTTGCAGTGGATTTGAAGTTGCATCTATGAGGGCTGCTCAACATAGGCTGGGACGTGGAGTATGGACAGGTCCAAGATTTGGTGATATACGGCGAGCATTGGCTGGTAAGATTTGCTTTTGCATGTAAATGTTATTCTTTTCAGTGACTTTCTATGATACTCTAGAAATAGTGCATAATGTTATCCCGCTTTGTTGGAGAATGATGAGGTCTTTTATCCTTCATTTTGCAAACCAAGCTTATTGACTCAAGAAAACAGAGTACTATTGCTAAGTGGACTACAGAGAAACCATTGCCCATTGGATCATCACTTTTATTGAAATGATGTATGGTGATGGAGAGAGATTTGGGCTCACTAGAAGAAGACTCGTCATGGTTCCCACACTCTGCCCCATCACTATCCATCATATCAATGAACGGTAATGACCCAGTGGACAACGGTCTTCACATAGTGTGAAATCCTAGTATACTTTCTAAAATAACTGCAAATATATTTTATGATTTTCTCCTGTTTAGCATATGATGTGACATTATAAAGTTCAAAAACTACTTTTAATGGGGGTCCTTGATGATAAAATATTCCATGCTGGTATATCTTCAGTTATAATGATTCCCCAATGGCTTTGCACTTCTGGTTGCATTATTCCATATCTGCATTGGATTGTATAAAGATTCTAGAATGAGGATGCATGTGTTTTTGGAACAATTTTACGTGAATTGCATAATTATTCCATCACTTATTGTAGTTAATATTGTGGCCCCATGCTGCTACTAATGAAACCTCCTACAATGGAGGTTTCCTCACCATGAGCACCAATTTTGTTTCATGGTAGGTGTGGTGTTGTTGGACTAGATGGATGTACACACTAACTAGCTACTCTGCTTCCAAGAGAATATCTTGAAATTGCTCATATATTCATGCTATCCTTCCTGCTATATGTAAAAGATGAAAGTTGCAGTTCAAAGGATGTGGGATGGAAAAGGCTGACCCCATTTCATTCAAGTCAATATATACAAAGGGAGCAACCATTTCATTCAATTCATATATGCGAATGACAACTCTAGGCTCAAAAACACTTAAATTACAATAACGAGCAGTGAGAAAACAAGAATAATCAACAAGAAAAAAGAACGTAATGCCAAGCAGATTAGAAGTGATGCATTGACAAATTTAATCTTGCCACTGAATGAAAGCCTCCTTAAATGAACTGATCTACCTTCTGATGTCTCTAAAATGGGATCTGAAAGCTGCTCTTTGTGGGTGCTTGCAGAAGGCAGGTTCAGATAGAGCAAAGGAGACTTGAGGGAACTTTCTGAAATTTACCATGAAATATCCAGTTGCGCAGTTGTCTTCATTTTTCTGTTACTAATCTTCTCATGACATCTTATATAAACATCAAAGGCAATGCTTGCTCAACTAAGAGACATCTGAATATAATAGTGCTGTCCTTCCAATGATGATAAGATATTTTGTATGTCCATGCATTGGCAGGGATCGTTCAATGGACATAGCATACTTTGCCTTCCAAAGAATCCTTAGGTCTCCCTTTTGCAGGCCTACCCACCAGGGTACCATTCACCATAACTATAATAGGTGTTGATATACATACCTTACCCACTATTGCTGCTGTTGACACTAAAAAAAAAACATGAGAGAGAAAAGAAAATGCAAGTTTAGTAATTTTAGGAGTACAGATGAGGAAATAGTTAAGATTGATGGCTAAGAAATATAAAAAAAGAGTGCACTTTCGATATCTTGAGCCTATAATCTAGAAAAATGGAGAGATTGAGGAAGATGTTGCACATAGAATTAGAGTTGGGTGGGTGAAGTGGAGATGCGTAACTGGAGTTTTATGTGATCGTTGCATACCAATAAGCTCAAGGGCAAGTTTATAGGACAACTGTGAGATCAGCTTTGCTTTAGAAGGTGGAATGTTGAGTGGTCAAGAAAAAACGTACCCATAGGATGAGTATAGCTGAGATGAGGATGTTGAGATGGACGAGTGGCAAGATAAGAAGGGATATAATTCGAAATTAATACATTCGGGAGAACTTAGTTGTGACTCCAATAGGTGATAAGATGAGAGAAAGTAGACTTAGGTAGGTTGGTCATATGCAACGATGACCCAATACAACACTTGTTAGGAGATGTGAGTTAGTTCAAGTAGAAGGCTCAAAAAGAGCAAGGGTACGCCCAAGAGGACATGGTCGGAAATAGTGAAAAAAGATATGGGGACTTATGGCTTCACCAAGGGTATGACCCTTAATAGAGCAGAATGGTGGACTAGGATTTGTTTAGCTGACCCCAAATAGTTGGGAAAAAGCTTTGATGATGATGATGAGAGATAAAAGAAACTTATCTTTCTGAGCTGGCCCATCTAAGAAATCTTGTAGTACATGCTCATCGTCTTTCTCTTTGTCCTTTTTCTCAAAGTTACACACAACACTTATTTTTCAAGAATCCAAGATTTAACAACACTCAATGAACCTACCATGATTTTGGAAATACAAAAGGGGGTAGCTTTTTTTTTATTCTTCTAATCTTTACTATTGCCTAGTGATTGCGAACTAAAGGTTAAAACTTGGACTTTAAGGTTGAGTGCGATGCCTTTCATGTGGGGATTTGAGTTGTGCTTAGTCAAGAGCAAAGGCCTATTGCATTTTTCAGTGGAACACTCAATGATACAGGGGGGTGATATTCGATTTATGACATCGAGTTCTATGTCGTTATTCAAGCACTTTGTCATTGGCGACACTACGTAATTCAACATGAGTTTGTCCTTTACACTGACCACGATGCACTTAAAAGCATTGATAGTAAAACATGCAGAGTGGGTGGCTTATTTTCAAGAATTTACATTCACTATAAGGCACTAGTCCGGATAGCGAAATAGGGTGGCTGGTGCCCTTAGTTGACATGCACATTTGGTGAGGACATTGGTAGTGGAAGTAGTGGGTCTTGAAGTGGTGCATGAGGCCTATCTTGATGATCCTTATTTCAAGGCTACATTGGAGAGATGATGATTGAGATACAGTAAATCTTACCACCACTTCATCTTTCTGATGGTTGTTTGTTTTGTTGTACCCGTCTATGGGTATGTAATACAGCATTAAGGGAACTTCTCATTGCTAATTTGCATTTGGGAGGTCTTTGTGGACATTTTGGCAGGGATAGAACAATTGATGTAGGAAATATATTTTTGGATTTCCATGCCATGGGATGAGTACAGGTTTGTTAATAGGTGCATGAAATGTCAAGTGGCCATGGGGCATTTCCAAAAAAATTGGTTTGTATGCACCATTGCTTATTCCAACTAGGCGATAGTTGCATTTATCAATGGATTTCATTGTGGGATGATTGCCAAGGAGCGCGAGATGTCATGATGCAATTGTAGTAGAAGTGGATAAGTATTAGATGACATTTTATACCATGTAGGCAGACCATTGATGCTACGATGATTGGTCATCTCCTCTTTAACGATAGTGTATTTTTGTGAAAACTTCCCAAAATCATCACATTGGACCGTGACACCAGCTTCCTTAGCCACTTTTAGCAGACTTTGTGGGGAAAAATGGGAACCAAAGTGCAATTCAATAGAGCTTAACACCCCCAAACTGATGGTCAAACAGAGGTAATTAATAGGAGTTTGGTGATGCAGATCAAGAATGGCTTGATTCAAGTAAAAATAAATTTCAAAGATGTGGGTAGATTTTTTTGGGTTAATTTTTAGGAATTTTATTTATTAAGGTTATGTCTTGTTGGGGGGATTGAAAGGGATTTTATTGTATATCTTGGGCATGCTTAACAGTTGTAGTTCCTTAGGATTGATGTGATCGGCTTTGCTGGATTCTAGGATCTCATAGTTCTCTTTTGATGGGAGGAGTTCCTAATTTGTTTGTTATTAACAAGATATGGGAAAAAGGAAAGAGGATAGAGTAGGCCATCACGTGAAGCCTAGAGTTTAAGATTTTGATGAGAGAATTCAACAAAGTGGGAAGTAGATGGATAAGTTCATCTTAGGAGAGTCCGTTTCTTTATTGAGTTGTATTTTTCCTAATGAATTTTGTAAGAAACCTTACACAAAAGTTAAGAACATGGATATCCTTTTCTTAAATGTACAAAGGTTATTTCTCTTTAGGCAAGACAGAAGTTATCTTAGTAAGTTCTCTTCAAGGGTTTTAGGAAGGAAATTCCTTTAAAAAGGGATATGGGATGTTTCATTGTAACAAGCATGGTTTTTGTTTTGAATGGAAGAAAGAAAAATTATTTTATAGAGAGTTAATTTATTTTATAGAGTGTGTGTTTTCTCTTAATTTTCTCTTTAGGTGATTTTAGCTGCATCAAGTTGGTATCAAAGCATGGTTGGAGGACAACTGGAGATTGCGGTGGCTGGTTATGGTGGCCATAGCGGTCGTAGCCCTAGGGATGCGATATGATCGGATTGTGCAAGGAAATTGACTACTTGACGGTGAGAGTTACATGGTTGTTGCGCAAATGAGAACAACAACAACGTGCCATAAACGAAGAGGAGTCTACAGGGATAAATCCAAATCGTGAGGATTTTTATGGAAAATGGCATGAATCAGCCCCAACACACAATGATGGCAGTTGTGAGTCGAACGCTAGTTTAGAGAACCTGTTCTATGCACACGCTCCGCGTTGTGAGCCTCATGTTCGGGTGAGTAGATTGTGAGATCTCAAGATTGAAGTTGACCTACCTAAGTTTGATGAAGAACCAGTTGAAGGTGAAGAACAAGTGCGCTTGGATCTTCAATTGGAATTATCATTCCTTCATGTCATGGGTGACCCTATTTTTAATGCAGGTCCTATATTTGATGAAGAACAAGATGAAAGGAAAGAAATTGGGCTTGAGGCAGCAAGACTATCTTTCTTATAAATGGAGAGATGGAGAAGCAAGATGTCCACCTAAAACCAGAGGAGATCAAGCCTATGAAGATTTTAGCGGAAGAAAGAAATAAGGTGATGAAGGAGGCACAAATTAGGGAGGCTAGAAATACAACAATGAGTATTTTGAAAATATGATATCAAATTACAAAAAAATGCGTGGAGGCTGATAATAAAGGTTCATATTATTTCACTGATGAAAAGAATGAAGATGAATACATATCCTATTGAGTGGTTGTGTATCTAGAGATATATAAGTTTGAATATTATTCTGACGATCGTGATAGGCCTTCAAGGTTCAAGAAGATCATGGTTTCAACACAAAATTCATCCTAGCTCGTTTCAAAACTCGAGGATGAGTTTTCTCCAACCAGGATAGAATGATGCAAATTAAGAATGGGTTGATTCAAAAATTTATTTATATTATTTTTATTTTTGGAGATGTGGATAGATGTTTTTTTGGGTTAAATTTTATTATTTGCTAGAGTTACTTCTTGTTGGGGGATTGAAAGGGACTTTATTGCATATCTTGGCATGCTTAACGATTGTAATTCCTTAGGATTGATGTGCTTGGCTTTGCTAGATTCTCGGATTCCTAATTTGTTCGTTATTATCAAGATATGGAAAAGGGGAAAGAAGATAAAGTAAGCCATCCTGTGAAGCCTAGAGTTTAAGATTTTGATGAGAGAATTCAACAAAGTGGGAAGTAGAAGGATAAGTCCATCTTAGTAGTCCCTTTGATTTATTGAGTTGTATTTTTTATTTAATTAATTTTGTAAGAAACCTTACACAAAAGGTAAGGACACTGATAGCAAGTTATCTATTAGGAAGAAGGTTCTTTTTTTGTTCAATTTAGGAAGGTTCTTTTTTAGTTAAGATGTAGAAGTTATCTTAGGAAGTTATCTTTAAGGTTTTGGAAAGGAGATTCTTTCAGAAAAGGATGGGATGTCTCATTATAACAAGCAAGGTTTTTGTTTTGAATGAAAGAAAGAAAATTTATTGTAAAGAGAGAATGTATGTTCTCTTAATTTTCTGTTTGGGGGATTTTCGCTGCATCATGTCGGTGGTGTGCTAAGGAGTTTGCTTGGATGTGAAGGTGTGAGATTTGTTGCTACCAATGGCCGAGTTTGCTTACAGTAATCTCCAAATCGTGCAATCAAAAACTCCTTTTTTAGAGTGGTATGTTGTATGACACTAGTGCATTTCATGATCTAGTTTCTGACCTATGATGTAGGTGCTGCAAAGCAAGCCTAGATGTTGCATGGGAAGGTTCAAAAGAATTCGGAAGAATGCTATGACAAGTACCAAAAATCCTGTGAATCGACAGCAATGTGTGTAGCTATTTGGAGAGACCTCATGATATGACATATCTCAAGTAGGAGATATTTCCTGTTGGCACCTATCTAAAGCTCAAAGCAAAGAAGATTGAAGATCACAAGTCAAAGCGAAGAAGATATGTCCAAGTCCTAGTTCATGCAAAGTAGATCAATGACAATGCCTATGAGGTGGAGATGACAAGTGGATAGAGTATCTCCCCGATCTTCAATGTGCGAGACTTGTTCAAGTATCATGATGATGTTGACCCAGAGGACTCGAGTCTTCTTCAACCCGAAGAGGATGATGCGAATCACATCTAGGAGTTGGCTTGACCAAGTTCATATTTATTTTTCCAAATTTGAAGTAGGGACATGTTGCAATTGTTTTATTTGTTGAGGATTGATTTTGTAGTTTGTCATTAAGGGGTTACTTTTGGTTTTAACTTAAAGTCTAGGATAGAATGGAGTGGTGTAGAGTCCTCATGTAATCTACATGGTAGCGGAGGGTAATGTTTGTTTTGAGTTCCAACAGTTAAGGAGTCAATTGTGTGGAGTTATCATGTTTGGAAATTTGGCTGTGTGAATGGGGACTTGGAACGTGGGAACTTGGTTGCATATGGAGGTTGCATGCATGGGAGTTGCAACATGGGATAATGTGCAACAGGGGTAATACATGGAGTTCTCTCTCACTTTGAGGGCATTTTTTGGTCATTTTTAATCTAGGGGTTCACTGTTTCAAAAAGCTCTAGGCGGCACCTAGGCGGTCGGGGGGGTCCAGGCCACTTAGCGCCTAGGCGGGCGCCCAGAACTTGGGCGGCCTAGTAGAAATGTTTCTTTTTTTTTGGGTTTTCTCTCTCTAAAATAGCCTCTAATGGGTTTTAGGTTTTAAATGAACTTAAAATCTATAATTTTGCCCCTTTAGTATTAAAAAAATGACCCAAAAACACCCTCAAGGACCGCATTTCGGCCCCTGGGCGGGGCACAGGCCCTGGGAGGTCGCTTAGGCCGGTTCAGGCAGGCGTCTAGGCGGGTTCCTGGGCAAGGACACCGGGATATCCGCCTAGTTTGGCTGTCTGGGCCTGGGCGATGCTCACAGGCCTTCTGGACCACTTAGGCACTGGGCGGTCCATTTTTTAAAACTATGTAGGGGTTGCATGAGGGCAGTTTGGTCTGTGTCAACTAGGGTTGGACATGTGGGACTCTATATAAACTCTTGGTTTTTTGTAGTTTGGTAGTTGATGATGATGTTTTTGATTGATGAAATTGAAAATGCCCTTTGTACATTAGTGCAGTAGAGAAGACCTCTTGGTGTCGAGAAACAACCATACTTGGAGTAGTGCTAGTGGTGCGGTTAGGTCTGGAAAGACCTTTGTTTCTTTCCCTCGTGTGGTGGTGATTAAGGGAGTTAAAGACATTACTGTGTGTAATGGATCGACTAGGCTAAGATCTTTCGCTCTCAACTTTGATCGTGATCTAAGAAGTGGATATGTTTTCCCTCCTTTTGTTTAATTGGCTATTCTTCGAGTGATTGGCGAGTTCAATTTGTTGTTTAATTGGTCTCAAAGTTTTACTTTCCATGCTTATGGTTTTGCACCATTTGGTTTTGAAGACCAGTTTATTGTTACATCTTTATTTCTCTAGAGAAGAGGTTCAAATAACATATTAAAATTATCCGGATTAAGACAGAGTATATGGAATGCAAGCTTATAATAAGAGACGTAACGATGGAGTAGTTAAGATTTGACGGCCAAGAAATACCAAAAAAAGTGCACTTTGGATATCTTTGGTCGATAACTCAGGAAAATGGAGAGATTGAGGTAGATGTTGCACATAAAATTAGAGCTTGGTCGGCGAAATGGAGATGTGCAACCATAGTTTTTTGTGATTGCCGCACACCAATGAAGCTGAAGGGGAAGTTCTATAGGACAATTGTGAGACCAGCTTTGCTTTATGGGTTGGAATGTTGGGTGGTCAAGAAACAATATACTCATAGGATGAGTGGCAAGACAAGAAGGGATAGAATTCAAAATGAATACATTAGGGAGAACTTTGGTGTGACGTCAATAAGCAATAAAATGAGAGAAAGTAGACTTAGGTGGGCTAGGACCTAGTAGAACACCGATCAAGAGGTATGAGTTGGTTCAAGTAGAAGGCGCAAAAAGGGCAAAAGGGTAGGCCCAAAAGGACATGGCCGGAAGTAGTGGGAAATAATATGGAGACTTATGGGCTCACTGAGGGTATGGTCCTTGATAGATTAAAATGGCAGATTAGGATTCGTATAGTCGACTACAAATATTTGAGAAATGGCTCTGATAATGATGATGAAATCGGGGCATCGGTTTTATGATAGATTTCAACTAACCCTTTATTTTTGTGCCTTTAATAGGAATATTTATCATGACCAGATAAGACCGGTAGTTTGATTGATCAGATTGTTGATCAGTGCCTTGGCTAGTTTGGTCCAAAGTCAAAACTAGTATTTGATTGCTTCTTGCTAGTCTGACCGGCCAATTTCGACTGGTTCAACTTACCAGACAATGTTGGGCAACTTTTTTTAATATGTTACATATTTTCAAGCTATTATTCATATTTTTTATTTATATTTTTAAAATCTTGTCAAATTTATTAGACTGGTGGTTAGATTGATTTTAATTGGATCACATCATCGATTTGGTAGCTTGTCCTATCCTGATAACACGTTTCTTGTCCATCATGATGGCTGCTTGTGGTAGAGGATGTCACTAAGGATATGAAGTTCTTGACTTGATTAGGTTGGCTGAAACCGTTCATGAACTCTTGAATTCGGTGGCCTTGTTGATGCATGATCGAGACTAGTGTTTATAGACATGAGCGAGATAAGTCTTGACGATGGGACCAATACATGTGGTCCTCTTTGGCATAATGTAATTTGGGGAATAAGATGATGGCGATGGATAAAAATTGTGGGTCTAGGCTATGATACATGGAGGCCATGATGTAGGCGCGAGTAGTGGTATCAGGATTTGACCAGCTATCGAGAAAGTAAGGTGTCTGGTCAGTCAAAATTGGTTTAACCGGCTGGTCATAACAATTTGACTAGATTTTCACAATATAAAAATTATGAATGATAGTTTGAAAATATATAATATGTTAGAAAAAAAAGTTGCCTAATTTTGTTTGGCTGATCGAACCTGTCGAAATCGATCGATCGAACCGGCCAAAGTTTGTCAAACATTGGTTTTGATTGGCTTTTTTGTCAAACCCATTTTTTACTTTGGACTAGAATGGCCAAGGTACCTGTTGGATTGCTTGTTTGGTCTTGTCTTGATAACTATGGGCTCGAGTCGCATGATGACTCGAGTGGAACCTTGATGATGATTGTTGGTAGGAGAATGGTGGGAAAATAAATTGAAAATGAAAAAAATAAAATTATAAAAGGGGTGAGGTAACATACCTCCTCTCTTGTAGTCTGCCCTAAGGGTTGAGTCATTTGACCTAGAGTTATCAAGATCCGACCGTATTGGTGGCCTGACCAATGGAATCATCTTTTGGTGTCTTGGCCGGTCTGGTCCAGAGTAGAACCCGGGTTTGATAAAAAAGCCAGTCAAGTCTGACGGGCCAGTTTTGACCAATTCGACTGGCCAAACAAAGTTGGACAACTTTTTTTCAAATATATTATATTTTAAACTATTATTCATATTTTTTTATATTTTTAAAATCTGGTCAAGCCAATTTGATGCGTGGTCAATATGGTTTGATTGAACCAGACCTATCACCAATTTGGTAATTAGTCCGATCCTGATAACATTGATTTGACCCTCTCTAAGTCTGTAAGGGAGTCCAATCCAAAAACATCTTTTCACAATGCCCAAAATAAAGTCCCATTCTGTATTTTCGTTTCTTGTTCACTAGTTGAATATTTATAGAAAACCCTAAAACCTTACTTGTTCCTAAAGAAACCGTATCCAATATTAAATTCTAACCCTTTATCATTCAAAAATCAAACTTCCAACCGACCCCTCAATTCTTTAAAACCAAAAAAAGACACAAGTACCCTAAATTAAATAACTAAATACCATGTAACCTAAAGCTAGTTTTAGTGTATAAAAAAATAATGGAAATTATCAAAATACATGTAACTTATCAACTATTACCCTTTTGCAACTATTCCAAGTCATGCTCGTGTGCATTTTGATGAGTATTTTAAAATTAAACCAAAAGAAATGGGTGCAATTTTAAATAGTTCATCTCTTATGTGCATTTTGATAAATTTCTCAAAAATAATAAAATAAAAAATAACCCCGACTACATCATTGTCCCGTGGCTAGGAGGAGCTCGATCTAGAGTTTCTTGTGTTTATCACATCCTTTAAAAGCCATTTGAATAGTTGTTCATGAAGTCTGACCATATGCCTGGGTACTTTGTCTTCTTCTATGAAGCAATTAATGAAACACTTAATGTGAAATTTGTAGTGAATTCTAGGATATCGAGCATAATCTTGATTTCTCTTTTAAGCTCTTTATCATTCCAATCAAAGAAATTTACAGTTGAACTCAACCAGTCAATAAAGGAAATGTATACTCTGAGACCATTTATTTTTTATACAAGGTCACAATCATAATTAATTGTTAGATTTGAAATCAGGTGGTTGAGAATTTGTCATTGTTTGGGCACAAAGTCCAAAGTAAAACTTATTGAATGTTGTCACGCACTTTCATCTATTGGATTTCACATCCAATGGCCAAAAGTGATTTTGACTACGTGCCAAAACTCAATGGTCTCATAGTATACAGTCCCATCAATAAAAGTCTGTACATTGGTGTTCAAAACAACGGATCGGGTCGATTAGTCGGTTCTGGCCCAATCCGATTTGTCCGACCAATTCTGACTAGATCGGCCGATTAGTGTCTCGATTTTTTTTGAGAAATGTAATTTTGGTAAAAAATCCAAAAACCTCAAAAAATCCCAAAACAATTGTAAAAAAATGTTTAAGTACATGTATTATTTTTTATATTGGCACATAAAAGAAGTAAAAAAATAAATATAATAAGCATAGTTGGGTTTCGGAGAAAATGATTAGGCACTTGAAGCAACACTTTTTCAGAGATCAATATATAAGAAATATATATTAATATTATATATTATATATTATATATAATATGTAGTCAATGTACACTATATAATATAAATTACTTTAATAAAATAAATATAAATATATAATATATCGTATATAATATAATATGATATAATATTATGAAATAGTATAGTATTTCAATTCAAGACCATGCTTGTTGTTTTGAGTATTTTGGAATTCAATTAAAAAATTAGGTAAAATATAAAATTGTTCGTCTCTTGGTGACAATTTTGATAAATTTCCGTCTCTGTCTCTCGTATCTGTGTCTATATGCCCCTTGTGGGGTTGGTGGTATAGGTATTAGATTGAAGATCAAATCAGATGAACAACGAATAAATTTTATATCCCTCGAGTTGAGGGACTTACGAGCTTGGCACCCAGCCACGCCCGACCAACTCTGGTACATCTGAGTCTACTTGCCCAAGGCGGCAAACCCTACAGTTGGCAAATAAAAAATTTGGGAAAATTGTTTCATGTGGGATGGACCGCATTTCTACAATATACAGTCCAAAAGCATAAAGCATCCATCTTAAAGATGGATGCAAATAGGTGGTCCATCTAAAAACAATTGCAACTAGCGGTCCAAATGTTTTCTTAATATAATTAATATTTCTAGTTTCAATTTTTTTTTTTTCATATTCAAGATCTCTATGTTAAATATTATATATTCTCTAAAAATTGGGATCAAATTATATTTAAAAAATATATCTATTGCGAAGCCCGCATTTCTACAATATGCAGGCTGGCTGAATAGAAACCGTGTGCAAAAATTTAGAATAATATTCAGTGTTTCAAAAAGTGTTATACGACACCTAGGCAGTTGGGGGGGTCCAGGCGGCCTAGTGCCTAAGCGGGCACCCAGAACCTGGGCGGCCCAGTAAAATTTTTTTTTATTGGGTTTTTCTCTCTTTAAAATAGGCTCTAATGGGTTTTAGGTTTTAAATGAACCTAAAACCTACAATTTTGCACCTTTAGTATTAAAACAATAACCCAAAAATGCCCTCAACGAAGGGCATTTCCGCCCCTGGGCAGCTGCCTAGGCGGGTTCAGGTGGCCACCTAGGCGGGTTCCCGGGTGCCCAGGGATATCTGCTTTTTTTGGGCTCTTAGGCTTGGGCAATGCGCTCAGGCCCCCAAAACCTGGTGGCCGCCCAGCCATTTGAAACACTGATAATATATAAAGTTTTAAGTACAGAAATAAAAGAATAAGAAAACAAAAAAAAAAGAAGAGAAATATATAAAAAATGTTATAAAGACAACTTTGCAGACTCTGCATTATGACAGTGCACTTATCGGCTGATTTTTAGAACAAATCATCGATTAGTGCTGACTAGTCCACCGATTAATGCATTGAAAAAAAAAATCCTACATACATGACCGTTGGAATCGGGGCAGATCCGGATCGGCTAGTGACCGATCTTGAGTTAGTCGGTCGATTGTTTAAAAATCGGACGATGTTTTAAATGCTGCTCTACATGGAGTTATCATAAAACACGGGGAGATCGACCTTAATACCAATCGCTTTTATATGTCATGGTTCTTGCCCATAGTTGTTGGAAATGCTCAAGATTCTTAATTGACTTAAGAATCAGAATCGCAGAATTGGGGGTGGTTGGACGATTCCTATTGTTTGAATCACTATTCGAACATGGGGAATTGTAGGAAACCAAATTCCTACTTAATTGGAAATGAGTTCCAATCCAAATGGACCTGAGATTTCTACCTATATGGAATCGAGTTTCAACTCAAATGGAATCGAGATTCCTACCTCTTTGGAATTTAGTTTCAGACAAATTGGAACCGAGATTCAATTACCAGTTTGGAATCAAGTTTCAGCCCAAATGGAATCAAGATTCCTACCTCTAGGAATTAAGTTTCATCCCAATTAGAATCGAGGTTTCTATATCTATAGGATCCCACATCCAACAAACCACATCAGAAATCGTCAAGAAATTTGTTTCAAATGGAAAATCTTCGAGGTTCTGGGCTAATCTTATGCAAGAATCCCTTCGTATTGGAATCAATGTATTCAGTACGCTTGGCCATGGTTCCCCTAGCATTGGAATCTAGATCCTCGAATGTCATGAAGATTTGAACAAGGGTTGCCCTAGTATTGAAATCAATGCTATAGGAATTAAGGTCGAATGGCCGTAATACTAGATTTAGGTTAATGTACAATAAATAAACACCCCTAGCCCACTATGGAATTTGTGATGGTGTTTACAAAACATACAAATATTATCTCATGTATAGTTTAAATTCAGAATTTTATTTCATATTTATAGTTGAAAATGGGAATTTGTTTGTGCCATTGTATTGCTATGTGTAGTTATCTGAATGGAACCCAAATCTCTTTCTAAATTATCTGTAAAACATAGCCGCCACTTCTGGCACTTTTAGAAATGTAATCAAAATCAGTCCCAAATCTCTTTCTGATTATCTTCAAAAAATAGGCACTAGGTTCTAGCAGTATTAGAAAGGCAATTATGTAAGAATCCTAACCTTATTGTCAAAATATACCATTTACTTCTTGTGCTGAAATGGAAGTGAGTATATTTAACAAGAGAAAATAAAATAATACTTTTTTGTCTACATTCACATTGTATCAGTGGAATCATCGAGGGGTATGGGCCTTATGATTGCCCTTTTGCAAGGAGGTTGAAGGCATGGAGTACTTAATTTTTAATGCTCCAAGGCCCAAGTTGTCTTAAATTTTAAAGCTCAAGGCCCAAGCTGTACCTGCCTTAAAATTGCCTACAAAATGCATTAGTATGGTACTTTATTAAGATCTTCATGGCTCTAGATATTTGTATTTTAAATGTTGATTTGTGTTACCAGTACTTCGGCCATGCGTTGATTGGATTATTATGCAATGCACCTATGAACCATGGGATTCAATGTTCTCCAATCTTGATTCCAAATAGCTCAGATGGGATTTCATTTGTATTTGAAGTGAAGTGAGATTCCATGTTCATCGAATCACAATTTCATGCACCTGTGAACTTCAGTATTTGATTACTTGGAATCTGTATTCCAAAAAAATCAGATCGAGATTCTATGAAGGTGGAAGCAAATTCCATGTTGATCAAATCGTGGTTTCTTGCAGCTATGAACCAAAGTATTTGATGCTGTGGTATTTAGATTCCATAAAATTCAACTGGAGATTCAATAGGTGTGGAAATGAAATCAACAAATGTGGGATCGAGATTCCTAAAATATGGAATCAAGATTCTTGACTTCAAGGAAACTGGTTCTATGAAAATTCCTTGACGGATTCACAGAATCGGGATTCTAAAGTGGAATCGCCACCTGGGGTGAGAGATTATGGTAAATAATTTCTTGCTTGTAAATTTGCGTGTTGTGTGGGATTGGTCTCTTGAGTTAAGTCTTGGAACTCAATTAAATACTTATGGTGAGATTTGGTGTTTGATCTATGGGATTGCAGCAACCTCTTCTTGGTGATCGATATTTTCTAAATGTTGCTACCGCTGATTTATTTCCCCAATGTGTCATTGAATTAAAGCTAATTTGAACACGAAAATCTTCCATGACCTGAATTGTGCTTTCTTTGATTTACAACATCTTTAATTTGTTGTTTCAGGACCTCTATAATTTGTGGAAGTATATCCTCGATTGCAAAGGCCGGCTTTGGCGGCATTGTGATGGATAGATCTTCTTTCCTCTAATACTAATTGATGTTGGGAAAAGGGAGCATTAAAATAAATTTATTTATTGTTGGACAAGGTGAGCATTAAAATAAATTGAAATTCAAAAAGGGATGAGAGAATATACCTGCTCCAGGTCTGTAGGGGAGTCAGCCCCAAAGATTGAGAGATTTAATCCTCTCTCTAGGTTTGCAAGTGAGTCCACCCCCCAAAAAAAAATCTTTTCACAGGACCCTAAATAAATCCTTCCTTTCTTCTTTGCTATTTCTTTGTTGTTCGAACACTTGCATTTCCTTTTTTTTTTTTTTGAAATTGTTAAACTTTGTCGAACACCTACATGTTTATAGAAGAAAAAAAACCCTAAAATTTAACTTGCTCTTAAGAGACCCTAACCACAATCAAATCCTAACCCTTAATCTATTTGAACAAGGCGAGGAGATTCCGACGGACCAATGAGAGATGTTGCTGGTCCGAAGGGTTCTTTTCTACTCCGAGAGCTCCCAAGATGATAGCTGGTCGCGGTCTAATATCTTTTGCCCAGTTTACTTGTGATGGCCATGTATGCAACCTGATTATTGATAACAGTAGTTGTGAAAATATGGTGTTGAAGGAGGCTGTCGAAAAATTGTGATCGAAGGAGGTGAACCATCCACAATCCTATAAGATCACATAGTTCAAATAGGTTGTCAAGATACCTGCTGACTCTTGTTAATCTTAATAAGTTTTCAACAGGCAATATCTACCTTGATGAGGTGTGGTGCGATGTGGCTGCAGTGGACGCTTGTCGCATATTGCTTCGCACATGGGAATATGATTGCAAGATGGTCCATAATGGGAAGCACAAAGCATGCACTTTTTGGAAGGATGGGCATAAGATTGTCTTGTTGCCGTTATGGAATGTTGCCCCACCTAAGTCGATTAAGGAGGTGGTGACTTTGCTCTCCTTTCGAAAATTCGTGGAGGCGAGTATAGACACATGACAATCTTAGGGCAACACTCCTTAGTGCCTAAAACCCTTAAATCTTCGATGGAGGAGATTGTGGACTTTACACCGGATGAGTTCTCAGTTAGATTACTGCTGATGAGGATGAGGACTAAATAACATTATATTGACCAATTTTCGGGATCTAGTTTGCTTAATTTACTGGCATATCGGTTGAGTCTTAAGGAGCATGAGGTGTTGAAGTATCAAGTTGATGAGTTACTAAGGGACTGATTTGACGGACTATGAGCGATATGCTGTTTGGTATTGCTCATGCCAATGAAGGATGGAACTTAGCACGTGTTTTGATAGCTGAGTTATAAGCAAGATTATACAGTTAAGTTTTGGTTTCCGATGCTGAGAGTTGATGACATATTGGATATATTGCCTGGTTCTTTAGTGTTATTGAAGATAGATATGAGTAGTGGATATCACCAGATCCGTATTCGAGAAGGGGAAGCGTGGAAGACGGATTTAAGACGAAGAGTGGCTTGTACAAGTGGTTGGTGATGCCATTCGGGTTGTCCAACAACACACCTAGTACCTTATGCACATGATGACTCAAGTACTGCCTGACTTATTGGGTTGTAGACTTTATTGATGGCATTCTGGTGTATAGCACTGACCTAGAGGCTGACCTCCATCATTTTTGGGAAGTGCTTTTCTTGTGGGCTGAGAATTTATACATTAATTTTAACAGTGTAGTTTTGTGACAAATGTTTTGGTGGTGTTGGGTTTTGTGGTGTCTACAAATGATTTTAAGGTGGAGAAGGTTAAGGTGATTGTTGATTGGCATATGCCTATCATGACTGAAGTGTGGATATTCCATGGACTTGCCACCTTCGATAGGCGGTTCATTCAGAATTTCAGTACCATTATGACACCGGTCACAAAATGCCTCAAAGGTGAAAGTTACTGATGAACTTCGCAGCTGCCAAGGAATTCAAGGGGATGGTTGTACCTTTTTTTGCTTTGCCTGATTTCACTTAGGTATTCGAGGTTGAGTGCAATGCTTCTCATGTGGGGATTTGGAGATGTGTTGCGTCGAGCAAAAACCTATTGCCGTTTTTTCAGTGAGAAACTTACTGATGCAAGTTGGGGGGTGGGGGGGGGGGGATTTGACTTATGACATCGAGTTCTATGTTGATATTCGACTGATCACGATGCATTAAAACACATTGACAGTCAAAGTAGCCGAGTGCGAAGCATGCACAGAGGTGGCTTATTTGCAAAAAATTACATTCACTATAAGGCATTTGGCTGGATGATGAAACAAATTGGCCATGGGCTGATGCCCATAGTCAACTGTCTATTCAGTTAGGACATTGGCAGCTGACTTGGTGTGTCTTGAAATGCATAAGACCAATCTAGATGATCCTTATTTCAAGGATATATTAGAGGGATGTTGATAGAGAAATGGTAATTCTTATCACTAATTAATCCTTTCTGATGGTTATTTGTTTTATGGTGCCCTCCCATGCATTCATAATACATCTTTTAGGGAACTTCTCATTGCTTATTTGCATTCAGACGTTTTGAAGGGATAAAACATTTCATTGATGGAGGAAAGATATTTATGGCCTTCTCCGCCAAGAGATGTCTGGAGGCTTGTTAATAGGAGCATGAAATGTCAAAGTGACCAAGGGGCATTCCTCAAACACCGGTTTGTGTGCACCATTGGCTGTTCCAATGAGGCCATGGTCTCATTTATCAATGGATTTCATTGTGGGATTGCCAAGGAGAGTAATATGTGATGATTCAATTATAGTGGTAGTGGATAACACTATAATTGGTACACTGTCATGTAGGTGGACTGCTGATCCTACTATGATTGGTCATCTCTTCTTTAAAGGGAGTACGATTGTGTGAACTTACTGAAACCATCATATTGGAACACTTGGTTCCTTAGCCACTTTTGGAGTGCATCAGTGGAAAATATTGGAACCAAACTGCAATTCGACGGTGCTTATCACCACAAACTGATGATCAAACTGAGATAGTTAATAGGAGTGTGGGCATTATGCTCAGGAGTTTGCTCGTAGAAAATGAGAAAATGTAGGATTTGGTACTCCCACGGGCTGCATTTTCATGTAACAATTCTCCAAAACAATCAACTGGAAAGACTCCTTTTAGTGTGGAATATTACTTTTGCATTTTGATGATCTAATTCCTTTACATATATGAGAGGATGTTGATGTAGATGCTGCAAGCCTAAACACATGGAGTTAAATGAGAAGGTTCGAAAGAAGTTGGGGGAAACCTATGAAAAGTACCATAAATCCCGTCAATTGACATTGATGTGTGCAGCGGTTCGGAGTTGGATACCTTATGATAGTGTATCTCAGGCCGGAGCATTTTCCTATTGATACCGATGGCAAGTTCAAAGCAAAGAAGATTGATACTTTTAAGAACAAGATAAATAATAATGCCTACGAGGTGGAGATATCAGGTGGATGGAGTATCTCCTTGATCTTCAATGTGACAGTAATCTGATGGCTTCAAGTCTTCCTCTACCAAGGGATGATGATGTAAATCACATCTAGGAGCTAGTTTGACAGTATTCATTTTTTTCAAATTTGAAGTAGCAAGTGTTGGAATTGTTTTATTTGTTAGTTACCATATTGTAATCTCTCATTAAGGAGTTAATTTGTGTTTTAACTTAAAAGTCTAGGATAGAATAGTGTGGTTAGAGACCCCATGTAGTCAACAAGTCAAGTAGCGCAATATGTTTTTTTTTTTTTATGTTCCCATGAGTCAAAGAGTCAATGTGGAGTTCTTATGTATAGGACTTTGGTTATGTGAATAGGGACTTGGAACATGGGAAGTTGGTTGCATGCATGGGAGTTGGTGCGCTGGAAAATGGCCATCAATGGTAATGCATGGAATTCTCTCACTTCAAGGAAATTTTTACCAATTTGTTTGGGATTTGCGTGAGGGCAGTTTGGTCTTTATGTCAACTAGGGATGTGCACATTCTGAACTCTTTGTAATTTTGTATTAGTTGATGGTATTTTGATTAATGAAATGAAAATTCCCTCCTGCATTGGTGTAGTAGAGAAGACCCCTACTTAGTGTAGAGGTACAACCTACTTGGAGTAATGGTGTGGTTGGGGCTGGAAAGACCATAGTTGTTGGGATCGGGAGCGGGAACGGTCCCATTATCGGGATCGGGAGCGAGGGATCGTGAAATGCTAGAAGATCCCTATAGTTGGGAACACGGTCTATACAATGCACATGTTAGGGATCGAGATCCCCAAATGTTAGGGATTGAGATTCCAACCTTTTGGGGATCTTGATCCCGACCTTTTGGGTTTTTGATCCCAACTTTTTTGGGGATCTTGTTACCAACATTAAAGTATATGATAATCTAGGATTAAGTACACTCTTTAAAGTAGGGATCTCATTATTGATCGCCAGTAGGCAATAGTTGTATTGCTAGTTGGCTATAAACAAATAAAATAATCAGTTTGGTTGTTGTCTTAATCAATAAGGTTGGGATCGAGATCCCTATAGGTGGAGTTCGAGATCCCAAAATTTAAAAATCGAGATCCTTGAGAGATCTGTTCTAGGAGTGACAGAATCGTGATCCTAGAAGGGATCGCCTACCAAAGTGATCCCAGTAACTATGGGAAGGACCATTGTTCTTTTTCCTTTCTTAATAGTCATTAAGGAGAGCTCGACCCAGCGGTGTGTAAGGATGACTAGGCTGACACAGCCTCTTTTCTCTTGGGCATTCTTTGATGGTGATCTTAGAAATGGAAATGTTTTTCCTTCTCTTGTTCGATCCGCTAGTGCTTCAAGCAATCGTTGAGTTCGAGTTGTTAGTGATCCAGTCTTTGATCTTACTAGTCCATGCTCCCAATTTTGCACCAGAGCTCTTAGAACTATATTGATTAGTTGTTTGTTTGAGTTCTTGTTTTGAACTTACAATCTACTCCAGTGTTGTCATTTATTGTTTCTTATATTCTTCTTGATAAATAAGTACTGATGCATTAAGTTAACCATTCTCCAAATAAATAATAATAATTTACTGATGCATTATAATCAGTGCGTAAAAATACATCTATATATGCACATAGAACAATTTATGTGCAACACAGCATTTCCATGTAAGTACAAGATGTGAAGCACATCCTTCCACCCCAAGTCCTTGGAGTTTTTGAGGGGCATTTATGCGATGATCAAGGTTGTGATGCCCCTAACTTCACAGCCTCTGATTCTTCTTCCTTCCAATTGCAAACTAAATATTTTGTTGTTCCTGTGTTTAAAGTCTTCAGAAGAGAGCCCTCCATTGAAGGCAAGTAGCTGTCTCTTTTATTGTCCATAGACAACCGAAAAGATATAGGGAGAATAGGCAATACTATTAGTTTTGTACTTTGAACTCCAATGATATGACTCTAGTTTGAGTTACTTGGTATATCTGGTGCTAGATGTAATAGTTCTTTTAAATTTGTAAGTTTATTACACCAAGCATTATCGGGTTCTACGTTCGTCCCATATTATGACCCGTCTTTAGTTAACTACAAGTACCAGTACCAAGTCGTTCCATTTGTCGCATTTTTACTAAGAACAAATTTTGGTAGAAATATATCTGATCTCATCCAGGTAATATAAGAAAGCGACATTTTTTTTAATTTTCTTGTTCTTCTTCTTCTTATAACCATTACATGTTATAGAGTTCAAAAATAAATCTGTAGAATTGGCATTTTAGATGTACTCATTTAGATTTCTTACCATTAATGTACATTGGTATACACAATATAGGATGGACTTCAGTTTTTGTTACTTCAGTTATAGAGCTAATACTTCTTATGCTTTTGCATCACCCCTCTGACAGCTTGCGAACGCCTTGTCCTCTTGGATTTTGATATACGGGAATTAAGGGACTATAGCATCCTTCTTTATCACGCTGGATTTTTCGAAGAATCTTTACACTACCTCAAACTCTATGAGAATTCCAAGGTAACAACTCATACTTGTGAATATATTAACACTTTCCTTTACCTGTTTGTATCTTAGTCATACCGAAAAGGTATCTCTTTCTTTGACTTCTTATCAAAATTCAACCGGAGGAGAATAAGTCTCACTGAAGTACTGCCTGTTGTATTGATTGATACAGAGTAGCACTCAAACAAAGAAGTTCTCTTCAGATCTAAATTGGGCTCTGGAGGAAGATGCTGAGAGAAAGCTCGTGATTCGTCTCAAACTCATATCAATGGAGAAAGGATGGAGCAAACCTAGTACCCAGAGTTTATGGGGCACTTCTGAACCGTGGTAATCATTTCCCCAATTCTTCCATTGTCTACCGGTGATCTGTTAAAAGCATGATGCAAATTGTTTAGGAATTTCTTACAAATCAATGTCGAGTGTAAATATGTGTGTAAATTCCACAATAAAATTGGTGTTTTGTTGGGTGAGTTTTTTTTTTATCTTATTCGTCGTTAGAAATTTGGTACATGTGGTGTCGGGGCATGCTAAATTAATTCATTGTTAGGGATTTCTGTCAAAGACGATCTATTGCGAGATATTCAAACTTAATCCATTTTTTTTTTTAGAATTTAAAAATAGTCCTATATTTTTTATTTTACATAGGGCTCAGATTTTTGGAGTATATAGAGTATTATGGAGGTCACAATCATTCCCACTCATTAGATGGTTTGCGGTGAGTCACAAAGCCCGATATTTTTTTTTGAAACTTTGTATCTATTCAATGACACTTTTACAACCACCCATTTTAGAATTTAAGAGAGAACGAATGATTGTGACCTCCATATCCGAAAGAAAAATGGTCTCTTGGTAGACAATCCTTTATATTTTATCTATTTGTTTTTTTTCCTATTTATTGTATTAAGTTCAAACTTGGGCATCACCTCTTGTCATAATCAAGCACCCATAAAAAAGTGATAATATAGTTTAATAAAAAATCGGAAAAAGCATCCAATTCGAGTTTAATTCATTGTTATAGGGGAAAAAAATAAAATTGAACACTACACGGTACACTCAAAAAGTGAGACTTGAATGTAAAATGTTCATACTATTTTTAAATTCAAAATAAAATGGAATTTTTACATAAATTTTCCTGTAAATTAAATTCATATCAAGAAGTTACACAGTATTTGATTTTGAAGATGATGGTGCATAAGGGGCCAAATTGGGGCTCGTTCTACCTCATGAGACTAGGACTGAAATAATGTACAACCGTGGTCCAAACTCAGCCGTATAAGCTAGGTCGGGTCTGGGGTTGGGATCGGACCTGAGAAATTAGTTTTAGCCTTGGCTTGGGCCTGAGACTTTAGTTAGCCTGGGCCCTGCCCAAATTCATAATAACCAACAAAATCGTGCTGGGCTTGGCGAAAAAAATAACATGTTTGATATATGTATACATCTTTAACAATTACCAGGCCACGCCAGCACCGGGGCTAAGCATGTGGTATCTGGGCCTAGCCCAAAGATTTCAGGCTGCCATTAACATGTGGCCCAAACTTGGGCCTTGCCCGAGGGTCAGCTTGCTTAGTTTTTTTAGGTAATTATGTTGGAAAGGATCCTCTACTGTGATGGGAATGGAACTTAAGACGAACCTGGCAACCACATCATAACAACCTAATTATAATTATCATATATCCCTCACCCTTCCTAGGCCACTATAGGCCTTATTTGTCAACTTGAAAAGGTAATTGATGTATCAAGGGATGCATTTCTACAATTTAAATGGATGTAAACAAACGGAACCTCATCAAGATTCAAAACTAAGGGTGTTAAAACCGAGCGATCTAATTGGTAACCGCCTAGTTAAATCGGAACTGGCTACTGGCTGGTTTTGGAACTGGGTTGGGTATTAAAAAAAAAATTAAAAAAAAAAAAAAATCCCTAAAGGTACGGATTTTTTTTTTTGTAATATATTTTGTAATATTTTTAATTATTTTGACAGATTAGAAATTGTTTTGGTCATTAATACTTACTTTTATATTTTTTCATTTTTTAAAAAAATTTCAAAAATACCTCTCGACACAAATTGATTCTTTATACATTTTTCTCATTAATTTTGAACTTCATTTGGATGGATTTGTATAATCATTCTTTAAATATACTTTTCATATTTTATTAAATTTTATTTTTTATTTTTTTGAACACTTTTTTGGCCATCAGGGACTTGCTTGGTTAGAACAGTTGAATGATCCAGTTTACTGGTTAGGCCGGTTGACCCGCTTTTGAGCCCATGTCCTATTAACCGTTCTGGTTTGATTTTACGAACATTGGTTAAAACTATATTTTAAAAAAGAAAAACTCATTTTTTAATTTTAATTTTAATTGTAATTTTATTTTTTTAATTTTTCTTTTATTTATTTATTTATTCATTTTTTTAGATTCACTGTTATCATGGTTTAGAATTTTAATCTTTAAAATTTTAAATCCAATATCCATCTTTAAATAGATTTTAAACATGACTCATTTAAATAGGTGAGGCGACCGATTCATTGTTGTCCTATTTATAATGGGAGGAGTTTGTATAGAGCTTAGGCTCTAAACAATCAAATTAGAGCCTACCTCAAAAATTCCATTAGAAGAGGTTGTTTTGATGCTCAAATATTCTCAAATTGATCATCTCGACATCAAGCTGTATGGACTTGAGAAAAAAATGAATTTCAAATTTTAAAAATAGTGCATCTTGTAGCTCATTTTTGGATCGTCAATTTTTAAGTTATTCAAGTTTTCATAGATATGCTTACTCTATACTATTTTTGAAGCTTTAAATTTTATAATTAAAAATAAAAATATAATTTAAGGTTAGTCAAAGATTTACAGTATTGAAATCACATTTGGTGACACTATTTGAAGGTGGGTTCTAATTTGATTGTTTAGAGCCTCCGCTGTATACAAGCCACAATAAATAGCTGCCTGCTTATCTTCGATGTTTAATTCGGCAAGATTCTTATGGAAATCGAATTGAATTCAAAATAATTGGCACATTCCTGAGAGCATTTCACTTATAAGAGGCGAGTTGCGGGGTTACAAGAAAGTGGTGTGGATTTTCATGCACAAAAAATATGAAGGAATAGTATCATCGAGCCTTATGAGGTCTCTTACTCCATTCTCATTAAAGAGTAGGGCCTAAATCCACACTGGCATATCACTTTTTTTTAGAATGGCCTGGAGCCTGGGCAGTAGTATTGTCAAACTCTATGAAGAGGTCTTTGACTCTATTCTCACCAAAGGGTAGGGGTTCAAATCTCCACTGACATATCACTTTTTTTAGAAAAAGGGCTGGGGTCGTGGTGGTAGCATCCCTACACCCAGTTATCACATCGTAGTATCCATTTCTACCACTTATATCTCCAATTAAACACCTTCAAAATGTAGCTGCCTAATCTATTGAGAAAACGCGTAAAGCCACACCTTGAAAGCCTACTAAAAAATGCAATCTATGAAACTATTTGCAGTTTTGACTATAGAATTTGAAGCTTCAAAATGATATGGATTTGATAGATCCATGATACTTGAAATAGACGGTCCCAAATGCGTGTTATAAGGTCTATCACATTTTGATAAGAATGGTAGGGGGGCAGTGGGCATTTATTGGTTTGGGTCCTAGGGTGCATGTTGCGTCCGAGGTTAGGGCATGTTTAATATCTATTACTTATTTGCTCTAGAAGTCGGAAGTTTCTGATTCTTATAACATCATGTTTGTCAATATAAGTACTATGGCAAATAGGGTTTTTGGAACTTCCATTTCCCCATCAAATTGGGATATGCCACTTGCCGTTCCCTCAGCCCCTGCTGGGTGCAGGGGACCATGAAAGATGCAAGTCTAGAAAAGGTGGGAGGGACTGCGGCCTCATTTTGCATTTTTTATTTTTTATGTTTTAAACTTAGGTCAACATGAAATTTGGAGGGTTTATGCGTCTCATGGGGGTTCATATGTAAAATATATAAAAAATAATTCAAACAAAATAAAAAAATCAAAATACCTCTCAAAATTCTCGATGCATTTTGATAATTTTCTAGGCCTATAAAAACAACTCTTCTTAAAAAACAACTCTTCTTGAAAAGGAAAGAATCATTGTGATGACGGAGATTGTAGGGGAAGAAAGAACTCACTGATCCACATTTTCCAAGAATAATTGGTTTTAGTCAATCGGTTAAGTGGTCTTAGTGGGACCTGTTATCTATTGAACAAGAAATGCATAACTTCAGGATGGGCTAGATGGAAGGGTCAAGCCCAATTGTGGGGCTTTTCCTTGTACACAACGACCAATGTCCTGAGGCAGGTAGGCACATCATTGTGGGGCTTTTCCTTGTACACAATGACCAATGTCCTGAGGCAGGTAGGCACATCATTGTGGGGCTTTTCCTTGTACTCAACGACCAATGTCCTGAGGCAGGTAGGCACTCAAATGATGTGAAAAGCAAAATTCGTTTACAACCACCTTAACCTCACAAGCCTGGACTGGGCCTACCTCCATATGAGGTTGGCCCAGGGACCGATTTATGTGAGGTTGAAGTTCCACATACAGTTTTGAAGCCGAGTCTTTCTAGCAATGGGCCTAAGGACTGATTCTGATTATTGGTTAGTTTAGATACCATTGCCCCTCGGTCCATAAATGAATGTTTGTGGTACTAGGAAAACCATCTCTTCTTCAGATAATTCGTTGGGACCATGAAAGGGATCACTTTTTAGTGAGCAGACTATGTGTTGGAAACAATTGCAAGAGAAGTTGTCCAACATATGCCTAATTCGTAGAGATATCATGAATCAGGCATAGAGTTTGTCGGCACTCATTTGGGGTGTGTTTTGTAGCAGATCCAGTAAATGATAATATTAGAAATGGTCATATGGTCCTGAACTCTAGAAGGTGTGTGGTGACTTCCGAATGAGTCAAAACTTTAGGTACACTCTTAAAAGTGTATTATAAGCTTGTACATCAAATTTCATAGGATAAGGAGGTGATTTGAATTATAGTTACCCGAATGGCAATTCCGGTTTGGAATTGTGATTCCGCGATTTTTAGGAGGAAACAAGAATTTCAAAGATATGAATCATGTTTTTTAGTTTCATGGAACGCGTTCTAGATTATTATTTGAAGCTCGATTCTTGAAAGGTTGGAATCTAGATTCTATATCACATAATATGAGATTCATAGTTGTACAACAATGCGATTCAACATGTGCAAGATGTTGATTTTAATTTTTTAAGAATTGCGAATCTAAAGATCTACTCAGTCTAAGTAGACTATTGAAATGGATTTCGCCACGAGCTCAAATGGACTAATGTACGACATTCAATCAAGATGGTTTTTTTTGTTTAGTCCTTGGGGCTATTCTATAAAATTTCATGAATTTTTTTGTTTAGTCCTTTGGATATGTATAGAGGTTTTGAATAAATCTAACTCTGAAAATAGCTAGTTTCAGGTTTTAAACAGCAGTTGATAAAGAACAATTCGTGGTAAACTGTACTTTGCTATGTTACAAGCCACCAATAAGACTGAAACTTCGTGGGTTTCTAGATCAATGGATTAGAAGCTCATGGTCAAAGTTTCCTGAAATTTTGAGGCTTGTAGACGGGTCAATAGAATTCATTTTTATCCTCAGGAAGTTTTGAAAGGATTCAAAGAAATCGATATAGGCGGTTTCAAGAGATTTTGAGAGAAATAAACTAGAACGATAAAAGTAAGGAACAAAGACCAATCGCTTGATAGGCCGGGCCATGGCCTAAATTAGACTTAAAGTTGAGGCGTCTTTCTTAGGGGTGGCAATGGACTTCGGACCCAAGGGGTAGACCTGATCGGGGGCTGGGTATGGGTTCAAAAATTGGATGCAATGGGTCGGTTCTAAGTCCAGTTGGGTCTAGGTCTAATAATATTTTTCGGGCCCTAATATATGAAATATATTCAAATATATTTAAATACATAAATATTTTAATTTTTTGAGTTAGATCCGGATGGTTCGGATCTAGGTCCCACACTACATTTTTGAGTTTGAGTCTGGCTGAGCCTGGACCTGGAACCGACCCGTTGCCACCCCTAATCGTTCTCCTCAACCCTTGAGTTTTCCTTGAACTAGAGAATTATCTTGAATTTAGACTTGAAGGTAGACCTAGGACAAGCTAGGTTTTTATCTTGAAGGCTTTCTTATTTTCTATAAAAAGGTTTTAGCTCCCTAGGGTTTTAGAGATCTAATGGCTACTGGAACTTCAAAGGTTCAAGGCTTGGGCACCTAGGGTTTTTAGAAAATTAAGGATTAGAAGTGGAATGGGTAAAAGTAGGGGTGACAACGGGTCGGGTAGGAGTTAGGCCCGATTGGACCCAGACTTAGAATCAAATAATATTCGGATCTAGATTTTGGACTCAGACCCGATCCGTCGGGTCCAAAAGTTGGACCTATACCCGTACCCATCGGGTCTTGGGTCTGGTCAGGTCCATTGCCACCCTCACTATGAGCTTTTCATTTTTTTACCGTCATATACCCATATTATTGGCAACAAGGTCACAATCATTCGTCATTAGATTTCTAGCCGTCTGATTTGTCGTTTAACAGCTAAATATGACTGCGATTTCTTATTTTATATGATCCTTAATACATCCAAACGAATAGGACTTGAAGTATTTTATCTCCACAGTTTACGGGTACGGGTCAGATCCATCTGGACCCAAACCTAGACCTTAATAGAGTTTGGGTCTAGGTAGAGTTTGGGTCTAGGTTTTGGGCCCAGACCCTTTGGGTCTAAATGTTGGATCCATACCTGGACCCCTATCGGGTATATCCGGCGGGTCTCAGGTGAGGTCCGGGTCCATTGCCACCCCTAAGTAAAAGAGGCTAAAACTCTAGTGTTTCGGTCCCTAAAATAGCACCGGGTGGCCCTCTTATAGTTAACGACTTTCCAAATCAAGAACGACGTGCTCCGGATTTAAATCTAGACCATCCGTGCTTCATCGATGTCCTCTGCGTCGCTGGTCCACGTCGCTAAGAACTTTCCCCCTGGTTTTCTGGGAAAGTCTATGGTTTGTCTGGCCTATATCCGGTGTTTTGTTCAACTATTTTTAAGGCTGCCTATTTTGGGATGCCAGCTTCTAAAAATGAGTTTATTGGATGTGTTCTATATATATCCTAGGGATTATGGTGCACCAAGGACTATGGCTTATGGTGGACTAATATGGTCTAGACCTATAGGTTCATTGGAATTCCTTCAGCCAAACTTCAGGTGTCTAGTATGAATTTTAATATTTTTTTTATAAATCATATCAAGATGAAAATTTGTCTACCGTTATTGTATGAATTTTAATATTTTTTTTATAAATCATATCAAGATGAAAATTTGGCCATTGTACTATAGGGCCGTGCAAAAAAAAAAATATAAGATAAATATTTTTGAAATGCCAACATTTGGGAAATAAGATATTGGAGATGGATTATTGATTGAAACAAAGAAAAAAGAAATGTTGACTGAAGAGCCTGCATCCATGTGCCATTCTCTGTATCGTTCTCCAAGTGCCAAGTTAGGTAGTTATATCAATTTCTCTATTAATATATTTTTAAAGGAAAATTTTTATATAAGGTATTAATTTTATATATAAAACCAAAGTGGATTTCAAAAATTACCAAAAATGATATTTTTGTGCAGTGAAAATTTTATAATTGATCATCCCAATCTTGAGACGGATTTCAAGTTCAAAACGTAATTTATTTTTAATATTTTATCTGGACAATCTATTTTCAAGATTTTCAAATATTTATAGATTTACTCAAATGTGCATTATTTTATAAACTTAAATATCATAATTAGAAGTAGAAATAGATTTTCGTGCCACCATTGGGAATTTCGACACCAAAAGTATATCTTCCAGCAAGATTTAAAAGTGTACTTTTTCAAAAAAAAAAATAGAAGTGTATTTTGATAAAATTTTGAAAGTACACCTTACTTAAATTGTTTAAGATTATGGTCTTGTCTTTTGTACATATCGCACTCATCCTTAAAATCAAGGATTAATAGGCAATGTGATGACTAATATATACCATGATTCCAACGCCCACCCTTTCCCCTTTTTCCTTTTCTTTTGCTTTTTCTTTTTTCTCCTCACTTTTTCATCCTTGTCTTACCGTACGAAACTTTGTTGGACGAACATAACAGTGCAACATGCATAGCAACCACTCTCGCCCCTAACTTGTTAGAGCCATTTTTTATAATTTCATGCTCCCAAGAAGCACAATGTCCATTTATTCCCTCGATTAAAACTCAATTTAGGAGAAATTTTATAATCCAAATTTTGGAGATGGAACATGGTTAACTTATTGACTAACTTCAAAAAACAGAAAAATTCCAAATCTCTCTCTAGGCATTTGAAAACATAATATCTCAAGGTTGAATTGAGACTGTCTAAATTTTTTTAGGGTGAGATCTAGGTGTTAGAAACCTTAAATTCAAATTTTAAATTTTAGAAATATTCTTCTAGTGATTCTTAATTAGTTCCCAAAGTTCTAGATTAAAAAAATCCACTCAAGTAGATTTTTTTAGTAGATGAATACTATGATCCCGCATGCACATAGTTTATGCACCCACGAGGCTTGTAAATTAAAACACACTCTTGGTTAATATTCTAAAATAAATTACAAGGAAATATGAAATTTTGGGTACACTTTAATAGTAAGGAAATGGAGAGAGATTACTTAAGATTTTTCCAAAAACCACGAAATCCATTACGCTCGTTTAGAGGTGAAAAATCTATTTTGAAGTTGACGGGTAATCTTTGGAAATCTTTCGTGTGCCTCTCTCTACTCTATCCCCGCTCACAAAAATATTTCACTCTCTGTCGTATACGTTGTATTGTATTATTAAGGTACGTAG
Source organism: Amborella trichopoda (assembly GCF_054954075.1). NCBI lineage: Eukaryota > Viridiplantae > Streptophyta > Magnoliopsida > Amborellales > Amborellaceae > Amborella > Amborella trichopoda. Next base: position 12,672,863 of record NC_142336.1, read on the forward strand.
AAAGTGAAAGTATGGGATATTAAAAGGGGAATCTAATTGATTTGAACAGTTGTACGAGGACAATTATCTACTGCAATCATAATAAAAGTTTCTACATTCCTCTCTCTTCAATTCGCTTGTAGCCCTCATCTGATTCTCATATTAAAACAATTTTTTTTTAAATAATTGACAAGTGAAAGTAAGGGGAAATCTAAGTTGATTTGAACATATGTAGAACTTGATGAGGGACAATTTTCTACTGTAATCATAATAAAATCTTTTTTACATCCCTCTATCCTCAATTTGGGTTGTAGCCCGCCATCAACTCTCGTATAAAAACAAAAATAATAAAAATAATAATTGAATCGATGAGAAATTACACAACATAATCATAATAAAAAATTTCACACAACATAATCCTCATAAGAGATTAGTAAAAGCTCAATTGAAATAAGATACTTCTTTAGCCTCCTCCAATATTTCAAAATTTTCTATTGCAATTACCAAACCTCCTAGTTTAGTAATCAAACTTCTTCCTTTTTTTTAACTCGTACCATAAAGATTTTGATTTTGGTATCATAAATTTATTGGTTATTTGAAATTATATATAGAGAGACATTAGAAAGGCTTTTATAAAAAATAAATAAAAATAAGGCTTCTCACAATAAAATCATGTTATTCCAATCATATTATTCCAATAACTTATCATGTTGAAACCAAAGTCTAATCATGTTAGCTAAACATAGCCATATTTTTCATATTTGGATGATAATATATTTCTCATATTTCTGCCATACATAGCCAAACAGTAGCAATGTATTTCTCAAGTTGCATCTAAATCCTACCCAAATAGTGACAATCCATTTGCAGGCAATGTATTACGCAGTAATCTATTATGCCCGTAATATATTTCATAGGCAATATATTTCCAGGTATCCAAATGGCCCCCTATTGATTAAGGGAGAGATTACAGCTGATTTACATCATCAGAAATAAATAAAGCCGATAACTCCACTTCTCTCTTAGCGAGAGAGTTCGCCCCAAGAATTTCCCGCCTTGTATACATGTCGGAAAGAGACCAAAAGGCCTTCAACCAAATCGACAATCTCACACCCCAGGGTTTTAGAGACCAAGGCACACGTTGTCAATTTGAGCACCAGTTGATGACATTTAGAGAGTCATCTTCGACTACGTAGCAAGAGCCTATATTCTTAGATTTAAAGATTTTTAACCTTGTAACAGAGATGCTAAATTTCGTGTGGTTGGCAGTCGCATAACCTAGGGGGTTCGAGAAACCAAAATTCCCACCCCCAAGATCGTCTCTTACTACACCCCCTATCCCAGTTTCTCCTGGATTGTCATACGAACTTCCATCAAAATTTAGTTTAAAAGATCCCTTAAGATTAATTAGGGTGTGAATATTTAACCACATATCAACTCGGGATATACCTCGACATTATTTAATAATACTTAACCAAGTCCACATAGAAAGGGAGATATTATTAAGAACTCTATCAAGAGGTAGAGTGTAAGGACCAAAGTTTCTTGGCTATTGTATCACGCACAGAGGCAGGAGTCTGTTCAAAGAGGCAACGCCGGATGTGACTTAGGTGAATGTTGCGCGTGAATGAAATGAAGAGTAGCATCGACTGTGCATCGTCATGTGAGTAGCATCGGCTATGTAGCTCCAGCTGCGCATTGCTGTGTGTGTAGCACCGGTTACACATCGTCGGGTGCGTAGCACCTGCTGTGTCCCTGACGTGCATAAGTTGTAAGTGCCACCTGTTCTGTGCATGATGTCTTAAGTGCCACTTGTCCAGGCTTGGCACCACTTGGACAGCTACCCCAACTTCATGAGTACTTAAGACTTCCCTCTTACCCACACCATTCATTCTTCCCTCATCTCCTCTCTCTCTAAGGAAAAAGCTTGAAGAAGCTACTATGGGAGGCAGCCATTGTTAGAGTAAAAGAGGGTTGTGAAAGAAGGTTTGGAGAACACACATTTGCTGTTCAAGTAAGTGGATCCATCACCATTGCATTATAGTTATAAGGATTCATGGATTTTATGCTTATGAGATGAGTAATGAAAGTGTATGTGATGTGGCGATTTCTTATGCCTTGTTCACTGAAATTTGGGGCCTTTATTTTATGATGAATGTGGATGCTGAGAATGAATGTGTAATTCATAAATTCTGTAAAAGATGCATGTTTATGTGTGTACATTGTGAGAGAATAGTTGTTATCATGTTCTTCACCATGAAATTGAGGTTATGAAATATGTTCTTGAGGTATATGTGGCATTACTGTGAAATTCCAAGACTATACAAGTTTTTATAGTGGGCTTTTGAACAACCAAACGAGGTCCAATTAACCTCCTCAAACTATCGCCATTGAAAAGATATGCAGATCTAGTAAAATGTTCGTGTTTTCCCACTTTCAGAATTCTTTATAAAAATGAAGTTATGTTTCAAAATGTAAGAGGGTATCACTATTGGCTGTTTTCCTGAATTTTTCCATTGACATTGCTGTGGTCATTGATTTTAACTAACCAAACAAGTCATTTTCCTATCAAACCATAGACATTTGAAGGGTCATTGAGTGGGCTAAAAATTGTATGTAGAAATTATTTTGAAATTCTTCTTAGATTGAAAGTTATGCTTTATTTTATGAAGATAGGTCACTGTGGACAGTTTTGATAGAGCTCAGAATTACCACCTTATTTGGCACAGACCTTTGAACAATAAAATGGAGTCCAAATGCTTTTAAATTGGACTTGTTAGAAAGATATATGTGTTGGCCTCAACTTTGATTTTGAAGTTGTCTCAAAATAATTCACGGTTCAATAATTATAGTGATACGAAATAGGGTATGTTGTTGTTTCATATACACAGCAGGGTGCAGCTAGTAAACCCCTATTTCCTTAAACCTATAAGAGGCCAAATATGGTCCAATTATCTTCAAACTACCCCCATTTGAAAGATGGACGTGTCTAGTATAAAATTAGTTTTGGAACCGTCTTTAAATTCCAAATGGTCCAAAATTTATTACCTTAATTGTGAGTGCCTGTCATTGCTTATAATTACAAGAAATTGGGCTATAATGCTTAACTATGATATTTCTACTGTTGCTACAATACTACTACTGTTACTGTGATATTACGACTGTTACTACGATACTGCTACTGTTACTGTGATATTGCCACTGCTATACTGTAATATGTTATGTGACTGACCACTATGCAATGGACACCCATTGGTAATGGGGACTATAATTCTGTGACACACTGTTGGACTATTATGCTTTGGTATATTATGAGACTGACTACTATGCAATGGGGCACCCATTGGTAGTGGCACCATTATACTAAGGAAAACACTGTGTAACTGACAAACTGTGATATATTGTGATATTGACCACTACACAATGGGTCATTGGATGCCGACAACTGTTGACTGTACTTCGACCCCAATGATAGGACTGGGGTCGGGAGGTGAAACTAGATAATAGGGTAGGGCGTTCCCCCCCAAATCTTTATTGACACTATGCAGTGGGTTACCCAATGGTCGTGTAACGCTCTCTCGCCGGAAGGGCACATGAGAGGGTCATGTCTTGTAAGGCCTCTACCTATCAAATACCCCAAAGCGCACTGGGGATGTGTGTGTGTGTGTGAGGGCATTACGAAGTGGGCCACCCACTTGTCCTTGTCTTCCCTCCTACATGAGGCTAGAGGTTTCAGGCGGCAGGATTGGCTTAGCCTGAGCAATGGAACTTCTACTGCAGGAGTAGGCCTCTCTAGTTTCTATAATTGTGATCTATTAACGTTATTGTTTGGCCTAAAGTAAAATGATTTATGACTTATACTCTGTGTATTGAACTGCTTTTCCTATTATACTATTAGAATCCTGAAAGGCATTCTAGAGGGCTCCCCTTGATATTCCGCGAATAAATGTGCACTGCTTACTGCTACCACTGTTATAATAGTTGAGATGCAATGGTGTAGATCTGCTTACTGGGATGTTAGCTCATTCCATCTTATTTACATGACTGTAGAGTAAAGTGTTAGTTCGTGAACTGAAGGTGGGTAGCAGTGTGGTGCTCGGGTAGTTGAAGCTTGAAGTTAAAAGACCGCCTTCTGAAGCTTTTCATAGTATATTTTTGATGGTCTCACCATGATGATGTTCTTTTCACCCTTTATAATTTTGGGCCATTAGTGCTTTGAAGAAAATTATAAGAACTTTTGGATATCTAATGAAATGGAAAAAGGCTGAATTTTTTGTGTGATATCTGTCTTCATGTGTAGATTTTAGTTTTACTTTCATGGTTGATTCCTTGTTTCCATGCGATTGAGCCACTCCCACCTGAGTGGCATTCGTCACCTAACATTATCGTCTCGCACCTTACCGCCGTCGGCTTGTACGGTAAAGGGTTAGCGGGGCGGGATTGTGACATAGAGAATCTCCTTCAAAAACTCTTACGCTCCTTCCATAGCTCCCGCAATACTGCTCCTCTCACCACTTTCCAAATTATACCACCAATACTTGACAAACATTAAAAGGCTAAATGTGAAACAATGCCTTCCACATTCTCAGGTAGCACAACACTAATTCCCAACCTATTCAAGAGTAAATATCAAATTTTTGTGCTGAGGGGACAATGCACAAATAAGTGAGAGCATGACTCTCCATCACTTTTGCACAACAAGCATACATTTGGTAAAATTTTACCTCACTTAATGAGGTTATTAATTGTAAGTACTCTTTCTTGTGCTGCTAACCATATGAATACTTGAACCTTATGTAGTATTGGCCATTTCCAAACCGATGCCAATTGTGACATAGACCACCTCCACCTATCATGAAAAAGACGAGAATATAGTGATTTAATTGTAAATTGGCCATCCATATCAGCATCCTAAATTATTTCATCTTCAACTCTCCTTGAATGATAAAATCCCCAGTTTCCTTCAACAGATTGGTATAACAACTTAAAAGGCTATCATCCAATCTATTACGCCGAAATTGAATATTCTAAACTACTCGATTGCCAACAGTTTCACCAACCTCAGCCATTGTAACTTCAAGGTTATTTTTCTCAAAAAACTTGTGATACACATATTTTAGCACCACTTCACCAATCCACTTATGGTGACAAAAGGAAACCTTGGAGCCTAGACCAACACACCATTTCACATTTCAACAAATCAGAAAAATGTCCGTCCATAAAATTGATCTCTTAGATCTTCCTCTCCCTCCTCCAATCCAAAAATAAAAACGATCTTCACCATATTTCACACCAAAGATGTGAGACCACAGCTGGTCTTTAGATTTAAAACTTCTCCACCACCGTTTACAAAGTAATGCATCATTCATGGGAAACAATCTTCTTATCCATAAACCCCTTTCTTTCTTAGGTGTGCATACTCTATCCCATCTTAGAAGGTGGGAATTTTTTCTGTCTCCAAAAGAACCCCATAAAAAGTTACACATCATCTGCTCTAATTTTTTAACCACCCTTCTAGGCATTTTAAGCATTGATATATGATAGATAGATAAGTTTGCCAAACATGATTAAGCAGAGTCACTCGCCCTCCCCAAGATAGATATTTCGGTTTCCACAAATCTAACTTTGTTTGTGCTATCTGAATTACCCTATCCCAACAGAGACAGGTAACCGTGTGTCTGTAATAGGAAGTCCAAGATAGTTAATAGGGAAAACATCTACTTTACAACCCAACAACCCTACCAACTCTGAAACTAATACTTCACTACAATGGACCCCAATCAAAGGGCTTTTCAAAATTTACTTTCAACCCCAAGGCCACCTCACAACACTTTAAAAAAGTTTCAATGTCACTAACTTGATTCATTTTTGTACCACAGAAAATAAGAGTGTCATCCTCGTATTGCAAATGTGAGATACAAGGACCATCCCTCGCAACTCAAAAGCCGCTGAACAATCCACCTATCTCAATAGTACTGATCATTAAACTAAAACACTTGGCATAAATTGTGAACAAGAAAGGAGACAGAGGGTCACCTGACGCAGACCTCTAGAAGCACGAAAGTAACCTTTTGGGCTTCCTCCAATTAACACTGAAAAATGGGTTGAGGAAATGCACCCTAAAATCCAGCTCTTCCATTTATTGCCAAACCCCATTCCTATCATTACCTCCAAAAGAATCCTTCATTCCACCCTATCATAAGCCTTCTCCATATCCAGCTTTATAATAACTCCTGGTTCTTTACTTTCACCTCTAGAATGGATACACTATTGTGCAATGAGAACACTATCTGTTATCAACCTATCTTGAATAAAGGCTGATTGAGTACCGGATATGACAAAAACTAACGCCATCTTTGAGCGCTCAGCCAACACTTTTGCTACAATTTTATACAAACTAAATAACAAAGAAATGTGTCTAATATCCGAAAGATTTGCCATTACCGACTTCTTAGGTATTAGAGCAATTACGGTTAAGTTGACCCCTTTGAAAAGTTCGTCATTTCTCAAAAACTCCCTGGTCATAAGTAGCAACTCCCTGCCTACTAAAGACCAGAACCTCGGAAGAGGGAACCCATCCAGTACCAGAGCTTTGTCTCCAGGAAGTGAAAACACCACTTTTTTAAGCTCATCCATTGTCACCTCTCTCTCTCTCAAAGATTGGCCATCTCAGGAGTTAACTTTTTAAAAGGTATTTTGCCCATCTTGGGTGTAAAACGGACCTCAGAGGTGAAGGATTTTTGAAAGTGTTAAACTATTGCTTTATCAGTGCCTTCCCAATCATCCTCATCTATTCTAGGAATAGAAATTCCAGAAATGTCATTCTGTCTCTTGCGTACACTAGCAATATCATGGAAAAATTCACGTAGGTGCTACCTTTAAATCAACAATTAGATCGGGCTTCTATTTAGCTTTTGGAGATCCAAGTTAAGGAAGAAACAGATGAAACCGGAGGCAAGCTAAAATAATAAGTTAGTAACTCAGCACTATATTAAAATTTTATGGGTGTGGGGTTATATAAAGCACCCAAGTTAAACAATCAAAATAATAGGTTTGAAGATGTAATTTTGGTGTCGAAAATCTCTTTAAAAAAATATGTTTCTATATCTACTTATAAAATTAAACGCTCTATGATAGTGCATTAGGATATTTTTTCTTGAAAAAAAAAGAAGAAAAAGTTTATATAAGGGGTATGTATAAGTAAGGTGCATCTAAAAAACCTACTAAAGAAGGTTGTTCCTATGCTGGAAAACCCTCAAATTAGTCATGTCGACCTCGAGATTCATAGGCATGAACAAAAGGCTATTTCTAGTACTAAAAATAGCTCATCTTTTTAACATACTATCTGAACCATCCATTTTTAAGATTTTTAAGTGTTTATAGATCAGCTTGATTGTCACTATTTCTTGAACTTTAAAATTTCATAATGGGGGGAAACAATAGCTTTTCATATCATTGCAAGGATTTGTGGTACTGAAACTGTATCTTTGGTATAGTTTTGAAGCACACATTACTTCAATAGTATAAGGTTGACATCTTATACAAACCTCACCCAAAAAAAATAATATTAACAAAAAAAAAAAAATGTATATAAAGATGCCATTTACTTTTGATACCAGAAGGTTACAATCATTGTCAACCATTTGAATGTGAAATTGGATCCGTTATGATGTGTCACTAATTGAGAACAAAGTCCGAAAACAAATTTTCTAGAAAGAAAGCTACGATACATTTTAATATGTTGGATTTCACATAACTTTCTTACTTTTAAAAAAAATGAAGAGTGAGGTTTGTGTAAGGTTGCCTCCTTATATTGTACCTATAAAATTTACTTAGAGATGTTTGGGCATCGAAAATCTTATGATGGCTCAAAATCTCTTTTTATCTTCAGTTAGAAAATTTAATTTTTTAAAAATGGTACAGATTGAGCAGATTAATAACACTTGAAAACAGACAGTCCAGATAACTTTTTACAAGATGTCCATTCATCTCAAGGTTGAGATGATCAGTTGGAGGGTTTTCCTATGTGGAAACACTCTCCACTATAAGATTCTTGAGATGCACCTTTCCTCAACAGTATAAGGTTGCAACCTTATACAAACGTTTTTAAAAATTGATGGTCTCGAAGTATACAATCCCAAACAAAAATCCAAAAGTGGCCTTAATTCCGAAGATACCCCAATGTTTCATCGTATCTCCTAGTCAAGACAGTTTACACGGGCGCAGAGGGGGCATTGAGAAAGAGATACTGTGGGATATGTAAGAAGGGGAAGAAACAGAACGTGCATGATGAGACATACTCTGAACTCTGAAGAGAGAGAAATAGAGGAGAGAGATGTAACATGGTCTGAAGAGAGAGAGAGAGGAGAGAGATGCATGAGAGAGGATATGTATACGACAGGGCAACAGAAAGGCCGTGCATGATATGATAGAGAGAGAGGGGCATTGCACAATGTGATAGAGAGAGGGGGTTTGATACATATACATAGCAATGTTATGAAATTGGGATTTTAGGTGCTTCGTTCGGATTTAGACTGGTTTGATCTGATTTGAGCCGATTGGAGTTACTTTGGTCAAATTCAGGTCAGTTTGGAGCTACTTTGGTCAAATTCAGGTATGTTTTGAGCTACTTTGGTAAAATTCAAGTCTGCTTCGAATTTGCTTGAAACATATACTTCAGTCAGCAAATAAACAGTTATAACAAAAAAAAATTTATTTATTTATTTTTATTATTAATATATATTTGATATATAAATATCTATTTTATTTATACTAAATCAAGCCGACATAGAGAGGACATGGCACAATACGGAGGTAGGACGACTACTGAGTGAGAGAGAGAGAGGGGGGAAGAAGAGAGAGAGAGAAAGAGAGAGGGAGAATTTGTGGGTGTCAGCAAAGGGAGGGGCTCCTCAAGTAGTAGTCATACTTGGCGACAGCATCCCCGGGCAATGCCACCGCCACGCACACCGCCCCCGGCCGTCCAACCACCGGCAGAAAATAGCAATAAACGTCGGCGCACACCGCCCCCACCACCACCGCTAACCCCTTCCCAAAATCAACCTCCTCCAGCCCCATCCTCGACCACTGCGACACCACCATCACTCCCCCCATATCAGGCCTCAGCCCCTCCTCCTCCCCCAAAACACCCACCACCGACCTCACGTACTCATCCCCCACTCTCTCTTTCGCCCTCCGAATCGCCCTCGCTGCCCATGCCGTTCCCTTCTCTCTCACATCCTTGGCTCCCGACTGCGCACACGCGAGCACGAAGGCATTGCCCCAGTAGCCTTTGGGCAACGGTGGCACCATTTTCTCTCTGACATTCACGCTGAAGAGAAGCTTTACGGTTTGCCTTTCGGGAAGCTCGAGCGCCCGCACCCACGATTGCCAGACGTGTGCAGCGAGCGCCTCAAATGCAGTAATCCCACGCCCTGCCGAACGCTTCAGCTCATCGAGGTGCATCCTGTCAAAGGTAACCATGCTTGGCACCAGCCTGTCTTTGTTGTCGAGCCTCGCATTGAGGCCGCACATGTCCACAACCCGCTCAAACTCCGGACTCATTGTCCGTGGTGACGGTGGCAGCCAGTGGTGCTTCAGGAGGTGCCGTGCCCAGACCTGGGGCTGTAGCTCTGGGCGACCGCTCGTCAAGTCAGCCCAATACTTGAGAAATTGGCAGCTCCCGATCCCGTCGCACAAACAGTGGCTGAACCCGACGCATACGACTAGGCCGCGGCTGTGCACAAGCCTGGTGGCCTGAACGATGAGCGGCGGTGCCCTTATGAACTCATTTTCTTTAATTTCTGGTAAGAATCCCCGCCATTGCTTACAGTGTTTCGGTGTTTTCAGCATTTCATGCAGTGAGAAGGTGGATGTGGCCTCAATGAAGAGGGCACCCTGAGCGTTGCACACCACTTCGAGGCCACCGCCGCCACCGTGATTCCGGTTTCTCTCTCTAAGCCGGCCAGCCAAAGGGTAGTATGGGACGAGGGCGCGGCCCAGTGCGGCGCGCATGCGGTGGAGGAGCTCCTGGTCGCCATCTCTGTAGACAAGGATGTATTCGATGGTGAAGCGGAGGAAGCGTTGCGAGTCAATGGTGGAGAGAGCGAGCACTTCGCTCGGTGTGGGCTCGGATGGGGTGACAAGCACCGAGTCCTTGGCCGTCACCACCGCCATGGTGGGCTCAGGAGCGAGGGTTCGATGGTCTGGTCCTAGTGGGTCTGGGTCTAATGAGTTTGACGCTGGATTTGGGTGATGTGAGGTGCCGGTCATGTCCATTCATATAAGAGAGGAGAGAGAGAGAGAGCAAGTGGTTAGATTCTATACGTAGGAGCATCTTTGCTTTATGGGAATTTGTAGAATGTTTGTTTTGTTTGAGAGTAGTGCAGTGGAATGTCAACTTTATTTTAATGTTATAGTATCCTTTTTGCATGAGAGGGCAGCTGAGAATGTAATGTCCATCCGCAGGCAAGCGAGAGCTGGAAATGATTTTGGTCTCTTTTCTCTTTTTAAAGGAATCATACATCACACACAGAGGACAGCATGTCCCTATAATATTTACCCTATAAATATATACCTATATTGATATTGGAATAGAGATTCTACAAATTCTTTCGAAATGGAGTGGGATAAATCTAGGCTAAAGAAAATCATTAAAAAGAAATATAAAAAGTATATATGGCAATCGGTATTTATGGGAAGGGGGTTGATAGAATATCGATATTTTATTATAAATTTAGATATGTTTAAGTATTTATGATTTAGTTTATATTATTGTCATTTGTAATTTATCTATAAAGGGTTGATAGAATATCGATACTTTATTATAAATTTAGATATGGTTTAAGTATCTATGATTTTTATTATTATCATTTGGAATTTATCTATAAAAGACAAGCCTGTATATTCGAATGAATAATAGATACAAGGAGCCTTTTAAGAGAAACCTAAGACTCTTCACATATATAAGGCCCAAGGGGCCATTTGATTCTTTGGATTCATATTTTTAGGAGGCATTTTTCTTAGAAAAAGTTGGGCAAACAGTGTTTGGTTCGCTTAAAATTCAGATTTATGTTGGAATTGAGATTTCTGTTGGATTCCTGAATGCTCATTTTAAGCCTAAATTTAGAAAATTTTAACTCCACCAAGATAGGTGGAATTCAGATCTCATGAAAATGACTCACGGACCCATATTAAAATTTTAGAGAGGGAGACAATATGAAATTTTAGAGAAAGAAAGTAACTTGAGATTTTTTAGAGAGAGAAACTATCTCAAATTTAAAGTTTTAGAGAGAGCTTCTTAAAATTCTAGAGCAAGAAACTATCTCAAATGTTAGGCTTTAGAGAAAGTATTTTAAAATTTTAGAGAGAGGAATTACTTAAATTTTTTTAAAAAGAAATATTATAAAATTTTTAGATAGAGAAACTATCTCAAATTTTAAGTTTTAGAAAGAGAAAGTACCTTAAAATTTTAGAGAGAGAAACTACATTAAAATTTAGAGAGAGGAACTAAATTTTTTTTAGAGAAATAGGTCAAAACTTTTAGAGAAAAATTATCTCAAAATTTAAGTTTTAGAGAGAGAATGCATCAAAATTCTGGAGATAGAAACTATATCAAATTTTAGATTAAGAGACTAACTAAAATTTTTTAGAGAGAGAAACTATCTCAAATTTTAAGTTTTAGAGAGAAAATATCATAAACTTTACAGAGAGAAACTATATCAAATTTTACGTAGAGATAGTACCTGAAGTTTTTAGAGAGAGAAACTTTTCAAAATTTTTAGATAGAGAAACTATCTCAAATTTTAAATTTTAGAAAGCGAAAGTATATTAAAATTTTAGAGAAAGAAACTACTTGACAGTTTTAGCAACAGAAACTATCTCAAAATTTAAGTTTTAGAGTGAGAAAACATATTAAAATTTTAGAGAGAGTAACTATATCAAATTTTAGAGTGCAAAAGTAACTAAAATTTCTTAGAGAGAGAAATTATCTCATTTTTTTTAAAAATAAAGTATCTCAAATTTTAAGTTCTAGATAGAGAAGGTGGCTTCAAATTTTTAAAAATAAACTATATCATATTTTAGAGAGAGAGAAACAACCTGAAATTTTTTATAGAGAGAAACTATCTCAAATTTACGTTTTAGAGAGATAAAGTATTTCAAAATTTTAGAGAAAGAAACTATATCAAATTTTAGAGATAAAAAGTATCTAATTTTTTTAAAGAGAAAGTATCTAAAATTTTCATCTCCAGGTTAAAGATATTCCAAAGCAATCCAAACATGAATTTGCATTTTCTTGGTTTCTACCACATGCAATCTAAACAACATACACCATATTCCAGTGAATGCCAATTCTAGTAAATACCAATTCCAAGATACACTTTTCCACATGATTGAAAAATCTAGGGAACCAAATGGGTTCTAGGGCTACAAATTGTACACATGCTGTATAGATTATTACAAAGTATTGTACATGATGAATCACCTTCCTTATATGTGTATGAAAAACATGAAGAAAAATATTACATAGAAAAAGATATACAACCTACTTTAAATTCACACTGCCCTCAAACTTGAGATAGTTTGGTAGAAATCATGGGGAGTTTGGAGAGAAATTGAGAGAGGTAAGTTGCATTAGCCAACTGCTCATATGAGATAATATATGGAAGAGATATTGTGCTTGCCAAAAATTCTTGTTTAATAAAGTAACAATCAACTTCAATATGCTTGATGCATTCATGGAACTCTAGATTTTTTGAAATGTAAATGCTTATTATCGTAATAAAGTGGTGTAGGAGAGTAGTAACAATAACATCCACATTAGCAAGCAACCATCAAAGCCAACCAACTTAAATAGTAATTTGTGCATCACCCTATTTCGGATTCTATTGTAGATTGGACAGTTTCTTGCTTTTCCATGATAGAAGAGAATCACTGAGAAAATACAAAATCTTGTAGTTAATTTGCAATCACTTGGATTTCCTACAGAATTTGAGCCTGTGTATGCCTGAAGTTCAAATAAGGAAGAAGAGGAGAAAAACAAAGCCTGGTGTAGAGTGTTCCTAACATAACAATGATGGGTAAGGTTGTAGCTAAGCTAATAGACCCAGGAATACTTAGGAATTGGCTAACCAGATTGCATAAGCATTATATAGGTGAGAAATTATCATATATATTAATTGGCCAACTAAATATTGACAAAATCTTGGATTGGGGAGTAGTTCACCATCTGGTACCCAAAATTTGACATTCTATTCAGTGGGAATGTCGACTCTCTTATTATAATCCATGAGGCAAGTTGGGAGACAATTTTCGAGGCATACGTGAGTTCAGATGACAGATAGGTACAACGAGAATAGGAAACTTCTAAGAAAGTAGCGCAAGAACCCCAAGACATTCATTTCAAATAATTGATTTAGTTTTGGTTGATCTTATGAATAGTAAGAAGCACAAATCTTTCCTTTCAAATTATTGATTTAGTTTTAGTTGATCTTATGAATAGCAAGAACCACAAGTCTTTCATTTCAAATAATTGATTTAGTTTTGGTTGATCTTGTGAATAGCACCCATATCATCATTAGATATTATCATGTCATCTACATAGAGTAGCAGAAGCGCTTGCCAATAGAAGTATTAAACATCAATTTGGTTGGATCATGAGGCTCTATCGAATTCCTATCGATATGACTACACTACAAAATTTTCCAAACCAAGCACAATGTGCTTGTTTGAGTCTATATAAGGCTTGCTAAAATCTCCACACCTTGGTTTAAAAACCTGTAACCATAGGAGGTAACTGAATATATACTTTTACATCAAGGCCATAGTTCAAAAATATATTTTTAACATCCAGCTGGTGCAAAAGCCGCCGTTAGATAGATGCAACATAAATAAGTCAATTCCATATTACCGGTTATATCCTTTTGTCATAAGATGAACTTTATGTCGTTTAATGCTACCATTTGCTTTTATTTTGATTTATATATCCAACAGCAACTAATAGCTCTTTTTCTCTTTGGAAGAGGTACAAGATCCCAAGCATGCATTCGATCTAGAGCATTCAAATCTTCTGCCATTTCCTACTCCTACACAGGCTGGCGTACGAATTTTTTATAAGTCAGAGGTTCAGAGTAAGAATGAATTGAAGCAAGAAAATCTTAGTGTTGAGGTAATAAAGTTTCATAATTAGCTAAGCATGCAGGTGGGATAATGACATGAGTGTTTCGTCTGACAACATGGATTTGCATAGGATCAATAGGTGTAGATGTCTGACCAGAATTTTCGGTAGGAATGGGATTAATCATCTTCCTGGTCTTCTAGCGGAAGATTAGAAGAGGTTGGAACAATATAAAAAAGGGGATAAGAAATAAGAAAGTAGATGATGAACTTTCAGCTATATATTTGAAAAGGGCAAATGTTCAGAAAACACATTATTTGAACACATTTTTCAGAACCTTGAGTTCCGATACAGAATAAAAGAGAAGCTAGTCAATAAAGCCTCGACATACAGTGGAATTCTAGACAGTTTCAAAATTGCCCCAGAACGGGTCAGATTCTTATTAAGCAGTTCAAAAGGCCACCTGCCAAATTTCGTTGCAATCTAACATATTTAAGGCAATGCAGACAAAGAAACAATTTCAAAAAAATCAACGTCTAATACCCTGAAACGCACCCCATAACTAGAACTCTATTTTCGATACATCAAATAGTTGTGGGACCACCACCATTGGATCCAACATGGTCGAAAACCTATATGGGTCAAGTTTCGGCTTAATCGAGCATTTCAGGATAAAGTTATGGGTAAAAGATCGAAAATAGGTAGACCACACGGTATTCCCATGTGGCCTCCCAGCACCAATCTCCATTAAAGGAGGCTGGTATGCACAGTCCTGAGCAGCAACTTCAAAGACCACTATCTCACTTGTTCTAAGTTGGATCGCGCTCAAAATTGGTGAGCGTGTTCGTCTTGTCAAGACAAACGTTTTGATATGTGACACGCCCCTTGAGAATACCCGAGCAGGGAGAAAAACTAGAGAGAAATTGATGATTCATGAAGATAGTTGCAGAAAATTTAGCAGCAGCACACCTCGCTAGAGCGGCTATGTCACAGTGCTCCCGTACCCGATTGACATGGAACCAATTGCATTATGTACGTAAGATCTAGGGCTATCTTTGGTCCGAACCCCACGTACGATGAATATTTGGATTCGGCACATGAAGACGTCAAAATTGCTGTAGATTAAGGCCACCGAATTTCCAGATTCTGGTAAAAAATCCAAAACAATGAAATCTTCATTCGAACACGAAATCAAGCTGCGTTTATTACAACATGATCGTGACGACATGCTCAATGCAATTCAGTGAAGAAACTAAAGAAAAGCATCAAGAAACAAGCACAATATTGATCGAAATTTTTTAAGATCTATACAAATTTTGAGTCGCATGATCGCGGCCAAAAAATGCTATCCATGGCTCGAAGTTGGTATCAAATCGATCGTCATGCCGAGCCCAACAAGAAAGCAATCATCTTTCCTTGAAATAGACGTTGGAGCAACCTCTAATCATTCATGGAAGATCACACAAGTTCTAGGGTAACAACCTGGACTGTTTTTGAATTTCACACATTGTCGGGCAGGGGAAAAACAGTCATTTTGCACCCAATTTTAGAATTTCTTTTAATTCAATTACATTGTAATTATCGTCAATTTAGATATTTTTTGGACGTACACCCATGTTTGGGCCCAATTCTATAAGTACATGTTAAACACAATTGTCAAAAGGCCCTTGATTTTTCAATATTCATTAATAAAATTTGAAAGTTTTTACGTTCAAATTGTGGGCACATCTTGGAGAGAGAGAGAGGAGAGAGAATAAAAGGTCTGATACCCTTTAGTTAAGGTAATTTTCTTTCTCCTCTTCTCATCTCTCTCTTTCTCTCTCCTCCTCTCCTCTCATCACTCTCTCTCTCTCCCCTTCTCATCTCTTTCTCTCTCCTCTCTCTTTCTCTCTCATCCTCTCTCCTCCTTTCATCTCTTTCTCTCTCCTCCTCTCATCTCTCTCTTCGTCTATATCTTTCTCTTTCTTTTTCTCTCTCCTCTCGTCTATATCTCTCTTTCCTTTTTCTTATCTGATCTTTTTTATTCACTTTCCTTTTTCTCTCTTCTATCTTTTTTTTCTTTGTCTTCACTTTCCTTCTCTCTCTCTGTCTGTCTCTGTTTCTCTCTCTTTCTTCTCTAATCATGCATGGCGAAGCCTATCGTTGGGTGTGATGTCCTCCTACTTCTGGGGCATAGATAGTGGGTCGGGCCTTAACCCGAGTGGCGGGCCTGGCCTATGTTAAGGTTCCTCCTATTCCCCTATGTCATGGATGGTAGAAGCTCATCGTCGTCCATTTTTTCTCTCTCTTCTAATTCGTGTGTCATGGAGAAGCTCATCGTCGTCCATGTTTTCTCTGTCTTATTCCCCTGTGTCATGGACGATGGAAGCTCATCACCATCTATGTTTTCTCTCTCTTCTCTTCTCTGTCATGGACGGCGAAACCTCGTTACCATCCCTATTTTTCTCTTTCCTCTTCTCTTCTCTGTCATGGACTGTGGAAGCTCATCGCCGTCCTTGTTTTCTCTCTCTTCTCTTTTCTGTCATGGACGACAGAAGCTTATCATCGTCCATATTTTCTTTTTCCTCCTCTTCTATGTCATGAACGGTGGAAACTCATCGCCGTCCATATTTTCTCGCTCTTCTTTTCTCTATCATGGACGGCGGAAGCTCATCGCCGTTCATGTTTTCTCTTTCCTCTTCTCTTCTCTATCATGGACAGTAAAAGCTCATCGCCGTCCATATTCTCTCTCTTCTCTTCTCTATTATGGACGACGGAAGCTCATTACCGTCCATGTATTCTCTCTCTTCTAATTCTTGTGTCATAGATGGTGGAAGCGCATCGCCATCCATGTTTTCTCTTTCCTCCTGTCTTCTCTGTCATGGATGGCGGAAGCTCATCGCCATCCATGTCTTCTCTCTCTTTTAATTTCTCTGTCATGGAAGGAGGATGCTCATCACTGTCCATATTTTCTCTCTTCTAAATTCACCTGTCATGGATGATGGCTGCTCATTTGCTATTTATGTTTTCTCTCTGTTATTTTCTCCTCCTTCTCTCCCTTCTTTCTTTCTTCTTTCCCCTTTCTCTTCTTTCTTACTGCTCCTTTCTTCTTCTTTTCCTCTATCTTTTTCCTTTCTTTTTCTCACATGCACGACATCGGTAGTACTGTGCGTTCCCTTTCCCTCTCTCTTTCTTTTCTCTCTTCTTCTTCTTTCCCTCTTGTTTGATTAAGGGAGGCCATGTCAAGCACTGCCATGGTAGTCTCATCGTCTAGCAGTACCGTTGCTATGTCGGCTTTATTTACCATGCTTGCCTTACTACCATAATAGGTTAGCCATTGTGCTAGATTGGTCGATGGTCATTCTGTCGTCTAGTAGTATTGTCGTTCTGCCAGCTTAGTTACTGTGCCCTTCTTGCTGCTAAGTCAGGTCAATCCCTTGCAGGTTTAGCTATTGTGCTAGTTTAGCCACCTAGTCAAAATCTTATCTCCCCCATTCCTCTATTTTATCCTTTTCTTCTTCTTTCATCTATTCTCTTCCCTTTTTTTCTTCTTTAGAACGTGCATGCCTATGTTCATTCTCTCAAAGACAAGGAGGGGTCACTTGACCCACTTGTTTTGTAAATTTACTGTGTGTGTGTGATTGCAGAAACATGAGAGTACAGGCGAAGGGAGACGATTCCGAACCAATTCTATGACTGGGAGGCGATTCCAAGCTAGCCCAAGTAAGTCTTGAACCCATGTTATATTCCTTCCTCATCGGTTGGTATACCTACCGTTGTTCTTGAGCAACGTTCTCGAGAGAGTGATCTCAAAGTCTTGGGTTCCACTGAAACCTAAGACGCGTGCCGCCAGATCATCCAGTTCTGAAGGGCGAGATCAAGGCACCTAACCAGCTTAGCGACTCCACTGGGGACTTACTACCCCTTCGTCAGATCGTCCTTTTTTGGCTAATTAAATTGTTTTTATGTCTCACATACCACATAGCTGCTGGGTTTCTTAACCCATTTATACGGATCGGGGATTTTCTCATCCCCGCATTTGTGAGAGTCCCTCGGGAACAAGTTCCTCAAACTTTGTTCCCAACCTTCCTTTAGAGCAAAGACCCCGATGTCTAGCTCCCAGGTCTTAACTTGGATAGGTGTGAGAAGGGACTTAAAAGTCCCTAACTCCCCATCTCCTAGCTCTGGTGGAACTTTCACCAAGGCAACCTGCATCGGTAGTACACTTACTGCCACTCATAGCATGCACCCTGTCACTAGCAAGTCACTTGTCCATCGTATTGCCGAGATACGCTGGAAGGCTGCCCAGTCCCTTTCTGCAAAAGGCAAACAAGTTGCCATTGCTTTTGTGGGTCACCGCAAGGCTTCCCCCCACATTCTTGCACCACTATGAGTCTCTACCCTTAGAGGCTCGGCACATCGAGGCGGAGACCCTGGGGCTTCCACCTCTCACACACACCATAAGGCTCGTGGGTCATCCACTCGAGCCACACCTCGGGGCTACCCTTATGTTACCTCAAGTCAATGTTCAAGATCAGGCTTCCTAAGGCTAGGTCTTGCACACGTTATGCATGTGCATCCCATTGCTCGGGGCAATGCCATTGCTGTGCCAATCCAAGTATACGGGAGACGACCCCCTCGTCCTCCTACTCAGCACACACTAGTGCACCTTGTAAGGGGCAGGCTTCCACCTGTTCTCTTACAAACATCTGCTCGCAGTTCTCGGCCTCCTAAGGCCAGACCACTTGTTCAAGCCCGGGCTGACCCCCAAGTCACCCGTGATCCTTCTTCAAGGGGTGCACATGTGTTGTCGTCACAGATAGCTCCTCGCTCTCGACTCAAGCGTCCTCATGAGTCAACCCTTCTTTTGCCTGCTCCTCCTTCTTTGGGCAAGAACCTCCAGCCTTGATACTCGGAGACCTTCCCCTAGTGTACCATCTTGAATTAGCCCCGTCATCTCAGTCATGTCTCTGGAGCCCATAAGAGAGCTCGAGGCAAAGACCTGATGGGAGAACAAGTCTTTCATTCTCTCAGGCCCAGGATGACCCCAGTTCCTGGCCCACACCCATTGCTTCACCTAATAGAAACAACTCTTTCTTGTGCAAGAAGAGCCGACCAGCCGCAGTATTGATCACAATTCTGGCATGATGTCCATCAAAATCTCAAAGCTAAATGCAATAGGGGTCTGCAAATTCTGACTAGGGAAGCAACGAAGACGGTCGGGGTAACCAGCTCTGATGACCCTCTTCACCTGAACCTCTTCTACCCTCTTCAGATGACAAAGCCTGAAGAAGAAGTCCACGTGGTTAGTGTCGTAGAAGATGACCCAGCCACTCAGTAGCCACGGTCCCAAGACAGTCGAGAACCGCTCCTCAAGCGACCAGCATATAAGACTCGAGTCCAGTCGGGGCAGGCTCAGCCCTTGTTGACCTATCTGCCACACGTGACTTGCCAAGCTCGGAAGCCCTCAGTCGCACCTAAGGCTAACGTTCCTGGGGAAAAGGTCAGCGTAATGGTGGTAAACGAACCTAGCGACTCGCAAGAAGAGCGTATGAATAGGTTCGAAGACATGGTGCGCGCAATGATGAAGAAGATTACTCGTATAGATATCCCGCGATACTCGGCTAACCATGAGGTCAACTCCCATCATTCAGATGATGCACCTCCAAGGCAGCCTCCTCCTCCTGCCTCATAGGAAAATTCCGTCCCTCACCTTGTCTCACAGGCAGACATCAATGTTATGGTAAGTCATAACTTAAAAAGTAGATAGATCCCAGGTAGGCAGGGAGCAATGCTTTACCAAAAGCCATACCCCTCTTACATTTATCAGGTGTCGTTTCCCTTAGACTATAAGAAATAGAAGTTTCCCTTATTCAATGGTACCATGTCCCCGCATGAGCATATCGGCCATTTCCAAGCAGCGTGTCGAGAGACAACGGCTGATGGGAAACTTTTACTCCATCAGTTTATTGAAACCCTTGATGGCCCGGCTTTTCAGTGGTATGCTTGGCTTCCCCCAAACTTAGTACATACTTGGGAGGAAATGAAGAAACTATTCCACCAACGTTTCTATGAGGTCGAGAGAGAGGTTCAAAACATCGAGCTTCTCACCTTGACCCAAGATCCCGATGAGCCCATTGATCAATTCATAGCAAGATGGAGAGATTTGGCTGCTTGCCATCCTAATCTTATGCCTGAGAAGGAAGCAGTTCAAACCTGTGTGTAAAACATGCGACATGAGATTGCTCTACATGTTGAGGCCTCCAATCCGAACTCCATGTCAGAAGTGATCTCTAAATCGGTCTGCATAGAAAGCCTATCACGCCACCACAGCAGGTAACGAAAACAGTCTGCAAGCTCAAGAAACACCAGGGGCAATGGTAGCTCTCAGACTAATACTCGAGGCAACCAACCAAAAGGAGTGATAGTGCAGCCTAGTTGGGTTGATATCACCTACCCGGACCTGAGACCGCTCTCTTGGGAACCTCATTCATAAAACAAGGGCAGGTGTCCAACTGGTGAGAGAGGAATTGAATGTGAGGTGGGGACCAACCTCACTTGGGTCCGTGACTTACTCGGGCTGACTTGCCCCGGCGCCCTCTTAGATCATGACGGAAAGCCCCCCAACTGCTTCAGCTGGCTCGGAATCCCCTCCCTTAACATGCAATCTCCTTGTTTTCTATACAACACCATCATGGTTAACTTGTAAGACAAGTGGTCTAAAGGACCCACCCTTGTCTTAAGGCAATGCACATTTGTGAGAAGTTGGGGTGATGAAGAAGAGAGTTTCAATAAAGAGAGAAAAGGGAAGAGGACTTGATGAAGGGATGAGACTAACATGATAGCTAGACTAGTGACCGACTCGGAGTGGTAGCAAAACTGGCATGGTACTCAAGACCAGCACGATGGAAATACTACTCGAAACCGATGCCAATATGTTTATCCTATTCTGATGTGGCAGCAAGGCGGGCATGGTACTCAGGACCAGCAAGACGGCAATACTACTCGACATCCAGACTGTTATGGCAGTGGTAGACCGAGTCTACCCTCAGTCAAGTGAGAAGAGAATAGAATAAAGAGAAGGCATGAGATGGTGAGAAGATGGGTCTCGACAGTGTTAGACATAACCATTTGCAGCCGTGGAGTAATGCCCTTGGACAGTGCTGGACACTTTTGCACATGGTGATAGTTCCTTGACGAAGCACACGACGATAAGAACCGAGTACATGAAAGAAGCCTACGCACGACGATAGGCATCGAGTGCGCGGAAAAAGCCTACGCACAACGATAGGCACCGAGCTCACGAAGGAGGCTCACGAATGGCGATAGGCACCGAGCACACAAAGGAAGCTTGCGGACGACGATGGGTATTGCCGCGACCCTTAACGGGCAGCGATAGGCATCGCCATTTGCGATAGGCACGCAACAGGGTGAGACCCTGCGGGCGGCGATAGGCATCGCCGTCTGGCTTCTATGGGATGTCAAGGACACATCTAAAGACAATGATGAACAACACCGTCTGTGAACCTCGCTGAGAGATAGAGATGAACGAAAAGAAGGAGAAAGAGGCTCGCGCATGGTGCTGCCATCGTCATGAACGACCCGTGAAGCCGCAGGAGAGGAAAGAGAGAGAGAGGCATGCACGACACTACCACTGCCATGCATGGCCTCTGAGAGAAGCTTAGATGAAAGAGAAAGAGAAGAAGAGAGGAAAGAAGAGAGAGAAGAAGAGAAGAAATAAGAGAGGAGACAGAAAGATTTACCTTAAGTTGAGGGGTACCATCCCAAAAGTTTCTCTCCTTTCTCTCTATCTCAAGCCGTGACCCAACAATGAGAAAAGATGGAGATTTTATTAAGCAAAGTTTGCTCCATGTACAATGGGAGTACATGATATATATAGAGTTTTGCTCAAACATGAGTAGATTGATAAAAATTAAACCTAATTGTTGAAAAGTAAGATTTAACTGAATTAAATAAAATAGAAAAATAGGGTGTAAAATGACTTATTTACCCCTTCCTAACAATTGGGAAAAGTCCAAAACAGTCCATGCTGCTGCTCTAAAACATGCATGATCTTTCATGGATGATCCGGGGTTGCTCTGGTGCTCATTTTTTTTGAAAGATGATTGTTTTCTTATAGGGCTTGGCATGGCGATCGATTTGATACCAACTTCGAGCCATGGATTGTGTTTTTAAGCCATGATCATACGACTTGAAATTTAGATTAATCTTATAAGCTTCGGATTGATGGTGTGCTCGTTTCTTGATTTTTTCTGTGATTTCTTCACTAGATCACACTGAGCATGCCATCACGGTCACTTTACAACAAACGCAGCTCAATTTCGTACTCGGACGAAGATTTCACAACTTTTGCAACTAGTTTCACAACGATCGGGTTCGCGAGCGCCGTGATTTGGCTGATTGAGCGAGGCATGTCGCGGCTGATTTTCCTGCAACTTCCTTCATGAATAGACAACTTCTCTCCAGCTTTTCTTCACGCTTGTGTGTTGTCACAGGGCGTCATCATAGGGCGTGCTACATATCGAAATGCTCGTCTTGGCGAGACTAATACGATCACAAAATTTGGATGTGATCCAACCTCAAACGAGTGAGATATAAGCGTCGCAAGTCACTGTTCATGACTACCTCTTTACTGGTGATTACTTGCAGGGTGGCCGCACTGGAATAGTGTGCGGCTCCTCCTGTTTTAATTTTTTACCCCAAACTTCTTCTTGGAGTGTCCGTTTAAGCTGAAATTTGACCCCTGGTGTTTTCAACCATTCCAGATCCAATGGAGGTGATCCCACAACTTTTTGACACACCGAAAGTAGGGTTTCAATTATAGGGGTATGTTTTAGGGTGCTAGAGGCTGATTCTACCAGATATGTTTCTCAATTTGCACTGCCTTAGACATGTCAAAATGCGACGAAACTTGGTAAAAGACTTTTTGGAGTCCTTATAAAGATTTTGGCTAGTTCTGAGACCGTTATAAGGCTATCAAAACTTCCACTGTTTGTCAGGCTTTATTAATCGGCTTCTCTTTTTATTCCACATCGGGGACCCATGGTGTTGAAAAATGTCTTCAAACAGCATGTCCCACAGAATGTTAAGCTTCGAGAGAAGCGAGAAGAATAACATTCGAAAAATTACCTTTGGCTTTATTTATTTTTTCTTCCTAGCCACAGAACCATGTGAACACCGAGGAAATCTACGTATTGCTGTAACTAAGATGCTCAAATAATTGGATGCAATGTATAGGTCCATCCGTGGAGAATTTAGGGGGAGAAGAGACTTTTGAGATTCTGACCGCTGAGGCTTTTGTGTGGACCTCGTTGGTCAAAATCGGGCCTATTTGGCGGCCAAGTGCTATGAGCCTTCGGTCGGCATTGTTTGCTACTAGACCAGGTTTTCTTTTGACAGTCAAGGTACCTTTGTGGGCCCTCATCCTGTGGGGTCCAGTCGGGGGCTTTTTGTTGGCCTGTCCCGAAGGTCTGGGCTTGTTGGTTAGGGAGGGATTTTGTACCTTAAATTATCTGGTAGGTTCTCCCCTAGCTTTGTCAGTTTCTTGCCTTTGTAAGCATCTTTAGTATTTTGAGGGATTTCATCGCCCGCATCCTCAAGAACTCAGTTTTTTTTTGAGGGATTTAGTATTCATCACCCGCACCTTAAGGGACTCGGTTTGTTTTTGGTGTTGAATTGTGGGAGATCTTATGAAGCTCTCACTCCCGGGTGAGCCATTTTGTGTTGTGATTGGAAGCTAGTAGTCAAGGCTTTTGTATGGACCTCATTAACTAGAATTATGCCTATTTGGTGATTGGGTGCCGGGTGAGACTGTGATGTTTTTGTTGGTCCAAGCGCCCTTTGTGGGTTTTCACCTGGACTGGGGAAGTGGCACCATAAAGATCGTTTTCACCAACTTCCTTTATTTTGGGCTCTTTTACCTATGACCTTGTGGCCATGTCTACCCTTTTCATCTGTTTTCTGCGCACGGTGCCCTTTTGGGGTTTTCACAGTGCCCAGCTTTTTGTTTTTACGAAACTCTTTTCCTCGTGGTTTCGTGACCATGCCCGTCCATCATTTTTACTCATGGCATTCCCTTGTACAGGTATACACCATGGCCATTATTATATTTTTTTTTGTGAAGGTGTGTTTAAGGTCATGCCTTCGGGACCTGTGCGAAGCCTTTAACATCATGCAACCAGGATGTGCATTATAGTTTAGGGTCATACAACTGGACCGTGGTGGTGATGGATGGCAATTTGTGGAGGCCATGGAGTGATTATGGTGATGGTTTTGACTCACTTTGGGGAGATGGCACGTGGCTACCTATGAAAGATGGATGATGTATGTATGGTGGGTAAAAAATGGGGACCCACTAGCTTACGACGAGTATGGATGACGAGATGGTTCATCGTTTTGTGAGCAAGGGTAAAAATCATTGGGGAATGATGGATGTAGTAATGAAGTGAATAGACTCAATTGGGGAAGCAATGAAGGTGGTGCGCACGCATGAATAGGTCAGTTGGGGAAGACGTGTGTGAAGATGCACGTAAAGGGGCTGTGCGCATATGTGAGGGCATCTTTAAGGTCATGTCTATGGGACTTATGCAAAACAGTTTAACGTCATGTGGCCAAGACGCGCACTATGGTTTAGGATCATATAGCTTGGATCGAGGCTATGCAGTTTAAAGTCATACAATTAGGACAATGCAATTTAAGGTCATGGACCTAGACCTCCGCTACAGTTTAAGGTCATATAGTTTGGACCATGCAGTTTAGGGTCATGCAACTAGACCTCCGCTATAGTTTAAGGTCATATAGTTTGGACCATACAGTTTAGGGTCGTGCATCTAGACCATGGCTGTGAAGTTTAAGGTCATACAACACAGACCATTGTGTGGATCGCCATGTAGGTGAATTCCCATGAAGAATAGGTATGTGGATAGTAATTTGACTCCCTTAGGGATAATGATGGTTAAAACCAGCAGGAGGTTTTGATGGAGAAGCGAACCTCACTGGGGATTAGGGGACAAGTATGACTCCTTAAGGTGAAAGATGAACTTCCATGACTCATGGGAAAGTAAACCAACTGCTGGGGATAGCTTGGTGTACGACTAACCCAAGGGGATTAAAAGGGTAAGCATGACTCCACGGGGATAATGGGCAATGGTATGTGTGTGACTCCACTGAGAATGACTGGTCGGAGCACAGATGCAACCCCACTAAGGATTGAAAAGATAAGAATGATCGTAACTCCCTGGGGATAATGGGCTGCCATAAGGATGTGACTCCTACTGGGGATGAGGGACAGTGGCCTGCATGCAGCTCTATTGGGAACTACAGTCGGGAGCAGAGGTGTAACCCCACTGGGGATAATGACATCCATTTCAAGCTTAAAGTCATGTGAATGGACTATGTGCGTAACAGTTTTAAGGTCTTTATAGCTTGGACCACAGTAATGCAGTTTAAAGTCCTGCAGCTAGGACCATGCAGTTTAAGGCCGTGGAAATAGACATCAGCTATAGTTTAATATTATATAGTTTGGACCATGGTGCTTAGCCTTTTAACGTTATGCAGCTAGGACGTGTGCTAGAGTTTAAAGTCATACAACTAGACTGTGGTTATGCAATTTGGAGTCATGCAACGAGGACCATGTAGTTTAAGGTCATGCAACTAGACATCCGCTACAGTTTAAGGTCATATAGTCTGGACTGTGGCTATGCAGTTTAAAGTCATGTAGCTAGGACTATGTGGTTTAAGATCATGCAACTAGACCTCCGCTACAGTTTAAGGTCATAGAGTTTGGACCCTACAGTTTAAGGTCGTGCACCTAGACCAATTAGGTGGGTAGGGAATATGACTCCATGGGGAATAGGGCCGTAATGGAGACTTGACTCCCTGGGGATACAAGTGGTAGCCTTCTTGTGGGGATGACGGGTCATGTTCTGGGGAAAGTGGGAAATATCCAAAGTCGACAATGCTGTAGCAAGCGCATGGCGCTAAGTTTTGGATGACACACATTTTGTTAAGCCTAGATGGCGCGCGCACGGTGTTAGGCCTTGGTGAAGGGCGTGGCAACGGTTCTTGGTGAAGCGTGTGACGATGTCCTCTTGGGAAGCGTGTGGCGATAGCCTTCTGTGAAGCACATGGTGATGGCCTCTGTGAAGCATGCGACGATAGCCTCTGTGCGAAGTACACAGCGATAGCTTCTGTATGAAGCACGCGCCGATAGCTTATGTGTGAAACGCGCGATGATAGTTTCTGGTGAAGCACGCGGTGATAGCCTCTGTGTGAAGTGCATGGCGATAGCTTATGGTGAAGCTTGCGGTGATAAGGCATGGAGATAGCAGTGGGTTTATGAGGCACAGGTGACAATGACTTGAATTCGGGCCTCGGGCACCCGGCTCGGCCTGGACCTATCGCCATCTGAAGACGAGGACTAGAGCTTCATTTCAAACTTGTGAGGGGAACTTCGTGGCACTGTTGAGTATAAAAGGGGGTAAAACCCCATTTTACGATTTTACCGAAAGGTGAAACAACGAAGAGTGCTTTTTAGAGATAGAGTCGGAGCTTCCGTTTAGAGAGTTCCAGCAAGAGTTTCCCAATCAAAACTCACAGCGTGCAGGCCTTCAAGAGATTTCCAGCAAACTTCAGTAGGTCGCCGGTCTTCGCAGAGCGCTTGCGAACTTCTTCAGAGAGTGTTGAGACCTTCTGAGTAGGGAACATGGAGCTTCACAGGGCTTCACCGAGACTCTGACGAAACTGCGAGAGTTACAGTGGTACTCTGCCAAAAATCTAGTGATTTTCTGGTAGTTTTGATACTGCTTGCAAGTTGCAGAAAGGGGACTTTGACGGTCTTCTAGTTAACGGAAGAGAAGGAGGAGCAGCAGTGGTTCTGCTGGAAACTTTGCAATTTTTCAGGCAGATAGAGGAGTGTGAGAATGGGAGAAGGGAAACCCGCATGGTCACATGGGAGCTTTTTCAGGAGTTCTAGTGGCTTTCCATTAGCTGCAGTCATCGGTGGAAGAGAGGGAATAGACAGGGAAGGGTTTCCCAATGAGTAGGAGTGAGTTCCCGGTGAGGAGAGAAAACGCCGGTGGGGAAAGAGCAGGGTCAGAAGGGGGTTCCCAGCTGACAGAGAAGTGTTTGGTGAAACCCGAAGGATTGTGGGGGAGGCAAAATGTCGCAAGAAGGTTGATCGTCACTGAGGAGCGATAGTTGGAGAGACCGAAGAGGCGTGGGAGTTAATGCCCCTCGAGAATTGGAGGCGGTGGGAACCAGAGCATAAGGGCATGCATGACATTAAGTCACATACAGTGCTGCCTTCGTGCAGCGTTAAGCTTCTCACGGCAACAACCATGCTTGGTAACACGTCGCTCGCGGTAATGGTTATGTGTGGCGTTGGCCTGCCTGTGGGGAGGGTAGAACGCGTCATTGAGTTGCGCATGGCGATGGTTGTGCACAACGTTGGGTTGCGCACGGTGATGACCATGGACTACAATGTCTCATGGGGGCCAAGAGTGATGGAAAATGAGAAGGCCCGATCGCTGTGGTCTGTTGGAAGCCAAATCCTCCAGCATACTTCTTCTCTATCTTGGAAGCTAGCCATGCCTTGTCAGATAGTTTGAAGCTTGCTCGGAAATGTGTGGCTTCTTCTTTTTGGCCTGTAACCATCCTCTTTAAGAACACCCAGCAGATGAATTGAAGCTGACTTGCAAGTGGTTTTGCTTCTTCTTCATGATGAGGGCATTTCTTTTTGGCCTGTAACCGTCCTCTTATCCTCAGATGCAAGAGCTTTGTAACCTCCCTATTAATGGGCTTTTGATTGTAACTTTTTAATGCAATAAAAAGAGTTAAAACTTGTTTGGCCCTTCTTGCTTGCTTTCTTTTTACAATCATGGGTAGTATTTCTTTAAATTGTGCACATTGATAAGGGGCATTGCCTCCTCTCAACCAGGATGTGGTAGTATGTAGGCTCCGTTTAGAGAGACTTTCTTGATTATGAAGGAACTTCCCACTTAGGTTTGAACTTGCCTTTGCAGCATCCATGCATGATAATCAGTCCTTTGATTCCTAAGACTAGATCCCCATGAGCAAATGAGGGAACCTTGACAGATTTGTCAAAGGCTTTCTTCATTCTCCCCTGATTGAGCTCAAAGTTTTGCTGGGCCTCTGGCCTCTAGCCTCTTTTCATCAAGAGCATCCAACTCCTAATAACTGATCTTGACTCTCTCATCTTCAGTCAGTCCCTGATGTATAGCGACATGGAGTGAGGGTAGTTGAACCTCGAGGGGTAAAACTACCTCACCACCATAAACCAGGGAATAAGGAGTGGAGTTTGTAGATTTTAAAGTGGTGGTGCGATAGGCCCACAGAGCTTCAGGTAGCCTCTCATGCCAATTGTTTTTTGACTTTGAGACCGACTTCCAGAGTACCCCACACAGGGTTTTATTGAACGCCTAAGCTAAACCATTGGCTCGAGGGTGGTACATGACCGAGTACATCCACTCAAAGCGAAACTGGTTAGCTGAGCGATCAACATGATGGCTTCTGAACTGAGGGCCATTGTAAGAGATCATTCAGTCTGGAACCCTGAACCGGTATATGATGTGGTGAGGCACGAAGTTGACCACAGTGCAAGCTTTGAGAGTGCATCGGCCTGCAAGTTTAGCCTTCTAGGAATATGACTTCAGGAGAAATCTTCGAACTGGGCCATATAAGATTTGGTCATGTCATGATAAGGCTCGAGAGTATCCTTCCTTACGTCGTAAATTCCCTAAGCTACCGGATGACGAGCTCAAAGTTGCCGAAGATGTTCAGTTGCTCTAGGTTTAGCTCCTGGGCGATCTCTAACCCAATTATGAGGGCTTGATATTTAGCTTCATTATGAGAAAATTCCTCTGCGAGTGAGAATGATAGACGATTCATTGAAAATTCCTCTGCGAGTGAGAAGGATAGAGGATTCATTCCACCATCGGGGGTTAGGAACACGACTCCGGCACCCCCTCTATTAAACTGGAATGCTTCATCAAAGTACATTTTCCATGGCCGAGTTAGCATCATATAGAAGAATTCTTCATCCAGGAGGTCACTTTGATAGGGGAGATCCTGAGGGGACTGGGTGAGCCATGAGAAAGTCTGCTAAGGCTTGACCTTTGATAGCCCTCTATGGTACATACGTGATGTCGAACTCCTCAGCAATAATGCTCACTTGGCTAAGTGTCCTGACAGGCATGGCTGGGTCATAAGGAACTTGACCGGGTCTGCCTTTGAGATTAGCTTGACCTCATGACTAAGCAAGTAATGGTGGAGATTCTGTACTGCAAAGATCAAAGCTAGGCACACCTTTTCATTGGGAGTGTAATTTTTCTCGGCCCTTTGCATCTTATGACTGAGATAATATAGTGTTGTTTCTTTTCCCCCATCATTGCTTTGTGCTAGGAGTGCCCTAAGTGATTCATCAAAAGCAGTCACGTATAGGATGAGAGGTCTTCCTAATACCAGCGTGGAGAGGACCAGAGGATTCAACAAGTACTGGTTGATATCGTCAAGTGCAGCTTGGCATGCCGCATCCCATATGAAGGTGTCCTTCTTCAGTAGGTGCAAAAAGGGCCTGCATCATCCTGAGAGGTTCGAGATGAACCTTCGAATGTAGGCTAGCTGACCTTGGAGAGACCAAAGTTCACATAGGGTTGTAGGCGATGACATGTCTTGAATCACCTTGATTTTGACTGGCTCGATCTCCAGCCCACGATACCTCACAATAAACCATAAGAACTTTCCTGAGTGTATGCCAAAGGTGCATTTCAAGGGGTTCATCTTGAGTTTGTGATGCCACAGCCACTAAAATACCTTTTTAAGGTCCTCCATGTGAGCGTATTTTGCTTCAAACTTTAGCACTAAGTCATCAACATAGCACTTGACCTCCTTGTGCATCATGTCCCTGAAGATGGTCGTCATGGCTCGCTGGTACATAGCACCGGCATTCTTTAACCCAAAAGGCATCATAGTGTAGCAAAAGACACCTTTCCAGGGCAAGGATGCAATGACCTCTTTATATTTTGGTGCCATCCTGATTTGGTTATAACCAGAATACCCATCCATGAAGGAGAAGATCTGGCAATGAGTCGTGGAGTCAACAAGCATCTTGGTGAATGGCAGGGGGAAGTTGTCCTTGCAAAAAGCGGTGTTCAAGTCTCGAAAGTCAATACAGACCTTGATTTGGCCATTTTTCTTCTTGACTGGGACTACATTTGCCAACCATCTTGGGTATTTGACTTCACGTATGAATTTAGCTTGCCTAAGCTTGTTCACCTTAGCATCGATCTGCATCTTGAGGTCGGGTCTAAACCTTCTCGATTTCTGCTTCATAGGTTTGATGGACGGGTCAATACCGAGACGATGGACAACGATTTGAGGGTCTAGGCTAGGAATCTCATGATAATGCCAGGCAAAGACGTCCCGGTGTTCTTGGAGGAGGGAAATATAACTTCTTTCTGTTTTGGGGACATTTTTTTCGAGATGAAAGTTGGCCTTAGGTCGGTCTCATTTCCTAATTTTATCTCTTCGAGCTCATCAGTCATGGCCTGACCACCCTCTTCTCACTCTTTCAGAGCTTCATGCAACTCTTCGTTAGGGGATTCAGGATGCTTCTTATCAATCTCGAGTGCAGATACCCATGATCATGACATTTCGGCTTCTAGGAGGGTTCCAGTGTAGGAGACGATTTCCAGCCTATGGCTAGACCAGGGAATGAAAGGGTCAACATCGAACGTGGAGTCCATGGCATCGTGACTGATGTCACTCAGTATTTTCCTCGAGATGGGTGACGCTTATGAAATTGAGCCATGTGACGGTCTCTTGGGAATAGGAATTCGAAGATGGCTTGGACTTGGCTTGGGCAGGCAGGGCGTCGGCAACGGTCAAGAATCCAGCCGCTTGAGCCAGCATCTTTCTTGGGCGCTTCCACTGTGATGTACTGATGTTGGTGCCTTTGAGCTCTCTGTTTAAGGCATCGAAGTCTGGGGACTGCCGAGCTGCACCTGTGAAAGAAATAGAAGAGGAAGGAAGAGAAGAAGAAGAAGTGGAATTAGAATGTCTTGGGCTTCTTTTTACGTCGTCACCATAATTGGATGTGTGTAGGGGTGTTTTAAGTCTTGCCCCGGCTCTGAACTTTAGGGGTTTCATTTAGCGTCATCACCCATATTGGACGAGTCTCGAGCAGCTGATGACTTAGGGACGTCTACTTGATCGGACGAAAGGATAAGGCGAGCTACACCTGAGATGAAGTCTCGTAAGGTCGGCAGTGGAGGAACTTTTCTTCCATGACTGGTGGCTGAGGAATATGATTCCTTCGGCGAGCCGACCTAGGTGCTTGTCTATTTCTGGATCCCTTGGGGGGTGTTTGGACTATCTTATCAGGCTGATGAGTAGCCCTAGCTTGATGGACTGCCTCACGTTTCAGGGAATTGAGCCTACCTCGTCCGTGGTAGACTTCCCAGGGCTGAGAAGTCGAGGGCTCTGAAGGGTCCAGAATGTATTCATAGGGGACCTATACTGAGATTTCCTCTTGGATGGGAGTGATGTCGTTGAACCATTTTGGGAGAACGACATAGACAACGTGGCCTTTCTGTACCTTCTTGTCAACTATAGCTTCGAACTTAGAGCATTCTCCCAGCTCATGGCCCTCGTGATATGGGCACCAGAGATTTTTTATACCCTGGGTAAGACGTTTAGGTTGTCCAACGGGCTTGGGAGTGATGAGACCCTGTTGGAGCATCACCTCGAAGAGGGCTTGCAACTAGCTCAGCACTTCCCTGGGCTTGTGTTAGGAGGTCTTCTTGCACTAGTGGAGCAGAGACCTGAGGGTGTCCTTCTAGGTTATTATGAACTTCTTGGTGCTACTGCATCTTCTTTTCTAAGAGCTCATGAAAGTCGGTGCATTCGCTCAGGTCGTGGCCCTGTATTAGATGATACAGACACCAGAGGTTTTCAGCTCCTAGAGGCAAGAACTTGAGCTGCCTTGTTGGCTTGGCATGATAAGACCTTCTTTGAGCATCATCGAGAATAGTGCACGGAGGATAGCGGGTGCCTCGTCATCCTCTTGGATTATCAATATGTGGGAAGCCTCAGTTGCCTCGTACTCTTTCTTTAGCTTTTCGCGCTTTATCTAGCTCAAGGGCTTCGATAATGTCTTTGAGCATATAACACTCTTGAGTGGGGTGGCCTACTCTCTTGTGATAGGCACACTATCTCTCGTGTGTCTCCTAGCCATCTTGCTCTGGGGTGTTGACCTTTTGTAGCTGGACCATGTTTTGCTCAAGTAGTAATCGAAGCAGTGCAGGAACCCACTCCTTCTCGAAGGGGTACACCTTGTTCTAGTGCTGGATCCAGTAATCGCTTCGATTTATATTTTTTGGAGGTTGGACCTTGTTATAGGACTGTTGTTGATTGCCTCCAGCTTGTGCCTTGGTTACCCCTTTAGAGAGGTCCAAGGTTCTCTTAGTGTTAGTCATCGTGACGACCGCACTAATCACAGCTTTTTGCTGATTGCCCCAATTATTGGAGCGAGAATTACCACTGCCCCGACTGTTTCCCAAGCTAGAGGGCTTGCTGGTGTGATCCACCATGGTGCTTGGACAGACTTATACAAACTGCTTTAGGAATGAGCTCTGACATGGAGGGTGGATTGGAAGCCTCAACATGCAGGGAGATCTTAGCTAGCATATTTTTATGCAGGTCTGAACTGCTTCTCTTTCGGTCAAGGGATTGACATGATAGGTTTCCAGCTCTCTCCATCGAGCGATGAACTTATCAACTGGCTCACCAGGGTCTTGAGTCAAAGTGAGGAGTTCGATGGTTTCCACGTTTCTCTGGACCTCATAGAAGCGCTGGTAAAATAATTGCTCAATTTGCTGCCATGTGCGTACCGAGTTTGGCGGCAGCCGAGCATACCATTGGAAGGCTGGACCTTAGATAGTTTCGAAGAACTGACGAAGGAGGAGTCACTCGTCAGTTGCTGTCTCTCGACAAGCAGCTTGAAAGTGAGCGATATGCTGGTGAAGGCTTGTAGTACCACTGAACGTGGGGAGCTTCCCTTTTTGATAGTTCGAAGGAAAGGGGACCTGGTGGATGTACGAGGGGTACGACTTTTGGTACAACGACATCTCTTGCTTGCCCGGGACCTTATTCTTGAGACTGTGGGTCACCATGGCATCTATCTTGATTTGCAAAACCATGTGGGGAGCAAAGCTATCTTGGGAGGCCAGTGGGGGAGTTTGCCCAAGAGCTGTGTCCTCTCTAGGCTGGGAGTTGGCCTCATGGTAAGGAGGAGAAGCAGGGGGTTCTGGAGGCCTCCAGGTGATCCATCTTTGCGAGGATGGACTACATCATTACCTAGAACCTGTTCATCCGCTCTTCTTGGGCGTCATCTAGCTTGTTGATCACCATGATGCTGACCGTTTCTTCTGGAGGGTCAGATCCAGATGGAGTAGTGGACTGCCGGGGTTGGCGAGTTGTACGTGGAAAGCTAGTCTATAGGGGCTTAGCATGTCGCAATTGTACTCGAGCCTTGTATGCCAACTGTGTGAGGACCTGTTCTTGACGGTCTTGGGACCGTGATTTCTTAGCAGCTCGGTCTTTTGTTGTAACGATGACCATTGAGCAATCTTGGACTTCTCGTTTAGGTTCAGGAACCCGTAGAGGGAAGAAGGGACTGTGAGGTAGGAGGTCATCAAGAGTGGTAACCTCAACTGCCTTAGAAGTCTCTCTGGTCAGGAGCTGCAGGCCTCTCTTCTATTTGATCCTGGGACTATAATAGATTTTAGTCCAGAATCGAGCCTGAGACCTGGACTGCCCCGTCTTTCTCGAGCATGTGAGAGCTGTGTCTATCAACTGAAGTAGAGAATGAGGCCTTAGGATAGAGGGCAATCTGGGTTGCTGCCTTAGAGACTGAAGGCTTCTATCTACCGTCAAGTCTTTGCCCCAAATTCCTTTGTGAGGTCTAGGTGCATGGCTGACTTGGGGTGGCTGGCTCAAGATGGTACTCTTACGGAAAACCTTTGAGTATCAGGTCTTGAGGTGCTTGCCTGACGAAGGAAGGGTGGCAAAAGAAGGATCTGGCTCGTGACTCCGCTTGAGTTGGGAGTGGGGAGGAACCTGCAAAGTCAGTGCGTGTGCACCTTTAGAGTTAGATGTTTGGGTGACTTGGGGGTCAACCCGAGCTCGGTCAGTCGGTTCGACCTTAGGCGGCTGAGACCCACGAGATCGTGTATGTGAGGGACCGAGTGGGAGCTCATCTCTCATAGGGTGAAGCCGTGTGTGCTGAGAGGGAGGACAAAGTGGCCGACCCTCGTGTGCTCGAGGTGGTGCAGCACTGGCATTGCCTCGAGCTGTGGGAAGCAGATGAATGACGTGTGTAGGGTTCGGCCTGAGAAGGCCTAGCCTTGAACGCAAACTCAAGGCCGCATGAAAGTTTCCCTAAGGTGTGGCTCAAGTAGTCGGACTACGAGCCATCATATGTTTGCGAGAGGTGGAGGCTGTAGGATCTCTGCCTCTGTGTGCTGAGCCTCTAGGGATAGAGATTCGAGGTGGTGAAGGAGTATGGGGAGTGGCCTTGCGGTGACTCTCAAGAGTAACAGTAACTTGCTTGCCTATCACGAAAGTGGATAGGGCAGCCTTTCGATGTGCCTCAACAATATGATCGGCAAGGGACTTGCTAGTAGCTGGGTGCGTGCTGGGTGTGGTGGCATGTGTGCCACCAATGTGAAGGGCCTTGGTGGAGGGTCCACTAGGGCTAGGAAGTGGGGAGCTAGGGACCTTCAAGTCCCTTCTGGCACTAACCCAGGAGAGAACCTGGGAGCCAGACTGTGAGTTCTGACTCAAGAGGAGTGTAGGGAACGAGGCTTGAGAAGCTCACTTCCCTGGGACGGCCACCAGTGCAGGGATGAGAAAATCCCCAACTCCGATGAACGGGTTGAACAACCCAGATGCCATGAAATATAAAACAGAAAGTAAAAGGTCATGCAAATCAAGCAAGAGCAAACCGATGAAGGGGTAATAAGTTCCTAGTGGAGTCGTCAAGCTGGTTAGGTGCCTCGATCTCGCCTACCCAAATCTAGGTGATCTGGTGACATGTGTCTCCGGTTTGGAAGACTCGGGACCTGAGACCCCTCTCTCGGGAACCTCATTCATAGAGCAAGGGCAGGTGTCCAACTGGTGAGAGAGTAATTTAATGTGAGGTGGGGACCAACTTCACCTGGGTCTGTTACTTACTCGGGTTGAGTCACGTGGCCGCCCTCCTAGATCACGACAGTAAACCCCCCAGTTGCTTTAGCTGGTTCGAAATCACCTCCCTTGACCTGCAATCTCCTTGTTTTCGGCACAACGTTATCATGGTTAACTTGTAAGACAAGTGGGTCGAAGTACCCACTCTTGTCTTAGGGCAATGCACATTCGTGAGAAGTTGGGGTGATGAAGAAGAGAGTTTCAATAAAGAGAGAAAAGGGAAGAGGACTTGATGAAGGGATGAGACTAGCATGATAGCTGGACCAGTGACCGACTCGGAGTGGTAGCAAGACGGGCATGGTACTCAAGACTAGCACGAAAGCAATACTACTCGAAACCGAGGTCGATATGTCTGTCCTAATCTGGTATCGCAGCAAGATGGGCATGGTACTCAGAATTAGCATGACGATAATACTGCCCTCAGCCAAGTGAGAAGAGAATAGAATAAAGAGAAGGTGTGAGACAGTGAAGAGATGGGGTCCCAATAGCATTAGCCGTCGCCATCCACAGCCGTGGAGTAACAGTGTCGCAGCCCTTGGATGGCGCTGGACACTGTTGCTCACGGTTAGAGAGTGAACAGTGAACTACAAACATTGTTAGGCATCGCCATTGGCAACACGAGAAGGCAGCACAACCCTTCGCGGGCGGCGATGGCTCCTTGTGAAGCGCACGGTGATAGCCTATTGTAAAGCGTGCGACAATAGTTCCTTGATGAAGCACACGGCAATAGGCATGGGACGCAAGAGAAGCCTGTGCTCAACGATAGGCATCGAGCGCACAAAAGAAGCCTACGCATGACGATAGGCACTGAGAGCGCGAAAGAAGGTTGCACACGACAATAGGCACTGAGCGTGCAAAAGACGCTTGCACACGGCGTTAGGTACCGAGCGTATGAAGGAGGCTCATGGACGGCGATAGGCACCTAGTGCACGAAGGAAGCTCGCGGATGACGATGGGTATTGTCACGACCCTTCATGGGCAGCGATAGGCATCGCCGTCTGCAATAGGCATGCAACAGGGTGAAACCCTGTGGGCAGCATTAGGAATCACCGTCTGGCTTCCACGGGACATTGAGGACACATATGAAAATGATGATGAGCAGCGCCATCTATGAACCTCGCTGAGAGATAGAGATGAACGGAAAGGAGAAAGAGGCTAGCGCATGGTGCTGCCATCACCAGCGTGACCTGTGAAGCCACAGGAGAGAGAAGAGAGAGAGAGGCATGCACGACACTTCCACTGCCGTGCATGGCCTCTGAGAGAGGCTCAGACGAAAGAGAAAGAGAAGAAGATAGGAAAGAAGAGAGAGCAGAAGAGAAGACAGAAGAGAGGAGAGAGAAAAAGAGTTACCTTAAACCGAGGGATACCATCTGTAAAGTTTCTCTCTCCTTCCTCTCTCTCTCAAGTTGTGACTCAACAATGAGAACAGATGGAGATTTTATTTAGCAAAGTTCGGTCCATGTATAATGGGAGTATGTGATATATATAGAGTTTTACCCAAATATGGATGGATTGATCAAAATTAAACCTAATTGATGAAAATTAAGATTTAAATAAATTAAATAAAATAGGAAAATGGGGTACAAAATGACTGATTTGCCCCTTCCTCACAATTGGGGAAATTTCAGAACAGTCCCTGTTGCTGCCCTAGAATGTGTGTGATCTTTCATGGATGATTCGGGGTTGCTCTGGTGCTCGTTTGTCCGAAAGATGAATGTTTTCTTGTAGGGCTCGACATGGCAATCGATTTGATACCAACTTCGAGCCATGGATTGTGTTTTGAAGCCACAAATATATGACTTGAAATTTGGATGAATCTTGCAAGCTTCGAATCGATGGTGTGCTCATTCCTTGATGTTTTTCCATGATTTATTTACTGGATCACACTGAGCATTCCATCACGGTCGTGTGGCAACAAACGTAACTCGATTTCGTGCCCGGATGAAGATTTCACAACTTTTGAGTTTTGACTAGAATCTAAAATTCCGGTGCTGGAATTTTTAGCCACTTTATCGGCTTCATGTGCAAAATCGGACCGTTTATCATGGGTGGAGTTCGGGCCAAAGATAGCCATGGGCCTTATGCACGCGATGCAATTGGCTTCACATCGATCGAGCTCTCGAGCGCCGTGATTTGACTGCTCGAGCGTGGTGTGCCACTGCTAATTTTCCTGCAACTTCCTTCAGTGATCTGGAACTTTTCTCTAGCTTTTCTTCGTGCATGGGCGTCGTCACGGGTGTGCCACATATCAAAACGCTCATCTTGATGAGACCAATACACTCACAAAATTTGGGCATGATCCGACCTCCGACGAGTGATATATGAACGTCACAAGTCATTGTTCGTGACTACCTCTTTAATGGTGATTACTTGCAAGGTGGTCGCATGGGAATAGTGTGCGACTCCCCCTGTTTTAATCTTTTACCTCTAACTTCTTCTTGGAGTTTCAGTTTAAGCTGAAATTTGACCCCAAGGGTTTTCAGCCATGCTGGATCCAATAGCAGTGGTCCCACGGCTTTTTGATGCACCGAAAGTAGGGTTCCAGTTATAAAGGTCCTTTTCAGGGTGCAAGAGGCTGATTCTGCCAGAACTCTTTCTCAATCTGCACTACCTTAGACATGTCGAAATATGACGAAACTTGGCAGGAGATTTTTTGAAGTCCTTGTGAAGATCGTGGCGGCATTCTGAGACTGTCGAAACTTCCACTGTTTGTCAGGCTTTATTGACCGGCTTCTCTTTTTATTACTCATCGAGGACCCATGGTGCTGAAAAATGCCTTCAAACACAGTCGTCACTGTTAGCGATCCAAAGAAGGCTCTCGTCTAAACTTTGAATGTCTTTAAAGGGGTAAATACAACAAAAGCACCTCAGGCAGGCAAACAACAACAATCCTACAAACGGGTACCCCCACCTCGAACCTTAATCAAGATGATTATTAGACCACGCATAAGAATAAAGTCTACCCCTTTGAAAAGGAATGGCTTCCTGCACTACTCCAATTATTACTAGAACATAATATGATCGAGCTACTAGAGACCAAGTTCCCTGATCAAGCTGGACTTAATACCCATGCGAATCATTGTGCTTATCATGGAGGATAAACCACCCCATAGAGGACTGCTACACTTTAAAAGACATTATTAAAGCCCTGATCCAGAAGGGTCAGATAAAGCTTGAAGAGCTAAAGAAGGCATTAGGGGTAGCAGAAGCCTCCCACGTAGTAACCGTCATAGTGGAAGATGAAGCACTTGATCTCCTTCTTGCCTTGTTCGTCATGATGCTTCAAGATGGCCTCATCACACCAAAACTGGCAAGCCAGCCCTGACGCCTTGCTCAAGGAACTAAGAACCATTGGTGCCGGTACCATCAGATATGGGGCCATGACCTGAGCGAATGCTCTAGTTTCCATGATGTAATCGTGAAGAAAATACAGGGATGTCAAGGGTTTGGTAACATTCCTGAAAGAGAACCCCCCAATCATGGCTCCACCAGTACGAGAGGAACTCCTCACACAAGACCTGAGTAAAGATGACTCAGATCTGCTGAACCCTCGACTTCCCTGCCATGGATAGTCAATCACGGGCGGAGCAGACTCAAGTCCTTAAGGTGAGAAGCTGTTCGTAATGCTAGGGCTGTTCATAAACTTAGCAAGATGGATCAACCACTGCCAATGAAAACCAAAAGGAGACGGGCACCAAGGCCTGCTCGTCGAAGAAACAAGACTGCTCGACCGCCAATTGAGCAGGAATTTCTCAGGCCTCTCTCCCCATTACCATCTTTACTGGTCTTCATCCCCGACGCCGTCATCCTTCCTTCCTCACCTCATCAAGAGGATATCCCCGAGCTATCTTCTCCTTAGAACACGTCCAATGAGGGTGACGATGTTAAAAGCACTCCCCAATGGTCTAAGCAAGGAAAGGACCTAAAAGACTCCCTGCACACGTCCAACCCTAGTGACGACACAAAAAGCTTCCCAGATCGGTCCAATGAGGGGAACGACCTTAAAATTCCCTCACCTACTGACCTTCTCCTTCTTCTTCTTCTTTTTCTTATCCTTCCTCTTCTGTGTCTCCTGCAAGTACAACTTTGAAATGTCCAGACTTCAAGGCTCTTGACAGAGAACTTGAAGGAAACAATATAAGCAGGATGCACCAGAGGCAGTTGAAAAAGACGCTTGCTCAGGCAGCAGGATTCTTAACAGTTGCTGACGCTCTAGCAGCTCGAGCTAAGACAGAGCCATCTTTTTCCACAAAGAAGCATGAGAAGTCAAAGTCAAAGAAACCCCATTGGCCTCCTGATCCTGACTTTGAGCAGAGATTGAGAGAATCAAGGGGGCAAAGCTTCTATTTTCAGGAAGCTTTCCACATAGTATAGGTCTACAAAGTATCAGCTAGCACGACGCAAACACCGCAGACACCCACACAAAGACTGAGTGATTCATATGAGTGCCGATGTCCCTGCAATAGCTGAATCTCAACCTCCTTGTAACTTTCAAATCGAACTTCTGTAGCCTAATATGCTTTCCATGTTTGAGGTTGACCCTTCTGTCCCTCGGTTCGAGAAAGGTGCAGAAATCATGACCTGCCCTGGAGCCCTCTTGGAAGTAGATATGTCAGGATCATGGGTCTCTGCACTTGAGGTTAATGAAAAGACCTTCGAGCTCAATGATAAGGAGTTGTAGGAAGCCCCAGAAGAATGGGAAGACGGCGGTCAAGCCACAACCGATCAACTCAAGCAGATAAATCTAGGAGATGAAGCCGACCCCATACCCACTTTCATCTCTGCAAATATGTCGTCAGAAGAGATTGAGAACTTTACTGCCTTCTTACATGAAAACCGAGATGTCTTTAACTGGCATTACCATGAGATGCCTGGTTTGGATCCTCAAGTTGCAATTCACTGTCACGACATCGATACCTCTGTTAAACCTGTCAAGCAGAAATCAAGGAGGTTTAGACCTGATCTCGAAATGTAGATAGATGTTGAAGTGACCAAACTCAAGCAAGCCAATTTCATTATGTCACGACCACTCCCCTGACCACCGTACCTTACGTGGTGACGAGAGACCGAGTGCGGGTTTGTGATCCATTGCAACATTTGTCACTCAATAAGGAATGGACAGTTTTATTTTTGATAATCGAGCAAACCATGGAAAAAGAACTAAAACAATTACTCAACCAGTAGGTGAACATCGATAAACCTAAACACCCAAAAATCCATTATATATAAGTTTCTTCCAAAATGTTACATTCGGTTCAGGGAATCTAGGCAAAAAATTACAAGTGTCAACAAAGAACAAAAACCCAGGGTCAAACAGCCCAGACATAAACAAGATCTAAAAACCTTATTCACAAAATCTAACTTCAACTTCCTGCTACAAAACACAAGCTCCAAGCCTTGAACCTGTCGCTATTAATTTACAAGGAGAGGAGAAATAATGGAATGAGCTATACAGCCCAATAAGTAGATCTATTGTTATGCATCTATAATGATTCTATCCGTGTGTGATAACCGCTCAATCCTTCATTATAAAATCATAGTTTAGCACATGTGAATATTAGATCAAGACAGCGAGTCATTGTACTACAGTTATCACTAAATTAGTGCGATCATGAGCATTCAATCAGTGAAATCATTAACATTCAATCAGTGTAATCATAAACATTCCTTATTCAGAAATTCGATCATTACCCACTCACTCCCTAGATCACCTACTCCCGCAGTAGAGGCCCTATCCATCAAGCTAAGCCAATCCCATTGCTAAGGCCTCTACCCTCATATAAGAGGGAGGGTAATGACAAGTGGGGTAATCCACTTAGTAATACCCTCAACATACTCACACAGTCCCCAACGTGCATTGGGGTTTTGATAGGCCCTTACCTTGCAAGGCATCAATCATTTCATTTCATTTCATGAATTTAAGGTGCGGCCCTCCATCCATTCCCTTAACCTATTCCTATCATTATGCAGGTTAGGGGATATACCAACATCACTTTCCTTGCTACCGATGAGTGTCCCATCGCGTAGCAGGAGATATCATAAAAGTATCCACTACTGATGAATGTCATACCTTGTAATGGTCAATAT
This sequence comes from Amborella trichopoda, assembly GCF_054954075.1. NCBI lineage: Eukaryota > Viridiplantae > Streptophyta > Magnoliopsida > Amborellales > Amborellaceae > Amborella > Amborella trichopoda. The sequence goes on from NC_142336.1 coordinate 12,714,309, forward strand.
TAATATAAACAATGGCCATCCATCACAATATCATAATAGTATCCACTACCAGTGAGTGGCCCACCGCATAATGGTCAATGTCAATATAAACAATGGCCATCCATAACAGTATCACAACAATATCCACTACCGGCGAGTGTCCCATCGTGTAATGGTCAATATCAATATAAGCAATGACCATCATCAAAACATCATAACAATATCCACTACCAGTGAGTGTCCCACCGCATAGTGGCCATTAATGCCTCATCACAGATGAATCATATTTCATCATAACATCATAATACTTAGCAAAAGACATTTATTTCATAATCTTTCACAGGGCATAAGTCTTGGCAGTAGCATTTGGCACTCATTATGAAATTAGTTCATCAATATTGCCCTCGTGACCCCTTTTTCTCACACAATGCAGTCATATGGCATCATTCACATATCTTTATGGAATTTGCATGAAATTTATCATATGGCATTCACATTTATCATATATCAAGATAATGTAACGCCGCTCGGTCGTAAAAGTGATGCAGTGACAAGTAACAGTGACATGCCCCTTATTGCGAGTGCGTAGCTCCCGATTTAGGGGGAGTTCCAGAATGTCTCAAACATGAAACTTTGAGCTAATACACATATATTTACAAAAATAATGGTTTGAAATAATTTGGGTGCCATTTCATCGGTTAATAGCTCAGTACGAGGTGAGCATTAGTTGCTCGAAATTTTCCATGCGACAGTGCAAAACGACATATTCACGCACTTCGGGGCATTACTCAAAATCCGTGGGGAATTTCATAAACTTCAAAACATGTAACTTTGAGTAGTACATTCGTAGACCTTTTCAATGGTGGAAATTTTAAGGTTTTTGGACACCATTTGCCGGGTCAAAAGCATTTCCCAAAGAGGGCCACAATTGCTGGAATTAGCAGTGATGGTGAATAGTGTCATGCCTTGACATTTAGGCCATATCGTTTCATCCATGAGAAATTTTTTCATGACATAAAAAATAGACTTAAAGTAGACGTACATGCCTTTCATTTGAGACCAATTTGGTCCCATTTGGATGCTATTTGGCTATTAAGACCTTTGATTCAAAAACAGTCACAGTTCTAGAAATTCTTATTCTCAACTTACCATGCTTTTAAAGAACACATGATATTTCATGGCCAAAGTACACTTTGGGCTTGGAATCTTGTTCATGATAAGGAGTCTCACATTGAGCAATTTCATGAGTTTCCATAAATAAAAAGATCATATATGTGGTAAAACCAGTCATGGCATGTAGAAGCATAAATATGAAATTTCAACCTCATGCTAACACATTCATGCTTCACATTTTTCTTTCTATTATCTTACCCATTCTAAATATTTGTTCTTTACATAAACCATGGATGCATAAAAGCTAAACCCACTTACCTTGACTCTCACGGTGTCTTCACCCATTGGTTGTCTTCTAGGGGCGACAGTGAGCTCCTTAGGGAGAGAGAAAGAGAGTATAAGGTAGAATGAGGGGAACTAGTTGTCAAAGGAGAGGGGGAGAGCTTAAGTACCCACAGTTGGTGGGATTCAGTGTGGCTGACGTAATCACATGTGGCTCTGACATGTACGGAGCGGTGCTAACAAGTGACAACTGTATGATTTGACCAAACACATACAAAGATGCTCCCATACATAGCCGGTGATGCTCACTTACGCAGCCGACGGTGGTCACTTACACAGCTGGTGCTGGTCACTTACACAGCCGACGCTGCCTCTTGCACGCGTGGTAATACTCTTCTTTCTCTCTTCTACTCAGGCGGCGTTAGGTCTTGAGTTCTTAGACGTCGATGAGTCTCTTTACACGGTCGGTTCTACTTCTTCCTTACACAGCCAACGTTGTGTCTTCCTTACACAACTGGCACTACCTCTTCTCTTATGCAGCCGGTGCTGGGTTTCCTTTACACAGCCAGCGTTTCTCCAAATGGTGCTAGGCCTCTATCTCACTCTCCCTCGCCGTGCACATCACTGGACTGGGAGAAAATTGTGGTCCTTACATCATCCCCCCTTAAAAAGGATTTTTTCCTCAAAATCATATTAAGATTAACCAAAAAGGTGGGTGTATTTCTCCTTAATCTCATCCTCCTATTCTCATGTCGATTCTTTCCTTGAATGATACTGCCATTGTACCCATACTAGTGGAATTTCTTTATTACGTTACACTTATACTCTCCTGTCTAATATCCCAATTGGTTGTTCAACATAGGTTAAATCCTCCTTGAGCGGAATTGGTTCATACTCCAAGACATAGGACGGGTCAGGTTGATATTTCCTTAGTTGTGATATATGGAAGACATTGTGGACGTTGGCCAGTTCAAGTGGCAGAGAAAGGCGGTAACCCACTCTTTCAATTCTTTCTAGGACTTCAAAAGGTCTAATGAATTATGGATTCAATTTCCCATTTTTACCAAACCTCATAACACCTTTGGTTGGTGATACCTTCAAGAAGACCCGATCCCCCACTTCAAACTCGAGGTCTCTCCGGTGATTATTGACATAACTCTTTTGTCGACTTTGGGCGGACTTGGGCTGCTCTCTGATTAAATCAATCTTCTTAGAAGTCACCTGAAATATCTCAAGCCCTAACAATCTTCTTTCGCCCACCCCATTCCAACAGATGGGCGACCTGCACCTCCTTCTATACAAGGCCTCATAAGGTGCCATCTGAATACTGGCTTGGAAACTGTTGTTATAAGAAAATTCTATCAAAGGTAGATGGTCTTCCCAGCTTCCCTTATAATCAGTGACACACTCCCTTAACATGTCCTCCAAGGTTTGAATGGTTCTCTCTGACTGTCTGTTTGTTTGGGGGTGAAAGGCAGTGCTAAAAGTAAGTCTGGTCCCCAAAGCTGATTGCAGACTTGCCCAAAATATGGAGGTGAATCTAGTGTCCCTGTCTGACACAATTCTCATGAGCATCCAAAGCAATCTCACAATTTCTTTGATATACAACTGGGCTAGTTTGTCTAGAGTATAGGTCGTGCGAACCCGTAAGAAGTGAGCAGCTTTGGTTAATCGGTCCACCACGACCCAGATATTATTATGCCCCACAATTTATCTTGGTAAACCAGAAACAAAGTCCATCGTGATGTGTTCCCATATTCACTCTGGTATGGGCAGGGGTCGTAGTAGTCGAACAAGTTTCTGATGTTTTGCCTTCACTTGTTGGCACGTCAAACACTTAGCGACAAATTGTGCCACATCTTGCTTCATGTTGTTCTACCATAAGGTCTTTTTCAAGTCTTGGTACATCTTTGTACTCCCTGGGTGTACCGTGTAGCGGGAGTGGTGTGTTCCCTCTAGGACAGACCTTTTTATATTCTCATCATTAGGAACACACACTCGGTCCTTAAACCTTAACAAGTCATCACTGCCCATAGAAAAATCTTATTTTCCTTCCATTTTAAGTTCTTCCAAGGATTTTTACCAGCTGGGGATCTTCTTTTTGAGCCATTCTTATTTGCTGAAAGAGTTGGGGCTCCATCCTCAGACACGACAACATTCTTCTCCCTTACTATGGGGCTGAGATGGGTGCCACTCCACCACATCCTCTAATAGCTTCATTTCTCGAACCATCAAATGTGCCACGAAGACCACAACTTTTCAACTTAAGCCGTCTGCTACTACGTTAGTCTTGCCTAGTTGGTAATCAATTGTACAATCATAATCATTCAATAAGTCCATCCATCTTCTTTGCCTCATATTTAACTCTTTATGGGAAAATAGGTACGTGAGGCTCTTGTGGTCCATGAATACTTTAAACTGAGCCCCATAGAGGTAGTGCGTCCATATTTTTAATGCGAACACTACTGCCGCAAGCTCCAAGTTGTGAGTTGGATAGTTTTACTCATATGACTTTAGTTGTCTGAAGGAATAAGCAATGACTTAACCTCTCTGCAAGAGTACACATCTGAGCCCTTTATGAGATGCATCAGAATACATCACAAAGTCTTCATTCCCCTTGGCCAAGCCCGGTATTGGGGTCGTGACTAGTCTCTTCTTAAATTCCTGGAAACTCTTCTCACACTCCTCTGACCAAATAAATTTTGCATTCTTCTGGGTCAGTCGAGTCGGGGGAAGTGCTATCTTTGAGAATCTTTCTACGAAGCACCTATAGTTCCTTGTTTGTCCCAAAAATCTACAAACCTCTATCACATTTGTTGGCCTTTCCCACTTAAATATGGCTTCGATCTTAGAGGGATCGACCGTAATTCCATCCTTAGAAATAATGTGCCCAAGGAAGGCCACACTGGGGAGTCAGAACTTGGTCTTGCTCAACTTAGCATACAATCTTTCTGATTTCAAAATTTGCAAGACCATTCTTAGATGTTGTTCATAAAATTCTCGATTCTTTGAATATACCAAGATATCATCGACAAAAACCACTACAAAGTCATCTAGGAAGGGTCTGAACACCTTATTCATCAAATCCGTGAACACAGCGGGGGCATTGGTTAACTTGAATGGCATCAAAAGAGACTCATGGTGACCGTATCGAGTTTTGAAAGTGGTATTTGGAATGTCTCCCTCCTTGACCTGCAATTGATGATAACCCGATCAGAGGTCAATCTTTGAAAACACTTGGGCCCCTTGGAGCTGGTCAAGGAGATCGTCAATCCTTGACAGAGGGTACCTATTTTTCACTGTCACTTGGTCCAACTGCTTATAGCCAATGCATAATCTTAAGGACCCATCCTTTTTCTTCACAAACAAGACTGGTGCACCCCAGTGCGACACACTAGGTCGGATGAATCCTTTATCCAATAATTCCTGCAACTGCTCTTTTAAGTCCTTCAATTCTGCTGGAGCCACTCTATATGGGGCTTTGGAGATAGGAGCAGTGCTAAGTACTACTTTTATCTCAAATTTGATTTCTCTTTCTGAAGGTAGGGATGGCAATTCCTTTAGAAACACCTCCGGGCATTCTTTTACTACTGGTATTCCTTCCAACAGGGTTCGAACAATCTGATTTTCAACCACATAAGCTAGGTACCCTTCACACTTCTTAGTCAGAAGGCGAGAGGCTTGGAGGCCAGAGATGAGGTGCAATGGGGAATTGTCCCTAATGCCCCTGAAGTGTATTTCTGCTTGATCGGGACATTTAAAGGTTACCATATTTTCATGGCAGTTGATGGTAGCATGGTGTGTAAACAACCAATCCATGCCTAGAATCACATCAAGTTGTGATGTGGATTAGATATCTAGGTGGATCACATCAAAGTCTTGAATATCTAGGTGGATTAGATCCACAGGGAGGTCGCAGACATCAATTGTAAGCTTACACTGCTTATAAATTCTATCTGTTTCTCTAAAGCCTCCCACAGGCGTGCATACTACTAAAGTAAAATTGAGACATCCAGGTGCAACAGTCATGTAACGGGCAAAATGGGGTGCAACAAATGAGTGAGAAGATCCAGGATCAATTACGACTTTAGCATTAATATCACAAATTGAGAGCATACCTCTGATCACTGAGGTTGATGCCTTGGCCTCTTTGTTCAGTGAGTGCGAACACTCATCCTTGGGTCTTCAGGTGATCCTCGATCTTCATCATAGGGCAGTCCTTCGCCCAGTGGCCAGGCTTGTCGCATTTCAGACATACATTCTTCTTTCGGTAGCATTCCGTGACAATGTGGTTGCTTCTCCCACGATAAGTACAAATCGGGCATCGATCAGTGTCCATATTGCCTGGAAGACTCTTTGGGATCCTCAGGTTAGGTGGGTATCGCTTCCCTCTGGCGTTTCTCCTCAAAAAATACTAGGGTTTCTTCCCAAACTTTCCCAACGGCACTGCTTTCCTTTTTCCTTCCTCCCTTAACCTGCGATTCTCGCAGTCTTTTTCCATCTTCAAAGAATGGTCTACCATCGAGGTGTACGAATTTATATTGGTCGACATCACTCTACTCCTGATATCTGGTCACAAGCCCCTTTCAAATTTAGCCACCTTTCGCGCATTGGTATTTATGATGTGGGACGCATACCTAGAGAGGGCAGTAAACCGGGTGACGTATTGTTCTACAGTCATACTCCCTTGTTGGAGTTCAATGAATTCTACTTCCTTCCTCTCCTTGACCGAATCAAGGAAGTACTTCTCGTCAAATGCTGCTAAGAAGTTTTCCCAGGAGACCTCGGTCCCTGTCTCCCTCCAAGTCTACTTTACCGAGTCTCACCAGTAATCTGCTTCGCCTTCCAGCATAAAGGCCCCTAGCCTGAATTTTTGCTCATCCGAGAAGTGTAACACCTCTAAGATATTCTCTATCTGTTTCTTCCACCTCTCAGCCTTCTCCACTCCTCCATGCCCCAAAAAGGTTGGGGGTACCGTTCTCCTAAACCTCTCCATATGGCTACTATCATTCTGCTCTGGTGTAAGGGTAGACTGGGTTGTTATCGATTCCTTCATCATTTGGGTCATAGCCCTGAGAGTCCTATAAAATTCACCGAGCACATCGGTATTATCATTGCTAGAACTCGCGTTGTGGGTACGAGCTCTCGGCATCTTTAACCTAGTAACAAGAACACCCAGTCACTTATCTACCCCAAAACTAATTTAAGGACTCTCATAACTTCCAAGAACAAGAATCCTATCATGGTTGCTCTGATACCATTTCTGCCACGACCTCGCCCCCGACCACTGTACCTTATGCGGCGACGAGCGACCGAGTGCGAGGTCGTGATCCAATGTAACATTTGTCACTCAAGAAGGCGTGGTCCAATGCTTTTATTTTCGGTAATCGAGCCAACCATGAAAAAATAACTAAAACAAATACTCAACTAGTAGGTGAACATCGACAAACCCAAACACTCAAAAATCCATTATATATAAGTTTCTTCCAAAATGCTACATTCGATTGAGGGCATCTAGGCCAAAAATTACATGTGTCAACAAAGAATAAAAACCTAAGGTCAAATAGCCTAGACATAAACAAGATCTAAGCACCTTCTTCGTGAACTCTAACGTCAACTTCCCGCCAGAAAAAATGAGCTCCAAGCGCTAAACCTATCGCTATCAATCTACAGTGAGAGGAGAAATAATGGAATGAGCTATATAGCCCAGTAAGTAGATCTAGTGTTATCTATCTATAATGATTCTATCCGTGTGTGATAACTGTTCAATCCATCAATATAAAATCATAGTTTAGCATATGTAAATATTAGATCAAGACAACGAGTATGAACATTTCATTATACGGCAGTTATCACTAAATCAGTGCGATCATGAGCATTCAATCGGTGAAATCATTAACATTCAATCAGTGTAATCCTAAACATTCCTTATTCAGAAATTCGATCATTACCCACTCACTCCCTAGATCACCTACTCCCGCAATAGAGGCCTTATCCATCAGGCTAAGCCAATCCCATTACTTAAGGCCTCTACCCTCATATAGGAGGGAGGGTACTGACAAACGGGGTAATCCACTTCATAATACCCTCAACACACTCACACAGTCCCCAGCACACATTGGGGTTTTGATTGGCCCTTACCTTGCAAGGCATCAATCATTTCATTTCATTTCATGAATCTAGGGTGCGACCCTCTATCCATTCCCTTAACTCGTTCCTATCATTATGCAGGTTAAGGGATATGCCGATGTCACTTTCTTTTTTTCTACTAATGAATGTCTCATCTCAAGTAGGCGATATCATAAAAGTATCCACTACCGATGAGTGTCCCACCACGTAATGGTCAATATCAATAAAAGCAATGGCCATCCATCACAGTATCATAACAGTATCCACTAGTAGTAAGTGTTCCACCGCGTAATGGTCAATATCAATATAAGAAATGGCCATCCATCGCAGTATCATAACAATATCCACTACCGGTGAGTGTCCCACTACATAATGGTCAATATCAATATAAGCAATGACGATCCATCATAGCATCATAGCTATATCCACTATCAGTGAGTGTCCCACCATGTAGTGGCCAATTCAATGCCTCATAGCAGATGAATCATATTTCATCATAACATCATAATACCTAGCAAAATACATTTATTTCATAAGCTTTCACAGGGCATAAGTCTTCGTAGTAGCATTTGGCGCTCATTATGAATTCAGCTCATCAATATTGCACTCGTGACCCCTTTTTCTCACACAATGCAGTCATATAACATCATTCACATATGGTAATTTCATGAAATTTATCATATGACATTCACATTTATCATATATCAAGATAACTTAGAGCCGCATGGTCATAAAATTGATGCAGTGACAAGTAACAGTGGCATGCCCTTTATTGCGAGGGCATAGCTCCTGATTTAGGGGGAGTTTCAGAATATCTCAAACATGAAACTTTAAGCTAATACACAGATCTTTACAAAAACAGTGATTTGAAAGAATTGGGGTGCCATTTGAGGGGTCAATAGCTCAGTACGAGGCGGGCATTAGTTGCTGGAAATTTTCCCTGCGACAGTGCGCAACAACATATTCATGCACTTCGAGGTATAACTCAAAATCCGTGGAGAATTTCAAAAACTTCAAAACATGAAACTTCGATTACATTCATAGAAATTTCCAACAGTGGAAATTTTAAGGTTTTTGGACACCGTTTTTTGGGTCAAAGGAATTTCCCAAAGAGGGCCACAGTTGCTGGAATTAGCAGCAACTGCAGTATTATGCCTTGATATTTTAGGCCATATCTTTTTATTCATGCGAAATTTTATCATGACATAAAAACTAGACTTAAATTAGACATACATGCCTTTCATTTGAGACCAATTTGGTCCCATTTGGATGCTATTTAGCCATTAAACACTTTGATGAAAAAACAAATCACCATTCTGGAAATTCTTATTCTCAAGCCATGCTTTTAAAGAACACATGATATTTCATGGCCATGGTATACTTTGGGCTTGGAATCTTGTTCATGATAAGGATTCTCACATTGAGAAATTTCATGAGTTTCCATAAATAAGAAGATTATATATGTGGTAAAAATAGTCATGGCATGTAGAAGCATAAATCAGAAATTTCAACCTCATGCTTCACATTTTTCATTCTATTATCTTACCCACACTAAATATTTGTTCTTTACATAAACTATGGATGCATAAAGCTAAACCCACTTACCTTGACTCTCACGGTGTCTTCAATCTCCTTCAACCACTTTCTTTGGCTTCCTCCACCTTCACCCATTGGATGTCTTCAACGGGTGACAGTGAGCTCCTTTGGGAGAGAGCGAGAGAGAGAGAGTATAAGGTAGAATGAGGGGAACTTGTCATCAAAGGAGAGGGGGAGGGCTTAAGTACCCCCGGTTGGTGGAATTCACCATGGCTGAATCAGTCACATGTGGCTCTGACATGTACGAAGCGGCGCTGATAGGTGACAGCTGCACTATTTGACCAAACACACATGACAATGCTCCCATACGCAGTCGGCGATGCTCACTTACACAGCCAGCAGTGGTCACTTACACAGCCGGCGCTTGTCACTTACATAGCCGGCACTGCCTCTTGCACACATGGTAATGCTCTTCTTTCTCTCTTCTACTCAGACAATGCTAGGCCTTGAGTTCTCAGATGGCGATGGGTCTCTTTACACGGCCGGCACTACGTCTTCCTTACATAGCTGGCGTTGCGTCTTCCTTACACAGTCGACGCTGCCTCTTCTCTTACACAACAGGCTCTAGGTTTCCTTTACACAGCCGGCATTACTCCAAACAGTGCTAGGCCTCTATCTCACTCTCCCTCGTAGTGTGCATCACTGGACTGGGAGAAAATTGTGGTTCTTACACACTCGTGAAGTTAAGTACCCTAAGTAGCTGGCAAATGTTGTTTTTGTCAAGAAAAAATAATTGCCAAATTAGGGTCTTCATCGACTTCCGCGATCTGAATACCACTTGCCCCAAGGATGACTTCTCGTCGCCATTTATGGAGATGCTCATTGAATGTATGGCTCACTGCCAAATCTTCTCCTTCATGGATGGATACTTCGGGTATAATCAAATACGTATGGCATCAGAAGATGAGGAAGCCACAGCGTTCTTGACTCCAAAAAGGGTTTTCTGCTACACACTGATGCCTTTTGAATTGAAGAATGTTGGTGCCACATATTAGAGAGCAATGACGACCATCTTCAAAGACATGATGCACAAAGAGGTGGACTATCAGGTAGATGACTTGGTGGTGAAATCCAAAGAGGAAGACACTCATATCAGAGACAGTGAAAAGGTGTTCAAGTGGTTATGCCTTCATCAGCTCAAAATGAACCCGCTAAAATGCGCTTTGGCATGTGTTCAAGAAAGTTCTTGGGGTTCATTGTTAGACACCGAGGATTGGAAGTTGAGCCGGTCAAGATCAAGGCAATCCAGGAAATGCCGCCACCAACTACATTGCGAGAGCTGCGATCTCTTCAGGGACAGCTGGCTTGTATCCACAGGTTTATCTTAAACCTCTCAGGTCGCTGTAAACCCTTTACGCACCTGTTAAAGAAAGATACCTCATTCATCTAGGATGATCAAATCAGGTAGCCCTTGATGACATCAAGCATTGTTTACTCAATCCTCCAGTGCTCTTAACACCGGTGTTGGAAAAACCCCTCATCCTGTACGTGACCACTCTCGACGAGTCACTCAGGGCATTGTTGGGACAGAACAATGACGAAGGGAAAGAAACCACACTATATTATCTCAGTCGCAGGATGCAAGGGGTTGAGAAGAATTATCCCCCTATTGAGAAGATGTGCTTAGCCCCAGTCTTCGTAGTACAAAAGCTCCGCCACTACTTGCTCGATCAAGAAGTAAAACTTATATCAAAAGCAGATCCTATAAAGTTTCTCATGACCTGTCCATGCTTGTCGGGACGTCTTGCTAAGTGGGCATTATTGCTGATGGAATTCGACATCACTTATGTCCCACAAAAGGCCATCAAGGGCCAAGCTTTGGTTGATTTTCTCTCGGCAAATCCCGTACCGGTAGAATCACTTGATTGATTTTCTCGCGGCACATCCCATACCGGTAGAATCTCCGTTATCAAGTGACCTCCCTAATGAAGAAGTATTATGTGCAGAACTTACTCATGCATGGGAGATGTATTTCGATGGAGCCTTCCAGTCTGATTGAGGAAGCATCGGAGTAGTGTTCATGACTCCGACAGGAGGAGTACTGCCTCTTTCTTTCTCTCTCACTGAATATGGTTCCCATAATGAGGGGAATTGGGTTGGAGATAGCCTTCGATCTAGACTTGGAGCAACTAAAGATCTATAACAACTCTGAGTTGGTTATTCGGCAGCTTAAAGGGATCTATGACGTGAGAAAAGACACTCTCAAGCCTTATCATGATACTTTAAAATCGTATATGGTACAGTTTGAGGATATATCCTTGAGTCACATCCCTAGAAGGCTAAACTCGTAGGCTGATGTGCTTGCAAAACTCGAGGCTACAATTCAATTGTCCTCACCAAGGCCCACGCTTGTCTGGGTGACAGAGTGGAGACACATGGAACTGAGAACCGAGGTAGACATGGATGATGCGAGAAATCTCTTCCTCGAGTGCCCTCCTTATGCATTCAGAGCACTTCTATCAACCAAAGAAGTTATTAAGACTTAACATGAAATGACACAGAGTTAAGGAGTTAAGGTTCAAAATTAGGAACAGGAGTTCTTCAACCTAATATGTGCAGAAATTGAGCAGGTAGTAGATTGGAGAGAGCCCATCACTAATTTTTTAAGACGGTAGACTCCCAAAAGATTGTGCCGAGCGTAATGGTGTGCGTCGAATGTTTATCAAGTATACCCTCCTTGAAGGATATGCTCTCTTCAGATGGTCATTTGACGATATGCTTCTTAGATGTGTAAACACGCAAGAGGCAAAAAAGGTGTCGGAAGAAGTACATTCAGGCATATGTGGACTACACCAGTTTGGTCTTAAGCTCTATGAACGAATATGCAGATTGGGGTACTATTGGCCTTTGATGATTGTTAATTCCTTAAACTATGCTAAGAAGTGTCAGGTGTGCCAAATACACTCGAGCCTTGTTCATCAACCTCTAGGGCCCTTACACTCTACGGTGGCATCATGGCCCTTCTTATAATGGGGTATGGACATTGTAGAGCCTATTGGCCCCCCTTCGGCAATGGGTCATGTCTTCATTCTAGCTGCAACAGATTATTTCTCCAAGTGGGCTGAAGCGGTCCCACTTAAGAAAGTTCCTGGGACCACGGTGGCTAACTTCGTGTGACATCATAGCGGCCCTCAGTTCAGAAGTCATCACATTGTTGCTTGGTTAACCAGTTCGGTTTCGAGTGGAAGTACTCAACTATGTACCACCCTCGAGCCAACGGATTAGCTAAGGCTTTCAATAAGACCCTATGCAACATTCTAAGGAAATAGGTATCGAAGACGAAGAAGAATTGGCATGAGAAACTTCCTGAAGCCTTGTGGGCCTATCGCACTACCACGAAAAATGCCACCGATTCCTCTCCTTATTCCCTAGTCTCAGTGGGTGAATCAGTTTTACCCCTTAAAATTCAAATCCCTTCACTGCGTGTCGGTATACATCAAGAATTAACCGAAGATGAGAGAGTCAAACTTCGGTATCAAGAATTGGAAGTACTCGGTGAAAAAAGGTTGGAAGCTCAGCAGAACCTCGAACTCATCCAGGGGAGAATGAAGAGGGCCTTTGACAAGTCAGTCAAAGGTCGTTCATTCGTCCGTGGGGATCTAGTTCTAGCTGTCAAGAGGCCGATTGTTATGCATGGGCGGCGCAAAGAGAAGTTTGAACCCAAGTGGGAAGGTCCCTTTATAGTAAAAAAGGTCTCGCCAAATGGAGCTCACATACTGACACATCCTGATAGAGTGGAGGCCATGGCCCCTATTAATAGGGCGATACTTAAAGAAATAGTACCCATGATGCATACTCAAAAAGACTCAATGCGCAACAGTAAAGAGTTAAAAGGACAATAAAAAGAAAGCACGCAAGACATCTCAAACAAGGTTTAACTCTTTTTATTTCATTAGAAGGAGTTACAAGCTAAAAAGCCCATTATTAGGGAGGTTACAAATCCATCATGCAGTATTGCTCTCGCAAAGAGAATAGCTGCCGCAGAATGTCGCTCTTGCATCCGAGGAAAAGAAAACGGCTAACCCCAGCATTGCTCTTGCATCTGAGGAGAGGATGGTTACAGGCCAAAAATCTCTCTCACCATCAAAAGTGTTGCTCTTGCATTTGAAGAGCATTTGAGGGAGAGAGGATGGTTACAGGCCAAAAGTGGCCCTCACAATAGGGAAAGGTGGAAGCGCTTTGATGGGATATACCAGACATACAAAGCAGACTTCTCTGGCAACGAATTGGCCTATGATGGAGAGCATATCTTGCTCACAACGAGGGCCCTTCCACAGAACAACATGGAGTTCACAATTGTGCTGGAGGACTTGGCTTCCATTAGGCGTCACAAGCCATGGCTCACCATTGGTTACCGCCCTTCGTCAACCCTAATCATCGCCATGCACGATCACTACAGAACAAGATTCATCGCCGTTGATCAAAGGATCGAGCAAGAAATAGCCGTGCATGACTAAAGTCGGGCGCATTATGTTACTAACCTCGTGCGACCAAGGCACTGACTAGAGCCACGTGAGATTAGCACTGGCTGTGTTTTTAAAGCCCAGTGTCAGCTGCATACCCTAAAGCTAGCGCCGACTGTATTTCTGATGCGTATCCTAAGGCAAGTGCTGATTGTGTTTTTAAGGCCCCTCTCCACTGCGACTGTTCACCTCTCGGTGAGCCTTCGTTTCCCCATGCTTCCTCAGCTCCCGTGACCTTTCGGTTACCTAAGACTCTTCGTCTCCCTGGTGACTACGCACTTTCCTGAAGATCCCTTGTTTTCCTGTAGCGGATCAAATTCCCAATGACCCTTCGCCTCCTTGCAACTAATCACTTCCCGGTGATCCTTCGTCTCCCTACAACCATTCACTCCCTACGACCTCTCGGTTTCCCACTGGAAACTCCCCCTCTCCCTTCGAAAATCGACTGAGAAACCTTTCCCCTTCCTGCACACTACCAAAAGACCACCAAAAATCAGTAGAAGTCCCCAGGTAGCCCCTACTACAACTTCCGCCCTTTTCCCTTTCTTCGGAACCCCCAAAACTACTGTCAAAATTTCTGAAGCTCCCCGGCAAAAATCCCTATTTTCCTCACTACCCTTGCCGACAAACTTCTGCAGCCATGCGAATGCCCTTGCGTTCCCTTCAGTGTTCTCTTTTTTCAGCTGGAACCTTTCCCTGCTTGCCGACAAACTCCTGCAAACTTCACTCGAGTACTCTGCGGGCTAGCCGGATTCTTACCGGAAGCTCTCTCTCACTGATTAAACAACTTGCCTTAGGCGTTTTACCTTTGGGGAAATGTAAAAATGGGGTTTACCCCCTTTATGTAGGTGAAGCTTCCCTGAAGTATCCCCTGCAAATCAGGAATGCCAGCCAGGTCCTTGAAGGCCAAACGATGATGGGCCGGACCGGGTCGGGCTCAGACCCGAGGCCTAAATAAAGGATTATCGCCACCCATGAAAATTTAAGCAACAGGGACCAGGACAGGGTTGGACTTGAACTTGAGGCCCGAACAATAACCTGTACCCAACACTGGCTGTGTTCTCAACGACCCAGCGCCGACTGTGTTCTCAACGTCCTAGCACTAACTGTGTTGTCAACGACCCAGCGACGGCTGTGTTCTCAACATCCCAGCACCGGCTGTGTTCTCAATTAACCAGCGTTGGCTGTATTCTCAATGACCCAGCACCGGTTGTGTTCTCAACGTCCCAATGCCGGCTGTGTTCTCATTGACCCAACATCGGATGTGTTCTCAACGTTTCAACACCGGCTGTGTTCTCAACGACCCAACGTCGGTTGTGTTCTCAACGACCCAACAGCGACTGTGTTCTCAAGGACCCAGCGTCGAGCGTGTTCTCCAAAAGCCTAGCGTCGACTGTGTCCTCAAGTTTACTGCCATGTGTGTTGCCATGCTCACGCCCGTGCCATGTGTTATATCTACCTGTGCTAAACTCCCCACGTGTCAATGCTTCTGCTCCTCAAGTCCACCACCGTGTGAGTTACCTCCCCACGCTAACGCTGCATGTTCTAGTGCCACACGTACTAGAACATGTCACCATTGTGTATGTCCTACCACTATCTCTAACGAAGTTGCACCCAGACCGCGACTCATGACATGTCATCCTCAATGGAGTCGGGAGCGGGCCACTGCCCCTCATCACTAGTAGGAGTCACACCTGTATTACAGCCTATTATCCCTAGTGGAGTTAGGAACATTCTTACTCCTTCACCCCATGTGGTTCAGTCGCACACCAAGCTATCCTATCCCCAGGAGTTGGGTTGCCTTCCATGAGTCTATTCGCCATGGAGTTTCATCTTTCACCTTAGGGAATCATACTTGTCCCCTAATCCCCAATGAAGTCGGCTTCTCATCTAAACCCCTGCTATCATTTTACCCCTAGGGAGTCAAATCACTATCCACAAACCTATTCCCCATGTAGCTTCACCTACATGGCAACCACACAATGGTCGGTACTGCACGACCTTAAACTGCACAGCCATGGTCCATGCTACATGACCTTAAACTGCACAGCCATGGTCTGTGCTGCATGACCTTAAACTGCATAGCACGGTCTAGATGCACGACCTTAAACTCCATGGTCTAAACTATATGACTTTAAACTATAGCGGAAGTCTAATTGCACGACTCAAAACTGCATGGTCCAAGTTGCATGACTTTAAACCGCACAACTACGGTCTAGTTGTATGACCTTAAAACTATAGTACACATCCTAGCCGCATGTCGATAGAAGGCTTAGCACCATGGTCCAAACTATATGACTTAAAACTGTAGCGAAGGTCTAGTTATATGACCCTAAACTGCAAAGTCTTAATCACATGACTTTAAACTGCATAACCATGGTCCAAGTTATATGACCCTAAACAATAGTGCACGCCCTGACCGCATGACGATAAAACTGCTTTATACAGGTCCTAGAGGTGTGACCTTAAATTCACCCCCACACACGCACACACGCCCTTTACGTGCATTTTCATGCACGTCTTCCCTAATCGACCAGTCCGTGTGTACACATCACCTTCATAATTCCCAGTAAACCCACCTTCCTACATTACCATTCATCAATCCCCAGTGAGTCTCACCCGTGCTCATAAAACGGTAAGCCATCCCGCCATCCATACTCGCTGTAAGCTAGTGGGTCACCACTTTCCACTTTCCATCCATACATCATCCATCTTGCATAAGTAGCCTCGCGCCATCTCCCCAAAGTGAGTCAAAACCACCACCATACTCATTCCATGGCCCCAATAGACTGCTATTCATCACCATCATGGTCCAGCTGTATGATCTTAAACTGTAGTACACGTCTTGGATCCATGACGTTAAAAGGCTTCGCACAGGTCCTGAACGCACGACCCTAAACACACCTTCATAAAAAAAATAAAATAACGGGCATGGTGTATACCTAGACAAGGGAACGCCATGAGTAAAAGAGTTCCATGAAAACAAAAACCCGAGCACGGTGAAAACCCAAAAGGGCACCGTGAGTAAAAATGGAAAAATAAGAATGGACATGGCCGAAAGGTCATGAGTAAAAGAGCCCCAAATAAAAGGAAGTTGATGAAATCTATCTTTACGACGTCGCTTCCCAAGTTCAAGTGAAAACCCGCAAAGGGTGCTTGGACCAATAAATAAGTTGATGTAGCACTTCGCTTCAGCCCACATTCAAAGAGAAAAATCCCTGGTGTCACAATACCTGGACCCAAAAAAAAAAAAAATTTAAAATACGAGCTTCAAGGAAAAAGTGTCGACAGCCTGAGTCCATTCGAAAAAAAGGACTCGAAGGACAGAAAACCCGCCAAGAAGGCAAGACAAGTCTCATGAAGAAGAGCATTATTCCACAAGGTTGCTAGCACACTTCAAAGATGTTGAAGAAGCCCCAAGAAAGCCAAGTCAGCCCTGAGTTTGGACCTGCTATGCCGTAATTATTATTGAATCCTCAGGGGTCGCCTTGGACAAAGAAGAGAGGTATCTTGATTGTTGAAACTGCTAGCAGTGGGTAGAGGTTATACCCAAAGCTGATCACCTCGATAAACTGAGGTACCCTGCCCGCCAAGGAATATCTGGTGCACAACGTAAATGGATGCCAACTAAAGGCCCTTCAGTAGACCATCCAGAACAAACAAAACAAAATCCTTGAAACGTCGACCAACACTAGAGGATGCAAAACGTAGACTAAATGGGAAAAATGCCCTTCAACACGGCATTCGACTGCTAGACGAGCCTGATTCTGACCAACGAGGTCCGTACAAAATCCTCAGCTGTCAGAATCACCACAGTCCACGTGAGGGTGAGGACTTTGATAGAATCCCTCCAAACAGTCTCTTCTCCCCCTAAAGTCCCCACAGATTGACATATACATTGCATCCAACTTTCTGAGTATCCTAGTTACAGCATTGCGTGGATCTCCTCGGCGTTCACATGGTCCAAATGTTGATCTCCTCGGCATGGATTTCCAAATGTTGTCCTTCTCACTTCTCTCGAAGCAGAACATTCAGCGGGGCAATTTGTTTGTCAGTACCTTGATTCCCAATACGGAATCAAAGAAAAGCTAGTCAACAAAGCCTGGACATACAGTGGAATTCCAAACAGTTTCATAAGTCAGAATCTTCTTAAGTACTTCATAAGGCCACCTGCCAAATTTCGTCGCAATCCGACATGTTTAAGGCAGCGCAAACAAAGAATCAATTTCAAAAAAATTAGCCTCAAACACACTGAAACGCACCCCTTAACTAGAACTCTATTTTTGCTGACACCACCATTGGATCCAGAATGATCGAAAACCACTATGAGTTAAGTTTCGGCAGCAGCATGCCTCACTCGAGCAGGGAGAAAACTAGAGAGAAGTTGATGATTCGTGAAGATAGTTGCAAAATATTCAACAACAGCATACCTCACTCGAGCGGCCATAACACTGCGCTTGTGCACCCGATCGACGTGAAACTAATTACATTATGTATGTAAGGTCTAGGGTTATCTTTGGTCCGAACCTTGCGTACGGTGTACAGTTCGATTTGACACACGAATTCATCAAAGTTGATGTAGATTTCGATCACCAGATCTCCAGATTCCGGCCAAAAACCCAAAACGATGAAATCTTCGTCCGTACACTAAATCGAGCTGCGTTTGTTGCAACATGATCATGACAGCATGCTCAGTTCAATTCAGCGAAGAAACCAAAGAAAAAAATCAAGAAACATGTACCCTATTGATCGAAATTTTTCAAGATCTATATAAATTTTGAGTCGCGTGATCGTGGCAAAAAAACGCGATCCATGGCTCGAAGTTGGTATCAAATCAATCGTCATGCCAAGCCCGACAAGAAAGCAATCATCGTTCGGAAAAATGAACATCGGAGCAAGCCCAAATCATCCATGGAAGATCACGCAAGTACTAGGGCAGCAGTAGGGACTGTTTTGGAATTTCACACATTGTCGGGTAGGGGCAAAACAGTCATTTTACACCCAATTTTAGAATTTTTTTTAATTCAATTAAATTGTAATTATCATCAATTTAGGTAGGTTTTAGGCATATACCCATGTTTGGGCTCAATTCTATAAGTACACGTTAAACACAATTGTCAAAAGGCCCTTGATTTTTCAATACTCATCAATAAAATTTGAGAGTTTTCAGATTCAAATTGTGGGCACGTCTTGGAGAGAGAAAGAGGAGAGAGAAAAAAAAGTATGGTATCCTTTGGTGAAGGTAATTTTTTCTTTCCTCTTCTCATCTCTTTCTCTCTCCTCCTCTCATCTTTCTTTCTCTCTCCTCCTCTCATCTCTTTCTCTCTCCTCCTCTCACCTCTCTTTCTCTCTCCTCCTCATCTCTTTCTCTCTCCTCCTCTCATCTATCTCTTTCTCTCTCTTTGTCTCTATCTTTCTCTTTGTCTCTCATCTCGTCTATATCTCTCTTTCCTTTTTCTTCTCTGATCTTCTTTATTCACTTTCTTTCTCTCTCTTTTATCTTTCTTTTCTTTTTCTCCACTTTCCTTCTCTCTCTGTTTCTCTCTCTTTCTTCTCTTATCATGCATGACGGAGCCTATCGTCGAGTGTGATGTCCTCCTACTTCTGGGGCATAAATAGTGGGCCGAGCCTTAACCCGAGTGGCGGGCCGGGCCTCTATAAAGGTTCCTCCTATTCCCCTGTGTCATGGATGGTAGAAGCTCATCGCCATCCATGTTTTTTCTCTCTTCTAATTCTTGTGTCATGGACAGTGGAAGCTCATCGCCGTCCTTGTTTTCTCTCTTGTATTCCCCTGTGTCGTGGACGGCGAAAGCTCATCGTCGTCCATGTTTTCTCTCTCTCATCTTCTCTATCATGGACGGCGGAAGCTCATCGCCGTCTATATTTTTCTCTTTTCTCTTCTCTGTCATGGAATCGTCATTCATGTTTTCTCTCTCTTTTCTTCTCTGTCATGGATGGCGGAAGCTCATTGCTGTTCATGTTTTCTTTTTCCTCTTTTCTTCTCTGTCATGGACGGCGGAAGCTCATCGTAGTCTATGTTTTCTCTCTCTTCTTTTCTCTGTCATGGATAGTGGAAGCTCATCGCCATCCATGCTTTCTATTTCCTCTTATCTTCTCTGTCATGGACGGTGGAAGCTCATCGCCGTCCATATTTTCTCTCTTCTAATTCTTGTATCATGGACAACGGAAGCTTATCACCGTCCATGTTTTTTCTTTCCTCCTCTCTTTTCTGTTATGGATAGCGGAAGCTCTTCGCCGTCCATAATTTCTTTCTCTTCTCTTCTCTGTCATGGACAACGGAAGCTCATCGCCATCCATGTCTTCTCGCTCTTTTGATTTCTCTGTCATGGACAGTGGATGCTTATCGCCATCCATATTTTCTCTCTCTTCTAAATTCCCTTGTCATGGATGATGGATGCTCATCACTGTCTATGTTTTCTCTCTCTTCTTCCCTCTTCGTTCTCTCCGTTCTTTCTTTCTTCCTTCGCCTTTCTCTTCTTTCTTACTGCTCCTTTCTTCTTCTTTTCCTCTATCTTTTTCCTTTCTTTTTCTCACATGCACGGCATCAGTAATATTGTGAGTGCCATTTCCCTCTCTCTTTCTTTTCTCTCTTCTTCTTCTTTCCCTCTCGTTTGATCAAGGGAGATTAAGTCAATCACTGCCATGGTAGTCTCATCATCTAGCAGTACCGTCGTGGTGCCGGTTTAGTTATCACACCCGCCTTACTGCCACGATAGGTTAGCTATTATGCCAGACTAATTGATGATCATTCTGTCGTCTAGCAGTATTATCATTGTGCCGGTTTAGTTATCATGCCTATCTTGCTACCACGTCAGGTCAATCACTTGCTGGTCTAGCTATTGTGCTAGTTTAGCCACCTAGTCAAATTCTTATCTCCCCCATTCCTCTATTCTGTCCCTTTCTTCTTCTTTCATCTATTATCTTCTCTTTTTTTCTTCTTTTGAATGTCCATGCCTATGTACATTCGCCCAAAGACAAGGAGGGGTCACTTGACCCACTTTTCTTATAAATTAACCATGTGTGTGTGATTACAGAAATAAGAGAGTACAGGCCAAGGGAGGCAATTCCAAACCAGTTATACCACTGGGGGCTTTTTCGTGATATAAGAGGGCTCCCACACAAGCTGGCCTGAGTAAGTCCCGAACCCACTTTAAATTCTTCCCTAGAGAGCAATCTCAAAGTCCTGGGTCCCCTCGAAACCCGAGACGCGTGCTGCCATATCATCCAGATTGGAAGGGCGAGATTGAGGCACTTAACCACACAAATCTGGATATTATGAGACTTTGGGACACTAGATCATAACATATGTATCCATTTTAGTAATCAGCATAGCCTAAGAAACAACATTTTATTATCTTCAGAGATAATTTGTCTTGCCTAGTTGGTGGCAATAACACAAAACAAGTACAACCAAACACATGAAGAAAGGAGTAGTTAGGTAAGCAGGTAAACAATTTGTCAAAAGGTGAATGTTCAGATAAGTAGAGGATGACATTGTGTTAATAAGATAGACAACAATTTGAATAGCTTCAGCTCATAAAGCTTTGGTATAGAGGTGACAAAAGAAGTTCCTTCTTGTTTCCAAAATATGATGGTTTTTACATTGCGCAACACGATTTTGCTTAGCAGTGTAAAGGAAACTCTTTTGGTGTTGTACACTTTTGTCATAAAGAATATCCCATTAACATGCTTCTCTCCCAAATCAGATCACAAGGTTTTAATCTTTATAGGAAATTGTGTTTCTGCATATAAATAAAATTGAAATGGAAATAACGTAAAGTTCTGCTCGAATATTCATAAAGAAGTTCCATGCAAAATGATTATGATCATCAATAAATGTTACAAAATATCATGATACCCTTTTTTATAATACAAGAGCCGCTTCCCATACATCAATATGTGCAAGATCAAATATAGAAAAAGAAATATAACTACTTCAAGTAAAAGGAGAGGCATGAGATTTTACAAGTTTGCAATTTTCACAATATTTAATATTGCTAAAATATTTATTTGAAATAGTACCGAGAACATCACGAGATAGGAAAAAATGTAACCAAGAAGTAGAAATATGACTAAGATATCTTCATGGATGAATAGAAGTCCTGAATGGATAGATCTCATTGTCTAAGTGAGCAAAGTTCATTTACTAACTGATATTTCTATACCCAGTTAGTTTGATGATAAATTTCTCTAAGAAAATTCCATGCTTCACAGCATAGATTGATTCTTATGCTACTTTTTGATGACCCCATAAACCAAGCTACAATTCTAGATTATTGATTCCCCGTTCTTTTGTCTTTTTAGATCATCGAGCTTCTTTTCAGTTCCATCTATTACCCCAATTGAGAGAGGAAGAACATACCCGATCTCGCTTACATGACTCGACAATTGAGATCACTTCAGATCTGGACAAGGGAACTTCAACAAACCAACGAAAAAGAGAATCACATATCGAGGAAAAATACCAGAGTCGAAAACATGTGCCAAAATTAGATCTATAATGGAATTTGGTTTTAGATGGGGCTTTCGAGTGTAGTTTTTCTAATTGCAATTTCGGTGGTTTCGGTGGGTGGTTTTTTAGATGGCTATTTTGGTGGGTGTTCTATATTTGGTTTCAGATGGAAATTTTGGGGGATAATTTTTTGATGGTCGATTTTGGGGCTATTTTATTTATTTATAGGTTTGTTTATGTTGGTTTTCAAACGTGTGGTATTAGATACTGATTTTCAATAGCTGGGTGGTTTTGCAGTAGTTTTGTGGAGAAATGTGGTTTAAAAGGTGGTTTCAACGAGCAATTTTGCGGTGGTTTTTGTTCAAGCCCACAAATCTATTGGTTAGGCTCTGATACTACATAGGAAATATCTTGTACTTTA
Source organism: Amborella trichopoda (assembly GCF_054954075.1). Lineage (NCBI taxonomy): Eukaryota > Viridiplantae > Streptophyta > Magnoliopsida > Amborellales > Amborellaceae > Amborella > Amborella trichopoda. Next base: position 12,736,765 of record NC_142336.1, read on the forward strand.
GACTATATAAAATAATTGTACAAGTCCTTAATTTTATAGGGTCACAAAATCATGCACTGGTTGCATAGATTGTTACAAAAGTAATATATATAAAATGAGTCACCTTTCTAATATGTGTATGCCTAGAAAGAAAAAAAAACATTATAACAAAAAAGATATATAGTTACTATAAATTCACAATTGAGAGAGAAGAAAATAGTCACAGGTCGAAGTAGGAATCATAAATTTTTTTGGTTGAAAAAATGGGAGGAGCGTGGCCCAGAGGCCTGGGCAATCAGGGTCTTTGAACATCTGTTTTTGTCCCAGTTTACAGAGTAGCTAATGGTGAGGGAGACCAACTTGCCCTGCAAAGGGTTTTTTTCTCGAATCTTCAGTTGTACATGGAGTTTTTTAGGTTGTTGTTGTCAGTTTGCATATTATAATATCTTTATTTTTATTTATTTTTGGTTAATTCAGTGGGAAAGATAGACAGACCTCTACCCATTTTTTTCAAATAGATCAGCAGTTAGTTTTTTAAAGTGTTAGTGGGAATGAAAACCAAACCGTGGTAATTAGGGTGTGCGAGTGCTATCACCACGACCCTAGCCCCTTTCAATAAAGCAAATACTCTTTGTCAAACAAATAAATAAAATATCTTTTTCTTATGTATAGACACTTTTTGTGTTCTTTTATTACCGTTTGATATTAATTTTTTCAAAAATTACGTAGAGCACCCCTCCCCACACAACGATTGTTTGTACCCCTTAACTTGCCTTCCAATCCCGCAATAACAACACGAGACATGTGATAGACCTCACAATCCTTGCATACATTGCCGTTAAATAAGAAAGAGGATGTACTTGGGCAGGAGTATAATATAATTTTACTCCTTTGGTAAAAAGACTTACTCAAGAGCAGTGTTTTAAAAAACGCCGAGTCGAACCGGACGGAAATCGTGAAAAGGGGACAGGATCGCTTAAAAAATCGGAAATCGTCTGGTTCTAGAGAGAACCGGACGATTCTGTACAGTGAATCGCCGATTCACTATACGGAATCGGCGAGTCCGAATAGTGAATCGGCGAGTCAGTACGGAATTTTTTTTTTTTTTTTTTTTTTTTTTTTTTTTTTTTTTTTTTTTTTTTTTGGTAATCCATGATAGATTTTTTTGTAATATTTGATCGATTTTTTTGTAATCCATGATCGAATTGTTTTTGTTTTTTTGTAATCCATGATCGAATTTTTTGGTTTTTTGTAACCCATAATAGAATTTTTTGTAATCCATGATCAAAATGTTTGTTTTCTTTTCTTGTAATCCATGATCGATTTTTTTGTTTTTTTTGTTTTTTTTTGTAACCCATGATAGAATTTTTTGTAATCCATGATCGAATGTTTTGTAATACATGATCGAAATGTTTGTTTTTTTTTTGTAATCCATGATCGAAATGTTTGTTTTTTTTTTTGTAATCCATGAATGAATTTTTTGTTTTTTGCTTTTTTTGTAACCCATGATAGAGTTTTTTGTAATCCATGATTGAATTTTTTGTAATCCATGATCGAACTGTTTTTTTCTTTTTTTGTAATCCAATATTGAATTTTTTGTTTTTTTTTGTTTGTTTTTTTTTTGTTTGTTTTTTTTTGTAATCCATGATCGAATTTTATGTAATCCATGATCGAATTTTATGTAATCCATGATCGAATTTTATGTAATCCATGATTGAATTTTTTGAAAATTTGTGATTTTTTTTTTTTAATCCATGATCGAATTTTTTTTTGTAATCCATGATAGAATTTTTTGAAAATTTGTGATTTTTTTTTTAATCCATGATCGATTTTTTTGAAAATTTGTTTTTTTTTTTTTTTAATTCATATTATTCAAAGAGAAAATGAGAGAGATGATGATTCTGAGGCCACCCTATCCCAGCCATATTATTCACATATCGAGTCCCAACAGCAACAGTGTAGGGATGAGCACGAAATACTATAAATTAAATGCTGAATGGCGGTTCATGCAGGGAAAGAACATATCAATATTCGCATATTCATTCAAAAACATGAAAATTCTTAATGGAGTACCCTCATTTTTTATTGAATTCTTAAAAAATAATATTTATAATGAATTTTAATAATTTTTTCGAATTTTTTTTAAGCTTTATTCTGACCGATTCACCCGATTCCCGATCCGGATCGTCGATTCGTCGATCTGGATCGGTTTTTTGGAAGCGCGATCCAGGTCACCGATCCGTTTTTAAACCATTGCTCAAGAGTATTTTTTTAATTCAGAAGTTAAAATTTGAAATTTGAGTTTTCTAATACTTAGATCTCACCCACTAAAAATTGGATGGTCTACGTACAATCTTGAGACATGGTATTTTCAATTGTATAGAGAGTGTAATTAGGAATTTTTCATTGAGGTTAATCTATGGATTGAAGAGGTTATATCCCCAGAAATTGGGTGCCTTAAATTAATCTTAGGTGCGGTTTTACATGAAGGAGTAAATGAAGACTAGACTCTAGAGGGAGTAAAAATTCCTTCGTAGTTAATAAAAAAGCAACTCTTACACCTTCTGTCTTTATTGGTTTTCGTTGTGCCCATTTTTTTTTGTATGATTTTCACGCGGGTTCTATCCTTTTAAACCCTGTGCAGCCTTATCAAAAGACATTACACTCCCTTGGGAGAATACTGTTCATTTACTCCTTCAAGTAAAACCGTTCCTAGTATTAATTTAAGGAACCTAATTTTTGAGGATATAACCTCTTCAACCAATAGATTAATCTCATTAAAAAAATTCTAATTTCACTACCTATAAACTTGAAAAAAATGTGGTCTCAAAATTAAATAGATGGTGAGATCTAAGTAGAAAACTCAATTTTCATATTTTAGCTTTTGAAAATAATCACCCCGTGATAATTAGGTGGTTTTAAAAAATTTAAATTAAAAAAACCCTCCTAAGTAGGTCTTTTTATTGAATGAGTAAACTTATTTTATTATCTTGTAGGAGTACATTCCCTTTTTTATTTAACCACAATTTATTTAAGGAGTGTGTGAGGTTTATTATTTCTGTATTGTGATTGCTGAAAAGTTGGCGACTTAAGAAAATTAATAAAAGCATTGTGGGGAGGGGTACTCCTCATAATTTTTGGAAAAAATAACTTCAAATGATAATAAAAAAACACAAAAGGTTTTGTAAATAAAAAGCTAAAAATGAAAAAAAAGGATCACTAATATTAAATTGGGATTGTCTACAAAGATACTATTTATCTTTTGTATATTGAGGTTACAATTATTTTCACTCATTAGATGTCAAATTGAATAGCTTGGGAGAGAATCTTTGTTTGGAACTTTATGTTTATATGATGATACTCTTGCGATCATCAGTTTTAAATTTTAATAAACAAAAATGATTGTGACCTCCATGTTCAAAAGATAAGTTGTCTCTTTATAGACAATCCATGATCATTTTAGCAATTTAATGAGTTTTGTAATGTGATTTAAGAATTCAATTGATATCCCCTTTTTTAATCCACCCCATGGGGAGAGGGAGGCAAATGAGAAAGAAAGATATATATAATAACATCCGGATGTGGTTAGCACACAGCCAAGCCCGCACATGTAGAAATGTGGGCCTGGCAATAAATATATCTTTTAAATATAATTTGATCTTAATTTTAGCGAATATATAATCTTTAACATGGAGATCGTGAATATGGAAAGATAAATAAAATTTGAAAATGAAAAATAATAATTATATCAAAAAAACATTTGGACTGTAATGTACAATGGGTTTTAGATAGACCACCTATTTGCATCCATCTTTGAGATGGATGCTTTATACCTCTAGACCGCATAATGTAAAAATGCAATCCAGCCCCTATACCAAAGAAATGCGGTCCAGCCTATATGAAATAAATTGTTCACAGAATATAAGGTCAACACTAAATTGTGTTGGGGACCAAGAGTTACATGTAAGCTTTGCGGCCCAATGGTGGGTCAAACCTGTATGACTCGTGGCTCAAAGTAAGTTTATAGGGTAGTGGGGGTTACGGAAATACCCCACTTTATAAAATGGGGAATGGGGGGGGTGGGGGAGGATTCTCTCTGTACTTCCTAATACATGCATTAATGTCCTCTCTCTCTCTCTCTCCTTCATTTCAACTTTCTATCTCTCTTGCAGCTTTCTCTCAACAAGAGGATCCCATTCCTTGCTTCAGTGCACTCTAAAGCTGAGCCGTATCCCCATAGTGGATGCCTCCTGCACCTATTCAAGATTTGTCAATTGAGTACATCGAGGAAAGCTAGACATGACCCAAAGTACACCAAACCCTCTCTCTTTCTCTTTCCCATTCCCCTCATTCTCCCTCCTCAGACCTCACAAAAGTTGATAATGATGAGAGATAAAAGCAAGCCCTCTCTCCTTCCCCCAGGCTCTGAAAAGGAACCCTAAACACAAACCCCCTCTCTCTACTTCTAGAGATGCCAAATGTGATACTGCGGGAATATATTGTCCATTTACACCCTTGGATGACATTAATCCTAACCTCTCCTATCTAACGATTAACCTCAAAATAAGAAGAAGAAAAATCAAAATTGAACAGTGCATTTGCTTGAAAAAATTGAAGTCCCAAGATTCAACATAGACCATCCAAATCCTGGAGGGAGGCCGAGATCTAAGTATTTAAAATAAATCCAAACACAAATTTTACTTTTGAAAATAATAAACTCTTGAGTCTAAAGTTGATCCTAAAATTTGGGATACAAAGAAATAAAATTCTTCCCAATCATGTCTTTTGCTCAAAGGATTTACTATACAATATGTTATTATGGGAGCACAATATACACAATCAAAATATAGAGCATCCAAATCCAAGACCTTCTCTCTCTCTTTCCATTATATGAAGATCACATAGAATAGTTTTTCAATCCGCATCGGTTATTACACATTCTGATGATGTATTATATAGGGAAAATTTTATATATAACCGAGGCTCTAAACAATCAAATTTGAGCCTACTTCAAAATTTCACTAGAAGAGGTTGTTTTGATGCCCAAAATATCTTCAAATTGATCATCTCGACATCAAGATGCATGGGTATGAGAAAAAAATGGACCGTAAGGTTTGAAAATAGTGTATTTTGTGACACATTTTTGGACCGTCAATTTTTAAGTTTGCATTGATATGTTGATTTACACTATTTTTTAAGCTTTAAAATTAATAAATAAATAAATAAATATATTTGAAGGCTATCACAAATATTTTCAATATTAAAACCACATTTCTCCATACTATTTGAACGTAGGCTCTAATTTGATTGTTTAGAATCTAGGCTCCATACAAACGGCACCCTTATATATTTTGACCCTTTATGATTCTATCTTTTCATAGTTAATAGTAGTTATGTGTTAATATTCAAAAAAGAAGAAGAAGAAGATCACATAGAATAGAATATAAATCAGTAGAATGAGAACATTCACAAACAGAAAAACTGATAATCGGATGCGATATTGGTGAGTGGGGGCAGCTTTAAGAAAAAGTGAGAGCCCCATATATTACCCCATGTGAAACTCAAACCAGATGGTGCTCACCTCCGAGTGTCATATCACACAATAATAATACCATATATGCATTTGGGAACTTTGCCTTTTCGGCGAGGGCCCGTCTTTCTAGAGATTTGAAACCCTAATTTAAGAGATTTTCATCCAAATGGGTTTTTGCATGGCGATCTCCGAATATAATTTTCAGTAGATTAGGAGTAGGACAGGCTGGCCTGGCCTTTGGGAAAGAGAATGATAAAGGGCTGTGCCACCCTTGCCATAACCTTTTTAAATTGGGAAATTTATGTACTAAAATAGTAGGTTACAATATGAGGTCTATATTTGCCCATGTGCCGAGGTCCTACCCAAGCCCCTCTATTTATTTATTATTTTTATTTTATTTTTTTCAGTTTTACCCTTTGTTCTAAAGTTTTTAATATTGAAACTTTTTTTTTTGTTATAGTTTTTGATTAATTCGATATTAGAAATATCAGACTGGTTAAAGCTCAAGCCTTACATTTTCATCCATATTTTCAATATCGCAAATATCATAGTGCTAGATTTCTTTGGTTTTGAGTAGTCTTGATGTTTTTATGTCGGGCACCTAAAACTCACACAGTGGTCTAGATGTTCGATATCATACATAAATGACCACCTGATATCGTTAGTTTCAAGCATTCCAATACGACAATATTGGATTGTTTGAAACCAAAGAAATTAATCAAACATATGCTCGTAACATAAGGTATGAGTTTTAGGGTGGTTTGATATTTTTAACATTAGACTAATCAAAAAATTAGTCTAATGTTAAAAATATCAAACCACCCTAAAAGAAATTTCAATTGGTTTGATGTAATGTTAACATATGGACTTTGGCATAGTATATTATTTGTGTGTGTCCCTAGGCAATTTTCCTCAAATTTGAGGATTTTATAAAGTGCAGCTTGTTTATACACGAGGCTCTAAACAATCATAGTAAAGTGCACTTTCAGATAGTTTCAAGAAATATGATTTCAATACTGAAAATCTTTATGATAGCTTTAAAATATATTTTTATTTTTAATTATAAAATTTAATGCTTCAAAAATAGTGTAGATCGAGCAGATCTATGAAAACTTGAATATTTTGAAAATTGACAGTCCAAAAAACATTACCGGATGCACAATTTCTAGAACTTGAAATCCATATTTTTCTCATGTCCATGCATCTTGATGCCGCGATCAATTTGAAAATATTTGGGCATCAAAACAACCTCTACTACTGAAATTTTTGATGTGGGCTCTAATTTGATTGGTTAGAGCCTTTGCTCAATATAAACTTGTTCCTTTTAAAATAGAAGGCTTTGCATGCAACATACATCTAGAAATATTCTTAGAGTAATTTATTCTTAAATACAGGGTTTTCAAATATGATTTCTTCAAATCTCCATCACTTTATTAGATCCATGGGGTGAAAGAGAAAAGAGCGATATACATGCAAATGATGAATATTCGTGTACAATCAATATCTTTTGTAATCAACTCCCCAACAAAACCAAAGATTGCAATCTAATTTTTGTCAACTTGATTCCGTTCACTAAAAGTATTGGTAAAGTAATGCTACGCGTGCAATATGCAACATACTTTTCTCCTAAAATTCTATCAGGCCTTAAATTTGCTTTTAGGCAACCTAATGATGGGGTTAAAATGAATTTCTCTACCCATAATTCAAGAACATTTTGACATTGTTGCTCCCCCCAATGTCATGTGAAAGGCATGTTATTACTTAGGTTTTTCCATTGTCTCCAAATCCTTCAACAGGATCACCATAAGATTCCCAGATAAACTATTAGCTTGTCATCTTACTCATAGGAGATCTATCCCTTTTGATTCTAATCCATTAGGGGCATGTGGGCTCCATAAATATAGGCAATAAAGAACTTATTGAGAGGGTTGGTATGGATTTGCCAATTAAGAGGGATATGCAATTATTATTTATAGTAGGTGAGTATGAAGTCTTAAGTTTGATCCCTAGAATTGAGTAACTATATTAGCAAAATGAAGAAGAAAAGAAAAGAAAAAAATGGTTTGATAGGGCAGCAGTGAAACAAGTAAAGCCTCATCTCATAACTCATCAAAAATTGCAATTCAAATATTGGAAAACCTTTACATCGATCATCTCAGCTTGAACATTATAGATGAGAAAAAAAAAAGATTTCAAGCTCTAAAAATATTATATATTTTAACTAATTGTCTAGACGGTCCAGTTTTCCCTAAAAATAAGTGTTCAAAGATCCACAAGAGATGTACGATTTTTAAATTTTTAAATTTTATTGCCGGTGTTGGAAATTGATTTTAGAGCCATCATAGAGATCTATATTGCCGAATGTACTTTCCAGACATGGATTTGAGGTGAGGCTTTATTTGGCTTTCAAAAGCCTAGGCCTTGTAGAAAATTCATCCCAAAAAAAAGTCATAAATTGAGTATGTAAACGGGTGATTTGATTTCTTAGGAGCAACATGTTGTGCATGTAGAGCACGCTATCTATAGAGTTGCAATAAGGAGAGAGAGAGAGAGATAGAGAGAGAGATAAATGGTACTTACGTCCACAAAGGGTAAACCAATGTTAGAGAGAGACAGATAAATGGTGCTTACGTCCACAGAGGGTAAACCAGTATTTCATTTGTCAGGTTTATTCTACTTTATCGGAGATATATAGAGTTACAATTCTTGTCTTTTAAGAAAGAAATCTCATAACAACTGTAATTCTACAAAATATAATACTCAATATAGGAAACTATAGAAAATTCAATATCTTGTAATCCACAAGAAAGGAAGCTTAATAGCTTACTGCTATAACTGTCAATACTTTCCCTTGAGTTGGAGTGTAGATATCCAAGGTGCCCAACTTGGACAGTATTTGATGGAACTTTGTCTTTGCAATAGCCTTGGTAAACAAGTTAGCAAGTTGGTCTTCACTTCAAACATAAAGAGTATTAATCATTTTTAATGATTTTTTTTTCTCACAAAGTGACGATCAACTTCTATATGCTTGGTTCTTTCATGAAAAACTGGATTGTAGGCTATATGCATAGTTGCTTGATTATCACAAAACATCTCAATTTGATTGATAGTTGAGAATCTCATATCTTGAAGTAAGTATTTTAGTCACATCAATTGACTTGTAGTTGAAGCCATAACTCTATATTCTACCTCTGCACTGGATCAAACAACTACATTTTATTTTTTTCTTTTCCAAGTAACTAAGTTTCCTTCGACCAATGTACAAAGTCCAATGGTGAACCTCCTAATAATTAGACTACCTGCTCAATTAGTATAAGAACACCCAGTAATATTAGTGTAACCATTCGGTGTCATCCAACTAACTCGGCCGGGTGATGACTTAAGATATCTGAGAATGATATTGACAGCCTCCATATGACATGATCTAAGAGCTTGCATAAATTGGCTCACAAGGCTAATTGCATATTATATTTTATCTTGTCATAGTCAAATAAATCAACATGCTCACAGGTCTTTGAAAGCGATCCACATCTTCAAAAGGTTTTCCATTCATTGAATTAAGCTTGCAATTAATATCAACAGGGGTGTCAGCAAGTTTGACGCTTAGTTTCTCAGTTTCTTTAAACATATCTTTACTTAGAGAAATGAAGAGCCCTTTATTTGAATGTGCTACTTCAATGCCGAGAAAATACTTCAGTTGACCAAGGTTTCTTATGTCTATTATGAAGATAATTTTTAAGCTTCATTATTCTTTCTTTCTCGTTACTTGTAATGATAATATTATCCACATAAAATGAGTACAATTGTTGTACCTATGTTTCCCCTTTTTATGAAAGTCGAAGAATCAGCTGAACCTCCGACACTCATGAAAGCTGAGCTGAGTTTGACATACTATGTACGAGGGGATTGCTTAAGTCCATACAAGGTCTTTTTTAATTTCATAAAAGGTCATCTTTCTCGTTTTCTCTAGAATCATTTGGAGGAATAGTCTTATAGACTTCTTCTTCAAGGTCACCATATAAGAATGCATTTTTAACATCCATCTAATGTAGAGATCACCCACAATTAACTGAGATAGATAAAAGAACACCAACACTATTCGTCTTAGCAATTAGTGCAAAAGTCTCTTTATAGTCGACTCCATAAGTTTGGGAAAATTATTTTGCCACCAACCTGGTCTTATGTCTCTCAACATGCTCATCACTATTATATTTGATTTTACAACATCATCTACAACCAACTGCTTTCTTCTCTTTAGGTAATTTGACAATGTCTCAAGTATGGTTTTTGTCAAGTGCTTTAAGTTCTTCTTTCATAGCATTCCTCCACACATGTTGAAAAATAATAATTTGAAAATTGGTTAGCTCAGAATTATTAGAGATTGAACTCGAAAAAGGAAAATAATCAGGAGAAGTATTTTCATAGGAAATATGATTTTGAATATGATAATAAACAACATGGTAAGTATACAAATCTTGAAGTCTAAAGGAATATAGAGAAATACGAGAAGACCTTGTTGGGTTTATGTGGCCTTTAAAGGCCTGATGAGTGTGTATTGAAATACTTTTATTATAGTGAAACATAAACTCAATGGGAGTGTGGTCCCTCGAAGACCATATTAAGCAAATGATGTTTGCTTATACAGGATTGTGCTTATCGATCTAGGCCAGACAGATGGAAAGCCCAAGGTACTTGGGCATAAAGAATTAACCGAGGAGGGTTTTGGGTAAGCCTTGATGATGTTGGAGCTTTTGTCTAGATGAGAGAGTCGATGGACCGTGTGACCCTTGTGTGTGATGGTAGGCCTACTAAGACGGGGGTCAAAACCTCATCCATGTTCCATCACACGGCATGCATATTGATAGATCGTTCGGGAAAACCAGATATCCACCTTTGGGTGAAGCGTATGCATATGCGAGAGATACCTCTATGCGTCATAGAGCTGTGGTCGCATCAGGTTGTGGTGACCTTGACTCGTCTCTAGGGGAGGACCTGTAATCCACAAATTGGAATTGCGACTCCTTGGCTTATGGGTCAGACTTTGATCACCAACTAATGAGCCCTTGCTTGGAGTGTGGGTCATAGGAAACACTAGGTCAATTTGATAAAGCAAGTGTGGTCTGTAGTCCACAGTTGAAGGTGGAGTACCCTGTGATTGTTGATAGAATTCCTGAACCATATGGATTCACTTCCCATTATATTAATTTAATTGTGTCCATTTTATTATTAAATTATTTTAGATTTATTATTTGAATTTTTATAAGTCATTTGATATTTTATTTCTTATTTTTGGACTTATAAAAATGAAGTTATTAATTTACAAAGTTATAATGTTTTATAATTCATTTTGTTTAATTATAAAATATTTATTAAAAAAAAATACATGGGGGCCTATAGTGCACATGGGCCCACCATATGGGTATTAGGTAGGGCCCCACGTACCATACATGAGTGGCACGCCCCACCCTTGGATACCTTCTCTTGTTGCTTTGTCTTCAAGTTTATTAAATATGGTAACTATATCTTGTAGCATATGGTCAACTATTGATTAGGAAATATTGACCATATCTTATCTTGATTATTGAAGGAATATCTTGACTTGATATTATTGAAATATTCTTATGGAAAATATGAGATGGAATATGCAATTTATGGGATGCACTATATCTTTAATGAATTTAATTTATTTAAATATATTGATGGGAAAATGGTTTAACGAAAGGGCGATAATGGTTCATGCACCTTCCATAATGTTGATGACCCATCTATGGAATGGATGGCTCAGATCTCTCACCCAATAAGTTATCTTGATCAACGGTACATATTCAATCTTAAGAAAGAGACAAACTATGAGAAACCCTAAACCTAAATTTCACTATAAATAGGAGTGCTCTCCCCCATCTTTACACGCATTTCTCTCTCCCATAAACTCTCTCTCTCTTTTCCCAAGGGGCCATGCCCCTCTCTCTCTACTCTTTAATTTTCTCTCTTCTCTCTACTCTCTCTCTCTCTTATCCTTAGGGGCCATGCCCCTCTCTCTCTACTCTCTAATTTTCTTTCTACTCTCTCTCTCCTAAAAAGACCCAAGAGTGCACATCCCAACATAGAGACTCTTTCTTTCTCATGATTTAATCTAAGGGTTGGGAAAATTAGGGTTTGAGCTTAATTATTTTCGAGTTAAGGTTTTTGTAGAGATTTAAGGGTGGTTACCTAGTTTGGCTGAAATTAGCTTTCCCGGTTTGAGATTGAAGCTAGACCGCTGATCCCGCACCATTGGATGTGGTGACTCGGTGTGGGGTGTAAAAAGCCCGGTCAAGGTAATCTCCGGTATCTTTTCTTTTATTTGTTAGTTCTTTTATTTTATATTCTCAAGCACAGTATTAGGTTGTATGAATGACATCAAGTAGGTGAGATTTATTTTATTGATGTGTTATTTATTTTTGGAATTTCTATTGTTTGTAATAAGACCATCTGTGAGTGATCTTGTCGCCAAAATTATAAGGGGTGATTATTATTAAAAAAAAAAATTGTATTCCCCAGGCAAATGATCACATATGTCTTTCTTTCATTGATAACAGAGCGAGTTTTATTTGATCACCATTAGGAGTCTTTTCTTATTTTTGCTTGAGAATAGAAATATAATGGCTGCTCGTACCTTCATCTCTGAGATCCTAAAAGCCGAAAGGTTTGATGGGATCAACTTTGCTTTATGGAAAAGAAAAATCAAATTTGTGCTTTATGAAAAAAACTTGCATGACGTACTCTTTGAGGACCGACCTCATCGTCCAACTGGCGACTCATCTCAAATAATCAAAGATGAGTATGCCAATTGGAAGAGGAGGAACTTGAGATGCAAGCACATTCTTTTATGTGCCATGACTGACTCGTATGCTTTTGAGTACAAGTCAATCTATACTGCAAGTGAGATTTTTGATAAACGTGAAAGACAGTATGCTGAACCCTCTCTCATGAAGCAAACTATGGCTATGAGAAGGTACAATGATTTAAAAATAATAGAAGGTACCAAGTTTGTAGATCATGTGCACGTGTTTCGTGCTCTAGTCAGAGATTTGGAAGATACAGGCATGAAGCCCAATGAATCTATGCAAGTGATTCATTTAATGAATTCTCTTCCTAATTCATGGGAGACTTTCATATCTTCCATCTCTATTGGAAGAAAGGCACAAAAATTGGAGGAACTCATCATGACCATCAAATCTGAAGAAGAAATGAGGAGTTCAAGGAAAACCCCAAGGGATGTTGTGCATATGGTAAAATTTCAACCATCTTTTAAATTTAAGAAAGGAAAGGGAAAAAATACTTTTGAGAAGAAAAGATATTTCAAAAGAAGAGATTTTGGAAATAAAAGAGCAAAGAGAGAGAGACTCGAACTTGTTTTATTTGCCGGAAGGTGGGCCACATAGCCAATAGTTGTCGGTTCAACAAATCTGGTGGAACTAACAAGGAATTAGCATGTGTAGTTTTCGAGTTTATGCTAGCTGACCCCAAAGGAGCTTCTTGGTGTCTTGACTCAGGGGCTACGGCCCATGTCACAAACACCAAGGAAGGTTACCATTCTTTCACTCCCATGGGGCCTGGACAGCAACATATTTATATAGGAGGAAATCAGAAGACTGATGTACTTGAAGTTGGAGATTTTGAGCTGAAAGTGAAGAGTGGGAGCACCTTGATCCTAAAACAAGCACTTTATGCTCCTGATATGAGGAAGTGCTTAGTTTCGGTTCCTAAGATGTCTATGGCTGGATTCATAACTACTTTCTTTGGATGAAAGCGGTGGTCAAAAAGGGGAAAGGTGTGATCATGACTGAACGACTTGTAGACGGGCTATTTACTATTGAAATAAAAGAAAATGTTGCTTATGTCTCGTTCCCTAATGATCAGATGTTACCCTAAGGTATATGAGGTTAGGACACATTAATATCAAACGAATGGATTCTTCAAAATTATAAGGAAGATTTATCGAAAGTGTACGAGTCTTGTGTGTACGGAAAACTAATAAGAAAAAATACCACCAAGGCAAAAAGAGCTACTAGCGTATTGGAAATCATTCATATTGACATATGTGAACCTATAAATATGACTGCCAAAAGTGGAAAAAGATATTTTATTAGATGACCACTCGCGATATGGTCAATGTCTACCTTATTCATGCAAAATCAGAAGCCCTAGAAAATTCAAAGAATATAAGGCCCAAGTAGAGAGTCAAGTCAACCTGAAAATTAAAGTCCTTAGAACCGATAGAAGGGGAGAATATTCATCTAACCTTTTCAAAGAATTGTGCATTGAAAATGGGATCATCCATCAGTAAATGGTGTAGCTGAGAGAAAGAATAAGACCTTAGTGGAAATGGTAAGGAGTATGATGGGGCATGCAAATCTCTCATTGGAGTTTTGGGAGAAGCCGTATTAATGACATGTCACATCCTTAACCGAACTGTTACAAAAGCTACCCCACTTACTCCTCACGAAATCTTCACAAGGCATACTTCTTCTCTTGAACACCTGAAAGTTTGGGATTGCTCAGCCCATGTCCTTATCCCACATCAAAATAGAACCAAATTGCAACTCAAAACTGTCAAATTCATTTTCATTGGTTACTCATACCATGGTAAGGGGAATCGATTCTACACCCTTGAAACTGGTACAGTTATTGAAAGTCGCGATGCTCACTTCTTTAACGAAGAGTTTCTTGAAGCAAGGGTGAGTAGAAAATAAGGCAACTTTTATGAGGAGGCCAAAAACAAGGATGTAGTTCGAGACCTTGAACTTGAAAATTCTAAACTAACCCAACCTGATTCTGAACTCCCTAAAGAAAGTGAACATTTACTTGAACCAAGACGAAGTCATCGAGTTAGTAGACCACCTCTTGAACTAAAACATTTTATCTATCTTGGAGAACAGTTTGATAAAGTTAGGGAAGATCCAGATTCAGAACCTATAACACACCGTGAAGCCTTGACCTGTCCTAAAAGGGAATACTGGGTAGAAGCCATGAAAGATGAGTATGCTTCCATTAACCAAAACCATATATGAGAATTAGTACCCTTACTTGAAAAACGTAAGGCCATTGGTTATAAGTGGATTTTCAAAAAAAAGTTGAACTCTGAAAGGAAAATAGAAAAATACAAAGCTAGGTTGGTTGCAAAGGGTTTCACCCATAAAGAAGGGATAGATTCTGAGGAAACGCTTTCCACTGTTGCCAAATTCCATCCATCCGAATCCTTATAGCTATAGCAACCCATTTTGACTTTGAGGTTCATCAAATGGATGATAAAACAGTCTTTCTAAATGGGGATTTAGAAGAAGAAATTTACATGACCCAACCTGAGAGATTTAAGGAGAAAGTAAAAGAGAACCTAATATGCAAACTTAATAAATCCCTTTATGGCCTGAAATAAGCATCGCGGCAGTGGTATATAAAATTCCAATATACCCTTGCTCTTGCAGGGTTCTCCACAAATAATGAAGATTATTACATATATCAAAAGGTCAGTGGGAGTGATGTGGTCTTTATATCATTTTTTGTGGATGATATGCTAATTGTTAGTAGTTCAATTGCCCTAGTAGTAGAGACAAAAAATTTCATTGCACAACACTTCGATATGAAGGATCTTGGATAACCTTCATATGTGTTGGGCATCAAGATAATAAGAAACAGAAGAGAGAAGACTATCCAACTTTCTCAAGCAACCAACTGTAAGAGGATTATGGAAAAGTTTGATATGAGTATGTGTAAGCCCATGTCTACCCCAATTGACAAAAAGATGAAGCTTAGTAACAAGATGTGTCCTACCAAAGACATGGATATAAGAGCTATGGAGAGAGTGCTATACAAGAGAGTAGTTGGGTCTCTTATGTATGCCATGACGGGAACAAGGCCTGACTTGTCCTTCCTCACGAGTCTGGTGGGCCGTTTCCAGAGTAATTTAGGAGAGGAGCATTAGAAAGCTGTAAAAAGAATTCTCAAATATTTATAAGGGACAATGAACTATGCGCTCACATATAAGGGGGGAACTGAAATAGCAATAGAGGGATACTCAGTTGCAAGCTATCTCGCGGATTCAGATGATGCGAAGTCTACATCTGAGAATGTTTTTATGCTTAGAGGCGGTGCGGTTTCTTAGAAGTCAAATAAACAAGATATTGTGGTCTTGTCCACCATGAAATCCGAATACGTGGCATATTGTCTAGCAGCCAAGGAGGGAGTGTAGATTAAGAAGTTTCTTAATCAACTTAATTTTCATCCTGTACGTTGTGAGGCCGTGCGAATTTTCTGCGACAACACTGTGGCTATTTGGGTCTCTAAGGAGCCTCTGTTTCACAAGAATTCCAAGCATATTAAGCCTTATTTTTAGCACTTGAGAAAATGAGGTAAGATTGAAAGAGATCAAGATCAGCTACATATCTACAGATTTGATGATTGCAGATCCTCTGACTAAGGAAGTTGTCCCTAATGTTTTTGTACGACATGTGATAGAGATGGGGATGAGAGAAAGTGAGAAAGAGAGAATGTAAGGCCTTCAAAGGTCAAGTGGGAGATGTTGGGTTTATGTAGCTTTTAAAGGCCTTATGAGTGTGTATTGAAATACTTTTATTATAGTGAAACATAAACTCAGTGGGAGTGTGGTCCCTCGAGGACCATACTAAGCAAATGATGTTTACTTATACCGTACTGTGCTTATCGATCTAGGCCATACAGTTGAAAAACCCAAGGTACCTAGGCATGAAGAATTAACTGAGGAGGGTTTTGAGTTAGCTCGTGATGACGTCGGAGCTGATGCCTAGATGAGAAAGCTGAGGGACTGTGTGACCCTTATGTGTGGTGGTAGGCCTACTAAAATGGGGGCCAAAACCTCATCCATGTTCTATCACACGGCATGCATATTGATAGATCATTTGGGAAAGCCAGATATCCACCTTTGGGTGAAGCATATGCATGTACAAGAGATACCCCTATGCGCCATAGAGTTGTGGTAGCATCAGGGCGTGGTGACCTTGACTCGTCCCAAGGGGAGGACTGTAATCCACAAACTGGGATTGCGACCCCTTGGCTTATCGGCCAGACTTTGGTGATTTGCTAATGAGCCCCTGTTTGGATTGTGGGTCATGAAAAACATTGGGTCGGATTGATAAAACAAGTGTGGTTTGTAGTCTATAGTTGAAGGTGGACTACCTCGTGATCGTTAATAGAATTCCTGAACCATATGGATCCACTTCCCATTATATTAATTTAATTGTGTTCATTTTATTATTAAATTATTTTAGATTTATTATTTGAATTTTTATAAGTCATTTGATATTTTATTTTTTATTTTTGGACTTATAAAAATGAAGTTATTAATTTACAAAGTTATAATGTTTTAAAATTTATTTTGTTTAATTTTAAAATATTTATTAAAAAAAATACATGGGGCCCATAGTGCACATGGGCCCACCATGTGGGTATTAGGTGGGGCCCCACATACCATACATGGGTGGCGCGCCTCACCCTTGGATACCTTCTCTTGTTGCTTTGTCTTCAAGTTTATTAAATGTGGTAACTATATCTTGTAGCTTATGGTCAAATATTAATTAGGAAATATTGACCATATCTTATCTTGATTATTGAAAGAATATCTTGACTTGATATTATTGAAATATTCTTATGGAAAATATGAGATGGAATATGCAATTTATGGTATGCACTATATCTTTAATGGATTTAATTTATTTAAATATATTGATACGAAAATGGTTTAGGGAAAGGGGGATAGTAGTTCATGCACCTTCCATAATGTTGATAGCCCATCTATGGAATGGATGGCTCAGATCTCTCACCCCACAAGTCACTTTGATCAAACAGTCCATATTCAATCTAAAAAAAGAGGCAAACTATGGGAAACCCTAAAGAAATCTTATACCTAAATTTCACTATAAATAGAGGTGCTCTCCTCCATCTCTACACACCTCTCTCTCTCTCCAATAAACTCTCTTTCTCTCTTCCTTAGGAGCCACGCCTCACTCTACTTTCTGATTTTCTCTCTCTACTCTCTCTCTCCCCTAAAAAAACCCAAGGGGACACGCCCCAACATAGAGACTCTCTCTCTCTCATGATCTAATCTAAGGGTTGCGAAAAGTAGGGTTTAAGCCTAATTATTTTGGAGTTAGAGTTTTTGTAGAGATTTAAGGGTGGTTACCTAGTTTGGCCAAAATTAGCTTTCTCGGTTTGAGATTGACGCTAGATCGCTGATCCCACGCCATTGGATGTGGTGACTAGGTGTGGGGTGTAAAAAGCCCGGTTGAGGTAATCTCCGACATCTTTTTTTTTATTTGTTAGTTCTTTTATTTTATGTTCTCAAGCACAGTATTAGGTTGTATGAATGACATCAAGTAGTTGAGATTTATTTTATTGATGTGTTATTTAATTTTGGAATTTCTATTGTTTGTAATAAGGCCAGCGGTGAGTGATCTTATTGCCAAAATTATAAGGGGTGATTATTATTAAAAAAAAAAAATTATATTTTCCCGGCAAAAGATCACATAGGCCTTTGTTTCAAACCTGTGCAAAGGGGAAAGTCTTCTTCTTCTAAACCAGCTTGGTGAGTTTCAGAGGTATCTTCAAGTTCGACTTGGTCATCATGATTTATTCCAAGTGTATTGGACGCATTGCTGATATTAATATTAGGCAAGGACAAACAACCTCTTGAACACTTCCCCTGAGTCCTATTTTCCAAACTATTATCTAATGTATTATGGAAATAGGACCTTGTTTCAACAAATTGAATATATCTAGAGATATACATTTTTCTGTTTTTTCCTTTTGAGTAGAGGAATATCAAAAAAAGATACATCTATTGGAATATGCATCAAGTTTATCCCAGTTGTGCCAAGCCACATGAGCATAAGACACATCCAAATGTATGCAAATGAGACAAGTCAATTTTTTTTATTTTTCATAACTTCCAAGGGAAATTTATCCTTAAGAATTTTACTTGGAAGTCTGTTAATTAGATAGTAAGCAGTTCAAACAGCTTTAGACCAATAAATTTTTTGAATATGCATCTGAAGCATCAAAAACCTTGCAGCTTCCAAAATGTTGTCTATTTTTCCTTTCATTAACTCCATTATGCTGAGGTGTTCCAATATACGATGTTAGGTGTATAATACCAAGATCACATAAATGCTCATATAACACTTCGTTCACTTACTCTGTGCTATTATCAATTTGTAAAATCTAACCGTATCATTATATTGAGTGGAATTTAGTTTGAAAAATTCTTGGAACACAAAACAATTTTTGTTTTTTATTTCAATAAATATACCCAAGTAGCCCGAGACCAATCATTAATAAAAACAACAAATTATTTAAAGCCAACATAAGAATGAATTGGGGTTAGTCCCCACCCATTAGAATGTATCAAATAAAAGTGTTCCTTTGAAACATGTATAGAAGATTGAAAATGAAATCTTGATAGTTTGAAAATTTTAAAAACTTCACAAGAATGAGAGTTTAAAGATAGAGATGACACTAAAATTTTCAAAACTTTATCTGAAAGGTGTCCAAATCTCCAATGCCGCAATTTATTAATATTAGAATTATCTTGACTGGCAACCAAAGCCTTATTCTCCTGACTAAATAAATATGGCCCATGAGACAGTCTTCCTTCACTAATCTTTCTTCCCATGTCCCGATCCTGGAAAGTTACAAAGTTGGGAGAAAAAAATAACATTGCAATTCATGCTCTAAGTAATTCTATTAATAAACAACAAGTTAGCAGAAAATAATGGCAAAAATAGAACTTCAGAGTTATGAGAATTGGAGAAGAACTTGGTCTTACCAACACCATGGACAGCGATCAATGAACCAGAACAATAGACACATTGTTCATATTTTCATTGTTTTTGAGGTTGCGTGGCCATTTTAAGTAGTCACTCATATGATCTATGGCCCCTGAGTTTATTATCTAAGGAAAAGTGTCAAAAAGAAAGATCATGTGTGGAGGAAGAATCATTCTTGTTACTTGGTTGCTGATAATGATCACATTTGCAATAATGAGTTTGAGTGGTAATATGTCGGTTGTCCTGTTATTAATGGGTCTTAAGTGTGGGTACAATATCTAACACATATCATTCATCTATCATATATTGTTGCAATGATGATATTTAGGACGTCTTTTAATACTACGACCTCTTCTATCATTGCGATAATTGTCAAGGCTTCTACTTCCAACATTATTTTGAAGCATTTATTTTATATTTCTCATTATTAGCAACCATATAAGATTTCTCAACAATTTTTTCAAAGGTTTTAAAATCAAAATTCATGATTTTCTTCTTTATTATGTGTCAAAGTTTAGATATTTGTAAGAGAGAACGAGAAATAACTCTCAATCTAGCAGGACAATTAACTTCATTCAAATGAACAATAATAAGTTTGAGGCTGGAGTTATTTTCTGAATTTGCCGTTATAAGGAAATAACAAGACGAAGAAGACCGACCTGATCAATTGCAATGGCAATGATAGAATAGAAGATGCCTCAATCGGGTTCGACCGAAAATACCAACGAGCATTATAGTTTTTGTCTCTAATAACCTCATAACCATGTTTTTTGGTTCATAGTATAACTTTAACGATCGTTTCCTTCCCAAATCTTTCGCAAGACCATTACAAAAGCAAACGTAAAAGTTTCAAATTTTTAAGTGTCACGGTGCTTTCCCCACCGTGGAAAAAAATATGTGAAGTATGGAAACAAATTGGAAGCAAAATCGCTTAGGTGTTAAAAAGGAGGCAAATGAGGTGAGACGGTGCTTGCAAAAATGAGAGAAACGAGAGAGGAATATGGAGACAAAAGAAGAAATATGGAAACAAAATAGAAAGCAAATATTTTAAGCGTTAAAAAAGAGGTAAATGAAATAGGGACGGTGCTTGCAAAAAACGAGAGAAACATGGATGGCTTCAACTTGCTTCAAGACAATAGACCCACAAAACATGGGCCACGATCAAGAGAGTCGAAACAACCTCTAATGAGCAATGGATCAGTATTGTTAGATTGACCCATTTTGATACCATGTAGAGTTTGCAATAAAGAAATAGAGATGAGAGGAGAAAAATCAACAAGATATATATGTGGTTCGACAATAGTACCTATGTCCATGGAAGGTAAACCAATATCTCATTTATAAGATTTATATTGGTTTACCAGAGAGATATATAGGGTTACAACTCTTGTCTTTTAAGAATGAAATCTCATTACAACTGTAATAAAAAACTCAATATAAAAAATTATAGCAAACTCAATATCTTGTAATCTACAAGATAAGAAGCTTAATAACTTGCTCCTTTAACTGTCAACACTATCATAGGAGCCAAATGCACAGTTCTCATGCCAACAAAAGATCTACTTAGGATGATGTTTTTATATGGAATTTTGCAAAATAGCTTGGATTCATCATATCAATGGCATAGATTCATCGCTCAAATAATTTAGAAAAGGATGCAGTTTGTATAGCATTCCTAACCTACATATTGAAGCAAGGGCTGCTATCTGCATCATCCATTTATTTGGATGGTGTAGATTATCCATAGAGCCTATTGAGGGAAATGGGAGCTTCCGGTGCTCACTTATCCCTCTCTCTCCATAAGGGGCTCTACAGCCAAAGCTGAAACTTAGGTCAAAAACGTTGCCGCTTTCACCTCGTTCCAGTCTTTTCACTGGAAACATTTTTAAATCACTAGAACGAGCAAATTTTAAGGTAAATTCTAGCTTCGATGCACCACAACAATTGTTCAGAGTTTTGGTTTTTGCTTCACTAACGCAAAGGGAGCGATTTCTAGGGTTCTCTTATCTCTTGTTTTCTCTTGCCTTTCTCAGTTTCTATTTCTAAAAACCTCTCACTCTCTATACTTGAGAGAAAATGGCATCTTCATAAACCTTTCCCCAAGCTCTCTCTTGTGTGGCATGGATAGGCCATAGAGTCTCTCTACAAGAAAATCCCATTTGGGTGGCACCATTATCTTCTCCAGTTTACTACAAACAAGAACTAGAAATTGCACAATGAAAAGCATATCTCCAAATAGCCATTCTCTTCTTTCTCAAGTATGTTGAGAAGCTTTAAGTGTTGACGGGCATAATGTGTTGTGCACACATGTAAAAACTAAGGCGAAAAGAAAACTCTTATTTCAAAAGATCTTTACCCTCGATGGGGTGTTACATGATCTTTATCTCTCTACAATTCTATTTTCCAACGTATTCTCTCTCTCTAACTAGGAATGGTAGCTTCTTTTTTATTTTATCTCCCTAAGGACGTGTTTGTTTTTATGAAAGTATGCTTTCAAGGTTTGAAAAAGTTTCTCGTTTGTTTCACACTTTAAATAAAAAGTTCTGAAACTAATCTTTCAACAAAAGTTCCTATTCTTTTGTTAAAAAGAGAAAAGATTAAGCTTATAAGAGGGTAGGAACTTAATCTTTCATATGTTTTTTGTTGATCACTATCTACTATGCATAAAATATATACATAATATTAGTATTATTAAGATAATATAATATTACTATAATATAATATTATAAATTATAATATTATATTATACTATATTATAAATTTATATTTATTTTATTAATATAATTTATATTATATAGTATATATTGATTTTATATTACATGTAAGATATAATATTACTATATATTTCTATTATATATGATATATATTAATTATATTATATATAATATATATTTATTATATTAAATATATGTTGTATGTAATATTTATATTATATATTATATAAATATCTTATATAATATTATATATTATATAATATATATTATAATATTATATAATATAAAAAATATATTATAGTATATTATATTTAAATAAATATAATATAAAATAAATAAATATTATATTATATGTAATATATGATACAAATATATATTAATAAAATATATAATATTATGTTATATATTTATATTTATATGGTTAATATATATATGTTATCAAACATAGTATATAGGACTTTCTTAACTTTCCAGCATGTTATCAAACACATTACGAGAACTTATTTAAACTTTTCAACACAAAACATTCAACTTTTAAAAGATATCTTTCATAAAAACAAACGCGCCTAAATATCTCTATGAACCCTGACATGAACCCCTATGTATGTCACAAGCACCTACCACAACCGATCCATATACTTTTTAATGCTAGTAGGACTAGGTACACCCTCATGGGCTTTCCTAATAATAATAGAACTCTATCTAATTGATAACTCATTTTACTCCCAAATCTTATACAATACAAATTTTTTATTTAATATAAATCTTAATTATAATAAACTCTCATGACATATGGATGCCAAATATCAATGGGACTCTTAAGTAACTAATCAATGTTTATTTTGACGTCATTCTTCTTTGCTAAGTTGTATGTTATTGTTTGGAGGGAGGAGGTTCTATAATCACAGGATTATATTTTGGCATAAGCCTCATAGAACTAGAGGCGTTTGTTAGACCTTGAATCGTGCGCACATGTATATTTCCCCCCTTTTTTATGGGTGTGGTTTGTATAGAGCCGAGGCTCTAAACAATCAAAGTAAACCCACCTTCATATAGTGTTGAAAAATTTGGTTCCAATACTAGAAATCTTTGTGATAGCCTTAAAATATGTTTTCATCTTTAATTATAAAATTTAAAGCTTTAAAAATAGTGTAGATCAAGCATATCTATGAAAACTTGAAAATTAACAGTCCAAAAATGCATTGCAAGATGCCATATTTCCATAACTTGAAATCCATTTTTTTCTCATATCCATGCATCTTGATGTCGAGATGATCAATTTGAGGATTTCTGAGCAACAACAACCTCTTCTAGTGAAGTTTTTTATATAGGCTCTAATTTGATTGTTTAGATCCTTGACTCTATATAAGCTTTTTCTTCTTTTTTTATTCAAGTAATTTGCATGAAAAAAAAGGAGAAAATGAGTCTTAGAGTATGTAGAAAGTTGGACGGTAGATATAGGCCTTCAAGATCTAAAAGTCAATTATTTATTGCGTTTATTTTTGAATTAAAGATAAAAAAAATTTCAGACCAAAAAAGTTACTCTAGTTGTGTGTTTCAGTGCACGTATGTGCATATATGTGTTGTGTGATCGCTTATTTTATGATTGACAATTCTGCACAGGCTTCTTTGACTCTAACATCTACAGTGGGCTTTGAAGATAGAATTGGAGATTAAATATCCCAATATGTCACTCACTCGTAAGGGTCGCAATGGGCCGTTTCAGCCTTGTTCCTGGCCCAGCCCCTTGCCCCAAGAAAAACAAAAAAATTGAAAGAAAAACAATAAAAAAGAAAGTCCGGCTGGGCCAAACGAGACCAAGATGACACTAGCCCTACGCAGCCCTCGAGCCATTGTTTGTGGCTCAAGCGTTACTTTTTTAGGGCCGGGCCGACCAGGCCGCCAGCCCTACTCACCCGATTGTATACATCTTCCATTAATCCCTTATTTCGTCTTATTGAATCTAACAACTATATCTCCAAGCCACCATCTTTAATGCTCCAATATGAAGTTGGAAAATTTATAAATTTGAAAACTTTCAAAATTCTAAAAGTCAAAAAGTCTGCATATAGATCATTGCATATTTAACTTTTAAGATAGAGAACATGTTCAATTTATTTTTATAACCTTAATTCAATTAAATATATTTCGCCGCTCTCTCTCTCTCAAGTCCTAGTCCAAGATGTGAATGAAATTTAAAAGAAAAAATGTCTAGAAAGAAGTTAAGATAAATGGTTTTTAGCCATTGCAAAATGCCGGAAACTTTGGGTTATGTTTATTATTATTTGGGGCCGAATGAAATTTAAAACAAAAAATGTCTAGAAAGAAGTTAAGATAAATGGTTTTTAGCCATTGCAAAATGCCGGAAACTTTGGGATATGTTTATTATTATTTGGGGCCGTCAACAATCAAATTGAGGCGCACGAAAAAGTTTTTTGATGCCAAAGAACCTTCGAATCCGATCATCTCGGCCTTAAAATACATGAACGCAAAAAAATTGGACTTCAATATTTGGAATAGTGCATCTAATAATGCATTATCTAGACTATCAATTTTCAAAATTTTCAAGTGTTTGTAAATTTGCGTGATCTACACTATTTTTTAAGCTTTAATTTTTATAATTAGAGATGAAAATAAATTTCATGCTATTATGCACATTTTTTATACTAAAATAACATTTTTCGACACTATTTGAAGGCGCACCTTAATTTCATTGTTTAGGGCATCAACCTTACCCTTATTATTTTGCCTATTTTACGGTGTAATCTACCATATATAAAAGGAAAATTGGTTTATGCGAGCTGACCGCATGACTACATATGCGGTCCAAAGAGTACAAGGCATCCATCTTAAAGATGGATGCAAGTAGGTGCTCAATCTAAAAATAATGGAAACTAACGGTCCAATTGTTTTCTAACTAGAATTATTATTTCTAGTTTTTAATATTTATTTATTTATTCATATTCATGATCTCCATGTTTGTCTTGAAAAATTATGTCAAAAAGTCCATCTTAAAAATAGATGTATTAATATGCCCACATTTCTACATATGTGGGGTTGGCTACATAGAAACCGGGTTCGTCATATATGTGGCGCTTAAGAATTGGGTTTGTAGCCTCGGTAAAAAGTTGGACCAATTTATGGCAGCAAAAATTTACCTAGGGACCATAGACAACTTAGAGAAAATAAATGGAAAATTGATCCATGCGCCGTGGGATACATTTCTACATGTGCGTCCCCCAAGGTATAAAGCATATGAATGAATGGTCTATATAAAAATAGTTGAAACCAATGGCCCAAATACTTTCTTAATAAAATTATTTTTAATTTTTTTACATTCGTATCTCCATGCTAGAGATCATATGTCTTTAAAAATTAAGTTTAAAAATTCATCTTAAAAATTATTTTTAAAGAGGGGGCACATTTCTACATCGACTCATAGAAACCTTATCCAAAATAAGTTACTGCACATGCAGCACCCAGCAGCGCTCTTAGCGGAGCATCCATATATTTATGCTAGGAAAATCGTTTAGTTGATAATCGATATGTACACAAGTTAAACGTATTTTCAAATGAGCAAATACTTTGTATGGGCTTCCGATAAGAAATTATAACAAGGGAAAGCATGATACCGTTTACTTTTGATACAAGGTGGTCACATTAATCTTGACCATTGGATGTAAACTTGGGTGGCTGCAATTATTCATTGACCAAGCTCTAACTTCAAAACAAATTTTTTCGAATTTTGTTGCACATCCAAGCTATCAAATTTCATATCAAATGGTTGTAATAAATTATGAGTACCTTGTATCAAAGGCAAATGGTTTGATATATAATCCTTTATAACAAAATAGGCAAAAATAAAAGTATGATGCCAGCTTCCCCGGAAATCAAGTTCCATCTTCAAGATGGAAATAAGAAAGTGGAGAGCCCATCAAAATCCAAAATTAAAGGTGCAAA
This sequence comes from Amborella trichopoda, assembly GCF_054954075.1. NCBI lineage: Eukaryota > Viridiplantae > Streptophyta > Magnoliopsida > Amborellales > Amborellaceae > Amborella > Amborella trichopoda. The sequence goes on from NC_142336.1 coordinate 12,762,789, forward strand.
AAAATTCAAAAAATTTAAAATTTAAATTTTTAAAATTTGTTTTTCCTTTTTTATATACATGAAAACCATTGTCTGGAATGGTGATCTCAAAGAATTTAGATTAAGACAGACTTTAGAAGGGGACGCAAATAAATATATGAGTTTGCAAACTTATAGAAACCCCACGCATATGAAAGAACTCTTTTATAGGATATCACATATTTAAAAAAGTGTGATATGAGAGCTTTTATATGATACCAAATATTTAAAAAAGTGTGATATGAGATAATTCAACCATTCTTTTCTGATTTAATTATTCCATTTTATGAGAAAAATTTTAATAATAAATTTTTAAAAGTTAAATTAATAAATCTACATAAGTTTAAAATTATAATAATAAATTAAACTTAATAACTGAGCACTATTATTGATTAATAGATAACTCTAAATTTAAGCAATAATTACTTGAAGTCATAAGAAGAATACATGTCTTTCATATTTGGGAAAAGTTTACATAGAGCCGAGGCTCTTAACAATCAAATTTGAGCCTACATCAATATTTTCATTAGAAGAGGTTGTTTTGATGCCCAAATATCTTCATATCGATCATCTCGACATCGATATGCATGGACATGAGAAAAAAATAGATTTCAAGGTTTGGAAATAGTGTATTTTGTAACACATTTTTTGGCCGTCAATTTTCAATATTTTCAAGTTTTCATAGATCTGTCGATCTATACTATTTTTAAAGCTTTAAAATTTATAAATAAATATGAAAATATACTTTAAGACTATCACAAATATTTTCAACGTGAAAATCACATTTCTCGACACTATTTGAAGGTAGGCTCTAATTTGATTGTTTAGAGCCTAAGCTCTATACAAACCGCCCTTCATATTTTCAATTATCTACACGACAATTTAAGTGGTCAAATTAGTAGTTGACTTGGGATTGCTACTGATGACCTTAGACTAAGTAAAAATAAAAATAAAAAAGGAAAAAACAAAGAAGCAAGTAACCGAGGGTGCTCTCATCAATAACTTGTTAAGCTTTGAATATTAATTAGCCATTTGTAATTATAAGATCGCTCACAAATATTTAGCATTATAAAATGTTATTTTTTTTAATTTTTTAGTAATTATTTGTATCCTAGAATATAATGGTAATTAAGTTCTTAGTTAAATAAAGTCCAAAAATAGCATATTTGTTAGAAAATTGGGTGGCATTGGTGCTTCAAGATAATTTTTATTAACGTTTAGTATGTTAATAAAAATAAAAAATGACATGAAAAATATAAATTTGCTCATTAAATGAGCCATTATTTTCTATAGTAGTTTTGAAATAAGATTTTACTGAAATGCAAGACATCAAATACAATTTCTTATATATGCAAAAATTCCAATTTTACTTTAGTGAATAATTTTTTCTCATATTTATAAATTTAGTTATTGTATATAATATGCAATATATAACACAATTTTCCTTATTTTTTTTATTTAAAATGAGCACAATCTCTTTATTAGGAAAAACAAGAGAATTTTTGTTATTATAAAAAATTCTCACTAACTTCCCACTTTCCTTAAAAGGAGCACCAAATCTAAAATAAATATAAATTTCACAACAAAACAACAATTTGTATACTATAAGACCGTTTACCATTATCACAAGATAAACATAATCATCCTTGACCGGTTGATGTGAAATCACATGACTGAAAGCATGCCATAAAGTTCAAGAAATTTTCTTTTGGACAATAAACATGTTTTTTACAAAAAATAATTATATTTAAAATAAATTTTACCTTGCATCTTATGTTCCAATATTTATTTTAGAGAGTAAAATTTTATAAAAGGTTCATATTCTATTTTATGAGCATAATTTTTAACAATCAAATAATTAAAAAATTTAACAAATAAATCTTATATATTTATTCAAATTGTAAATTAAATATGTTTAGTTATGTAAATGTTTTTATTTAATTAATATTATTAAAAAATTACTCACGACGAAAATAATTTTCCCAATTTTAGCTAAAGATTTTAATATCCATATATTTATTCTACATGTATTATAGCGCTATGTAAGGGTAGCTATTATGCAATTTATCACTATGTAATCAAAAGGTTGAACAGTGATGGAGGAAAATAGTTTTATACTAAAAATAATTGAATTTTACAATCCACCTATCCCTCCACCACCATTTAAGATGGTCAATAACTTCATCGTCATGGGGTTATTGTTGATTTGTGAGTGTTTGTGTTTGAAAAAGAGAGAGAGAGAGTGACGGAGAAGAAAATGTAAAGAAACGATAAGTGCTCATATTTATCAACGAAATATCCATTAATCATCAATACAAATAGAAAGTTAAAAAATAAAATAAAATAAATTCATAGATACAAATATAACATGTCCAAATTGGGGCTTATAATTACGACTATTTCAAAAGACAGTGCTTAAACCCATATCAGAGGGCGAGAGAAAACCTTTGGTAAGATACATAATGTTCTTACATGCAATTGAACAACCCAAGAAATGATGGTGACTTATTGTATGCGATCGAACCCCCGGAAGTGAGATTAGATGAATAAAGAGAATGACTAGCACACACATTGATATTGACCATATGAGAGAATTATCATGTAAAAATTGGAAATATTTACATATGAAATATGTGATAGATAGATGTGGGAGAGGGAGAGGGAGGGGCAGAGATAGAAGGGAAGATGTGATCTTTAGTGTGTGAGAGAAAGAATGTAGATAGAAATTAAGGGAAATCATGAAACAACTCAAAATAAAAAAAATTAAATAAGTTACAAAATTTAGGATAAAAGAGAGACACCCAGGTAGTTAGAAGTTAGAGGAGTGACAGAGAGAAAAGAAGATGTGAACTTTAGTAGGCAGAGAGACAGAGATGACGTAGAGAGTAAATTAAAAGAAATCAAGAAAACAACTTGAAATCAGAAATACCATCTATCGTTAGAAAATTGTGCTAAAATATTCTCAAAAATCTCGCAATTGTTCAATCCTAGGTACAAAGAATTTTGCTCAATTGCACATCTTTAAATAAATTTATACTTCATGTGTCTTAACTACATATTAATCTTTCTTTCTTCTTACATTCAATGAAACTCTTAACCTAGCAATACTTTTAAATTTCTTTTCATCGTTAATTATTTTTGCTCTCCATGGAATGTACATTGTTAAGTAATAAATCCTAATAAATCCTTTCTCTACAAACGTTTTATGAAAATATAAATAATATGCATATGTTTTTATTTTATATGAATCAATATCATTTAAATTCATTTTACCGTGCCTTAACACACATGCAACCGCTAGTATATGCTAAGAGCATCCCTCTCAAACTGATTTTGTTTTATTTTTATTGTTTTGAAAATCAACGATTGATTATGGAAATTGAAGGTTTATCACTCTTGCAAATGTAAATCAGTTTTTTTAAAAAGTAAATATACAGGAATCAATATAGATGAGTTGAATTTGTATCACATTAGAAAGGGCATCTATTTCGAGTGGATTTTTTTTGTTTGTTTTTTTGGATAGTTTAGAATAGTGGTTTAAAAAACGGATCGGTGCCTGGATCGGGCGCCTCAAAAACCCATCCGGATCGGTGAATTGACAATTCGGATTGGAAATCGGTTGAATCGGTCGGATTCAACCTTAAAAAGAATCCAAAAAAATTATTAAAATTATAAATGTTGTTTTCTAGGAATCCAATAAGAAATGGGGCCACTCTATTAAGAACTTTCATTTTTTGCATCAATATACAAATATTGAGATGTTATTTCCCTATATGAACTATTGTTAACCATTAAATTAACATCACACAAAAGGATAAGTATAGAATTATCATGAATGAAGTATATCATCATACATAGACTATAAGAAAACATAAATTCGTAAAATACGACTTAATAATAAAATGAAAGACGTCGTCTTCCTTCATCTTGGTCACACCGGTGCCATTGATTGAATTCACGTGACAATCCATTGACTCGATCTAGGAACGGATCATCCAAATTAGTGGGCACCTGACTATACCCAAATCCCGGAGTGTTAGTGTTTTGTTGCGCTCCTAATCCAAAATCCCGGAAGCTTGTCTATCCTTCATGCTCACCTACATTGTCGTGCTCGTTCCTACCCTCTTGCCGTTGGGAATAAATTGGTTGGGATACGATGGCCTTTGAATCATCATTATACTACATTCCCACTCTCCCTCATTAGGTGCAATACTGTCACACCCCAAGAATTTACAATACTGTTATTCTTGAGATGTGACAGACAAAACATATATACATCTATTGATAGGACAAATTTACAGTGGCGCGAGGTCTTACAAAGTAACAAAAGAAAACTAGCACAACAACAATATCTTCCAAGGTTGATCTTGACTAGCACTCAAAATGAATCCGCAGTTATCCTGAAAAAATGTTTACCATAGTTTGATGAGTTTGGCTACTCAGTAAGTGATCATCATAATCCTAAAAATAATCATGATTGAAAGATATCAATATTTTCCAAAATGAGATCTATTAACAAAAATGCATCAAAAGTTTCACTTTCAATAAATGCATAATTAAGTATAATCCGAGTAATTGAAATGCTTATAACACTTTTAACGGCAGTACATAATTCAAAGGATTTCACAAAATACCCTACTGGCGTCCCAAGTAGGTCACCTATATACCCCATCAGCGTCCTGATGGGTCCACTTAATCCCTATCGGCGTCCCAGATAGGTCCACTTAATCCCTGCAGGTCCACTTATACCTCACCGGCGTACCGAATGAGTCCACTTAATCCCTACCGGCGTCCCAGATAGGTCCACTTATACCTCACCGGCGAACCGGATGAGTCAACTTACATACTTAAATTATTTCTAAATCTCTTTAAACATTCGAAAGCAGCAATATCATGTACTCAACATATCACTTAAATCATTAATATGAATTTCACTTAAACCATTAATAACAGTCACTCTCTATAACATTTCAAAAATAACCAATCAAATATTTTGGGCTCATATTTAGAAAGGTAGCAGTTTGTAAAGGCATTCTAGCATAATTGCCAATTTAATATGTATAGAAAAACTCTTATAGAATTCAAGAATACAGAATTATCACAATTTATGGGATATCAATCCACAAATAAACATTTCACAACAATACTTAAATCAATTGCAAAAATATCAATTTTTAAATAATAAGGCAGTCATTTGCACATGAATTTTACAATGTCTAAATATTCAAAACAGTAGAAAGAAATATCACAATTTTACTAAAAGCAGAAATATCACATTTATTTTTAACAATAGACAAGAAAAATAAATAATTTTTTTTTTCGAATTTACAGTATTCAAAATTTCTAACATAGATAAAATATCACAATTTTTATTAAAAAGATTATTTTTCAAGATAATGAGGTTACGTGCGCATAAAATTTATCGCGCTTAAAATTCATGATAATAAGCACAAATAATTATTTCATTTTATTTTTAAAAAGAATGGATTATTTTTCGAGACAATGATGTCACTTACACACAAAACTTATAAAATAAAGATCCTAGACGGAGATATCACTATTTATTAAAAACATACTATTTTTCAAGAAGACGATGTCACTTACCTAAAATATTTTGTGAGAGAGCTTCCGATAAAAATTCGGCTAGAGAGAGAAACACCTCGCCTCTCGTATTTAAACTCGTACGACACCTTATAATAATATTTTATTAAGTTACACCTCATACACGAGGTGTAACGTTTATATTACCTCTTATACACTTAAAGCCCATGTCCACTGGATGAGGCAAGGCAGCAGCAAACAAACAAACTCAAACTAAAAGCTTTGAAAATGGTGATGGTCCCTAAGGACTATCATGCTCATATGGACCATCACTTATTAAAAGTTTCTTTTCTTTTTTTTTTTTTTTTTTTGAAAGTTTAGGATTGTTACAAATACCACCGATATCTCCGATGAATTGTGGATATGTTGGAGGGGTGCTTCATCTTTCATGCTGCTCATCACCTTCATCATGATCTTCCTCACCGATAGCCTCAATAAACATTATCTTGTGCAACACTGGCTCCTCTTCCTCCACTACCTATTCTTCTGCTATGTCTGTGACAAATATTGTGTCCAAGTCAATCGGCTAGTAGTCTTAAAGCTTCCTTCTTATTTTTCGTTATCAGATGTTTAAGTTGTAATGAACATTAATTAGCTTATGAAGCCTCGCCAAAGAGAGTCGATCCTCCTAGCAATGTGCAACCATTTTAATGTTCTCCAGTTTCACTCACACCTAGTAGCAGAACATGTCTGGGAGAACACCTTGATTGCTATCCTCTTTAGGTGAGATGCATAACTATAATTTATCTTTTACCATTCAGCTGGATTAAAATGCAAAATGCATTGTAAGGGCAAGAACAATTCATAAGATTTAAGATATGATAAAACAAAATATTAGTTAAACGTTAACCTATCTCCATCTTAGTTCGAGAATTCCTGACTAGTTAAGTTTCGAAAGATTCTACAACATCCCTAAACATAGAGAGCTAAAGCAAAATATTTTATTTAGTGCATTAGTTATTCCTCACAAATACAACAACTCAATGAAGTTCTTACCCAAATATTAAATATTACCTCCTGTATTGTCACTTCTTGGCAATAATGTATCTGACCCCCTTCATAATCTTGTGGGGATGTTAAGGTGTCAAATAGAAAAATTTTGGGTTAAAGTGGTAACCTAGAAAATATATAGATAGAGAAAGGTCATTTAAAGTTTCATTAAAAAAATATTTTAGAATTAAACATTCTAAGGATATAAACATATATGTATATACATAATGAATTATACGGCCAAATTTGGTGTCCAACTTCTTTCTATAATCTCGATCAGTTTACTAGCAAAACTACACTTTTCCCCAATAGCTGATTTGGCCATCTCGATACCTTCGTAGAGGATGACCACGGTAGTTTTCTTGTCAGCATCCACTATTCTTAACACCGTGACCAAATGGACAGTGGTCTCTACGACCTTAAAACACCGAGACTAGAACCTCCTATCTGTGACTATACCCTCCACTTTTAGCTCATTATTGGACTTCAAGAGGCAATCGTTATGCTACTCTTTGCTGGTAAACAATCTCTTCAATGCAGCTTGGGGTTCCTGAACGGAGTCCACAACCAAGTAATCTGTTGCAAAGCGGGTTATGGCAGGCCTGATTATCTTTTTTTTTTTTTCAGATTGTTATCTAAACAAAAATAAGATTTTAGAATAGTTATATATAAATCTTGGCACAAACCTCACTACCTCTAGAGCCTCCTTCATAATTTTGATTGCACTGATCTCCTCCAACATAAATCGATGTTGTGTGCAGCACACAAGTTTCATACTAGATGTTTCTTATCCATCAACTTACTACCCGTAGAAATACAAGCAGTCGCATTGTCCATAATAAACTAGACCACATGTTTATCTTTCACCTCCTCTACTATCTAGTTATATAGTCGTACCAAGAAGTTTGCATCCTTCTTTTTCCTTGAGACGTCTTTTCTAGACAAGAAGGCTGTGCCTTTTGGGCAATAGGCCAAGAAGTTAATATATTCATTCTTGCTAACTTTATTCAACCAACTATCACTCATAAGAGTAATGCCTGTTCTTGGCCAACCCAGTTTATATTCTTCAATCCACTTCCTAACTTCCTCCACCTCTTCATCCAATATCTGCCCACTGAGCTCATACGCAGACGGGGGCTTTACCCCGGGCCCGGTTCTTTGGATTATGTTCACCATAGGCGGGAAATATGGGCTATTGGTTGCATCAAAGGGGATCCCTTTATTGTAGAACCATTTACCAACATATCTGCTTAACATATTCCTTGTACCTTTCACCATGCATTTGAGGATCATATGTTGTGAATTGGGCTTTGAGAGAAATTGGCCTATACGACCATGTCCTACAATACTGGTGCTCCTAGATAAGCTAAAAACAATTTCCTCGACATCTGGTGCATTTGGATAAATATTGCCACCAACTCCCCCATACGTTTTATAGTTGGGCCTGCCATACATGCTTGAGCTGGGTCCGCTATGCATGCTCGAGCTGGGTCTGCCATGCATGCTCGAGCTGGGCCCACCATCCATGCTTAGGTTGGGCCCACCGTGCTTGCTCATGCCATAACCATCAAGCATTCTGAACCCGCTTTCCCTCTGGTACGTTTCATGCAAGCTCATTCTTATGATCATCTCCAAGTCATGATTATATAGCTCTTCTGGATCCATCCTACTCGATGGCGTATATAAGCCAGCTATCTCCTCATTCATCATCTACTTTGTGACTTTTTTACCCTTGCTAGCCTTGAGAATGACTGCAATCTGTTTTCTTACATTGATAGGGACATTATTGCATGCAGCAACATCCCCCTTAACCCTTGTCAAGTGTTGCTTTAATCTAAATACCCCACTACTAATCACTTTTTGGAGTAATTACAAATAATTTTATCTTTTTTGTTGGGATCAAATCTGACCCCATGTTGCCATACAGGGTATTTCCTGGAATTTGCCATAGTTTAACTCTTTTAAGATGTAAATGGTTAGAAATGAACCTGACAATTCAACATGAAAAATAATCACCATGTGTAGTGATAATGTGTAGGGGTAGTTCATGAAGTTATCATTGTTGTTCATGCAAAATACTTCTACTGACAAAACTATTTGAGTTGCTACTTGGCAAAAATATTTTATCTATGCAACATTATAGATAAACATAGTCTTGCCAAACCTAAAATCAAGAAAAAAAAAAAATTTACAATGATATAGTATCAATAAAAAAAATTATTTACAATGATATAGTCATTCATAATGCCACTGCATGTAGACTCGCCACATATCTTATTTTTGACAATAAAATTAAAAAATACAAGTTTTTATTGCATGATAATTATACATTCATGACATACTGAATTATGTATCAATCAAAATTGAATTATATATCTAGATTCAAAAACATACATTTTAGTGTGTTAATAAAATTGACAATAAAATTTAAAAATACATATGCATACCTAATATTTCGAAGCTATTTGATTTATGCAACATAAAAGTAGTATGTATAAGCCAAACCTAGGATCAAGAAAAAAAAAATTACAATGATATAATATCAATAAAAAAATTTATTTACAATGATATAGTCGTTCATAATGCCACTACATGTAGACTCGTCACGTATCTTATTTTTAACAATAAAATTAAAAAATACAAGTTTTTATTGCATAATAATTATACATTCATGACATACTTAATTATGTATCAATCAAAATTGAATTATATATCTAGATTCAAGAACATACATTTTAGTGCGTTAATAAAATTGACAATAAAATAAAAAAATACATATGTATACCGAAAATTTCGAAGCTATTTGATTTATACAACAAAAAAAAAGTATGTATCAGCCAAACCTAGAATCAAGAAAAAAAAAATTACAATGATATAGAATAAAAAAAAAAAATTTATTTGCAATGATATAGTCATTCATAATGGCACTACATCTTGACGATAAAATTAAAAAATAAAAGTTTTTAATTTTGTATCAATCAAAATTTAAAAAATAAATTTTTTTAATATTTGCCTCAATCAAAATGCATGATAATTATACATTCATGACATCTTCATTATGTACCAATCAAAATGATTTTAATGCATCAATAAAATTAAAAAATGCATATGCGTACCTAACATTCAAGCAAGCTTCTATATCTTGCAAATTCGAGTAACTAATGTTGCCTAATCTCAAAAAAATCCTACAATAGCTTATGAAGATCAGGATTACGAGCAAAACACCTATGTTTTAAATAAAAAATTCGGCCTATATCAATTCAGATCTAAAGATTGGCGGATTATCTTTTTCCGTCAACTATTCTTCAAAAAATCCCTCTGATTTCTTACAAAATTGACCAAATCAAGCAAAAAGGCTACAATAGCATATGAAGATCAGGATTTTCAACAAAAACCATATGTTCCATATCGATTGGGATATCAAGATTAGCGGACTTTCTTTTCCGTCAACTGTTCTTCATGAAACCTCTGATTTCTTCAAAAATCGAACTCCACTATTTGCTGAATCACAAAAACAATCACTATAATCATCTGTAGAAATTGATTCCCTTGAAATCCCTTCTTAATCGAACAAAAAACAGTGAATATTAGTGACGAAATTGAAAGAATGGTGGATTTTCTTTTTCCGTTAACTGTTCTTCACGAAACCTATGATTTCTTCAAAAGTCGACCTCCAATATTTGCTGAATCGCAACAACAATCGCTATAATCATCTGTCGAATTCAATTTCCTTGGAAACCCCTCTGATTTGAACAAAAAATAGTGAATATTTGTGACGAAATTGAAAGAATGGTGGATTTAGGGTTTTTCATGAAAAATGCACCAAAATTTGTGATTCAATCTTCTCAATTTGTTGTTTTATAATGGAAAAATGAATAATTTCTCACAATAATGCACTGTAAAGCTGAAATTGATCAATAATTGGGAAAAAAAAGCTGCAAATCTATAGCAATCTCGTGATAAAATTTTGGCATTCACAGTTCATCTTTTTTTGCCGCCGACTCGGACGAGTCACTATTGCAAACCGGACGTTTCACTATTGCAAACCGACGATTCCTGTGTTTTTCATTGAAACGGCATGTCTCGGGCGATTCCTGTGTCAACCCAGGCAATTCCTAGTTGACCTGGTTCAAAAGAGCGAATTGAACTTGAGACGATACTTCATCTAGTTGTGATAAAAGAGATTAGCGAGCAAGAGAGAGAGAGAGAGAGAGAGAGAGAGAAGAATTTGTGTTGTTTCTATTGCTTACACGAGTCAAACTGTGTGTTTAGATAGGGATCAACCAATTACTAAACACGGTTAGTCAAACCGTGTGTTTAGATAGGGATTAATCTTCTAATACTCACCCTCAAGTTGGAGCATGGATGGAAATGATGCCCAACTTGCTAGTAAGATAATTGAACATTTGTGGCAGAGGGCTTTTGTAAAAATATCTGCCAATTGATTGGAAATGTGAAGATATGCAGTACGAAGTAGGCCAGAGGTGATCTTTTTACGAACAAGGTAACAATCGAGTTCTATATGCTTTGTTGTTTCATGGAAAATTGGATTGCCGGCAAAGTGTAAAGCAACTTTGTTGTCACAAAATATTGTAATAGGCTGTGAGTGAGAAATACCAATATCATTCAAAAGATATTTTAGCCAAGTTAACTCACAACTTAGAAGTGTCATAGAACGGTATTCGGCTTTCGCAGCAGACTGGGAAACTGTATTTTGTTTCTTAGTTTTCTAAGAAATTGGGCTATTACCAAGCAAGGTACAATAACCATGGTAGATCATCGAGTCATCGGCATCTAGCCCAATCAAAATCATAATAACCAGTCACCTCAAGTTTATTGGAGGATAATAGAATGCCATGTCCTGGGGTAGACTTGAGATACTGAAGTAATCTTAAGGCTGCATCAAGATGTGGTTTTTGTGGGCTTTGCATAAACTGACTAAGGATATGGACACTAAAACAATGTTTGGTCGCGTAATAGTCAAATATATCAGTCTACCAATGATCATCCTATAAAAAGGAGGGTCTTTAAGAAGTTCGCCATCAGTAGAATTTAACTTTAGGTTTTGCTCCATGGGAAACTCTGAAGGCCTTGCTCCAAGCATGCCCATGTCTTGGAGTATCTCTAATGTATACCTACACTGATATAGGAAAAGGCCTTTACTGGACTTGGGCACTTCTATACCAAGAAAATATTTGAGTGGACAACCTTGGAGAAAGCCTTTGAGAATAGCGATTACAGTGGGATCGTTCCCAGTAATAAGTATATTATCAACATATATAAGAACATGAATACATTTGCCACCATATTGTTTGCTAAACAAAGAATAGTAAGCTCTGGATCTATGAAAACCCGCATCTTGAACAGCTTTAGAGAGCTGAGAGAGCCAATTTCTTGATGCTTGTATGAGTCCATATAAGGAATTTTGTAACTTGTAGATTCTACTCTACCCCTGTTTGGCAAATCCAAGGGAAATTTGCATATAAATTTCTTCTTCCAAATCCCCACGAAGGAAGAAATTGCATGGCATCTATCACTAAAAGGCATCGTACGTGATAACTTAGCCACGGGTGTGAAATTTTCATGATAATCCCGACCTTCAGTCTGAGTACAGCCTTTAGCTACAAGTTTTGCCTTGTAAAGTTCAAGAGAGCCATCTAGGCGGTGCTTAATCTTATAAACCCATTTGCAGCCAATGGGTTTTTTGCCAAGGGGATCAGGGTTATAGTCCAAGTACTATTTTCTTCGAGTGCCTATATCTCAGTAGCCATTGCATCTCTCTATTCTAGTGATTGCATAGCATATTTAAAGGATGTGGGTGCAATGGATGAAGATATTGCGATAACATAGACACGGTGAGAAGGAGACAATTGATCATCAGATAGAAAACTAATAAGAGGGTGAACAGTACTTGGTAAAATGGTAGGATGTTGTTATGTAGTAGCTAGAGCAGCAGTTGTGGAACAATGATAGTGTTGTAGATATGGAGGTGCGTGGATAGCTCTAGAGGATCTACGAAGAGATTATACAGGTGGAGGAGGTGGTGGTGGTGGTGGAGGTGGTGGTGGTGGTGGAGGTGGTGTAGGTGAAGGAGGTGGTGGTGGAGGTGGTGTAGGTGGAGGTGGTGTAGGTGAAGGTGGTGGAGGTGGTGGAGGTGGTAGTGTGCTGGTATTAGCTAGAGACGAATGATCACTCCTTTGGGAAGGGGATGAGATGGTGTTAGTGTCAAGCACAGGTAGAGGAAACGCATGGTATTAGGAGAGGAATGGAGTTGGCTGTTGTGATATGAAAAATAGTCTCATGAAATTTGATATCCCTCCTAACAAAAACAAGTTTTCGAATTAAATCAAATACTCGATATCCCTTTTGACCGAATGGATATCCAATGAAAATGCCTGGATAAACCTGAGTATCAAATTTGTGTTTAATAATGGGATTATGAGCGTAGCACAAACAACCAAAGATACGTAATTGATTATAATTAGGCTTGGTATTAAGGAGAACTTCATGGGGGCATTTGCCAGAGAGTAAGGAAGTTGGCACTATATTAATTAAGAAGGTTGCAGTAAAAACACAATCCCCCATAACTGGAGATGGAGATTAGCTTGAAATCATAAGACAAGCCACCTCAAGAAGGTGTTGGTGTTTACGTTTAGCTACTCCATTCTGTTGGGTGTAGAGATGCAACTATGTTAATGAATAACACCCTTGAATTTAAAAAACATTTGCATTTCTTGGGAAAATAATTCAGTTCCATTGTTAGTTTCAATAATCTTAATTTGGCAATGAAACTGGGTGAGTACCATAGAAAAAAAAAAATTGAATGTATTATTTAGCTTCAGATTTAAATTTCATCAAGAATACCAAGGTGCATCGACTAAAATTGTCGACAATAGTGAAGAAATAGTGAGCACCAGAGAGGGATGGAGTCTAGTACTCACCCTAAATATCATAATGGATCATATTAAAAGCATGCGAGGTAGAAATAGAGTTAGAATTAAATGGCAGTCTTATCTGTTTTGGACAGACAGTACAAATGCAATTATTCGAACCAGAAATAAAAGGAAAAGCTTTAGAAAGCAAATTTAAACGATTCTTAGAAATGTGGCCAAGCCTGTAATACACAAATCAAGAGAAGCTGGATTAAAAGAGGGTGGCGAATGAGAAAAGTTGGATTTCACATCTTTGAGACCGGTGCCGAGTAAATAAAGTCCGTACTGCTCTCTACCCACTCCAATCATCATCAGCGTTGCTAGGTCCTGAACAAGGTAAAAGTTGGGAAAGAAAGTTACCAAGCAATTTAAGGATTTGGTTAACTGACTAATGGAGAACAAATTATGTTTAAAGGAATGGACACACAACATATTAGATAAAGATAGGTTATTGTTTAGTAAGCTAACAAGTTTTAAAGAAGAAGCATTGTTGACAATATCAAGTGCAGATGTGATGGCTAGCACCACTATCAATGATCAATTTTGTAGGCGAAGTGGAAATGGAAAAACTGTGAATATCACCTGCCAAGTTGGTCATTGAAGAGGAGGAACCTGATGTAATCACATGAGAATATGCTGGTACTGCTCGGCCGAAAGATGAGGAGTGGCCGAAGAGTTAGTAAACGGCAACAGAGAATCTGCATTATTGGTTTTATGCTGGACATTGGCTGCATTAGAATGGAATCTTGGGCGACTATTATTGCTATTGGGCTTTCGAGGAGGGTAGCCATGGGTCTTCCAACAGTGGTTGTGATGATGATTATCACGACCGCAATGTTTGTGAGGAGGTCACACGATCTCTTTGAGTGTTTTTGGTGGCTAGCAGCGCAAAAGTATCAGGAGGATTAACTACAACTCCTACTGTTTTTCCTCCTAAAGGAGGAGGGCATAAGCCTTTTGGAATGTGCAATAAGTCTATGAGCAAGATGTAGATGTGAATAGCGCTATATGACTTATGGAGACCCATAAAAAATTGAATAACTTTTTCACGTTGCAGTATATTGGAGAATGCCTTTGCTGAGCCACAATTGCAATGGACATGCTACCTTGCTAAAGAATAGCAATGTCACGACAGTTTTGAAAAATACATAGTGCATTTTTTTGAGAAAATAGATCATGGAGGTCGCCGAAACTTCACTAACAGACCTCACTAATAGATTCCACATACATGACACTATCGCCGTTGTTAGTATGGACATAGTTGACTATCCCAGAGTAGATTATTTGATTACACCACCGCCATTGAGGGAATATAAGATTAGAGTCAGCGGGTTTCATAATAGAACCATCGACAAAAACCGTATTTATTTTTGCCCATGAGGATCATTCTCATCGCATAGAACCAACTTGCATAGTTGTCCCCAATCAAATGCTAGAAAACAAGAACATTGACAGGTTATCTAAATGATGAATGATGTAGAAAGTATGGACATTCAGAGTGGTCTGTGTTTGGCATATTAGGGTTGTGGAAAAAAAAAGGGATATTACTGGAGTCTTCGGATGCCATTAGAAGATTTAGACACTACTGCAAAGACAAGCTTGCACAACAGCAAATACTGTCAAGAGTGAAAGGAGAATGAGAGATATTACTAGAGTCTTCGGATGCCATTAGGAGATTTAGACACTACTGCAAAGAGAAGCTTGCACAACAGCAAATACTAGCAAGAGTTTTGCATTGAAACACCAAAAAGAATAAGTGAAGCTTGCACTTCAACTTAGAGAGAGAGAGAGAGAAAGAGAGAGTTAGAGGGAGAAAGACATCAACTCAAAGAGAGAAGACAAAAGTCTGGAACTTTAGAGAAAGAAAGTAGGTAGTAACGTAGAGAGAGAGAGAGAGAAAGAGATTCACTCAGATGAAGAAAATACAATGGCAAGCTCCTGATTGCACAAGTGTTTTGTTGAAGATGATGATGCAAAATAACAGGAATGTGGGTAGTTATCTCTAGCTCTCTCCACGTAGATAAATATGTAGATATTGGTGTATGGGTAGTTATCTCTCTCTATCTACATATATGGGTAGTTATCTCTCGCTCTCTCCACGTAGATAAATATGTAGATAGTGGTGTATGGGTAGTCATCACTCTATCTATGTATATGGGTGGTTATCTCTCTCTCTCTCTCTCTCTCTCTCTCTCTCTCTCGCTCTCTCTCTCTTCACGTAGCTTTGTGAGTAGTTATCAAACCATGTTTGTGAAAAAAAAGAAAACGGAAGGAAGAAAAGAAAAAAAGATAGGCATTGGCGTGGAGAGCTAAGTTGTGAAAAAGAAAAAAAAAAGATAGACATTGGCATGGATAACCCAAGTTGAGGATAGGTATTGGAGAGCCTAGGTTACCAAAATATAAGCATTGGAGAGCCCAAGTTGCCAAAAAGGATATCACAGGTTACCAAAGAAGTTGGTGTGGAAATTTAATCTAGCACATCATAAACAAAATTCAAAGGAAAGGTGATAAAAAATTTAAATCTCTTTATTCAATTTCCTGTTTTATTCCATATGACACACCATAGTAGTCAAAATATTTTTCAACTATTTTTTTCAATTTTCAAAGTTGAATTTTATGAGTATTAGAAAATTTAAATGAAAACAATGTTTGGGTCTTGATTGTTTTTTAAAAAATGGTGATTAAAAAAAAAATTTATTTTTATTAAAATGTTTGGTGATTTGCAATGAAAAAATAAAAAGAAGAATGAAAAAAAAAATTTCTTAAATGTGAAGTTCTTGGAAAAAGAAGATGGAATTTTTTTAAAAAAAATGTGAAGTTCTTGGAGAGCTCTTGATGTCATATTTTTGGCAAAGTTTTTCAGAAAATAAGATTTTAAAAAAAAAACAAGAATCTGAAAGGGGGACATGAGTAGTCGTCATGGGAAATCAGAAAACGAGATTTAAAAAAAAAAATTCTAAAAGGGGAACTTGAGTAGTCCTCATGGGAAATCCATGCCTATGTAGGCATAAGAAAAATGAAAATGATTTTTAAGAAAGAAAAGAAAAACAGGACACCGCAGTCCAGGTGTGTCGTTCCATGGGAAGCCATAATGGGAATCCATGCCTAGTGTATGCATAGGAAAAATGATTTTTGAAAAAATTAAAACAGGACATTGAGGTCCTAGTTAGTCAAGTAATAAAAAGGCATGATGATTCTATGAGAAGGCATAAAAAGAAATTATGTTTAGAAAAACAGGACATTGAAGCCCTAGTTTATCATGTCATGAAAAGGCATGATGATGTCATGAGAAGGTATAAAAAGGAATTGTGTTTAGAAAAACAAGACAATGAAGTCCTAGTTTGTCATGTCATAAAAAAGCAAGAAGCAAGTAGAAGAAGAAGAAGCAAAAAAAAAAGGTAGAAGGAAAAGAAGCAAGCAGAAGAAGTAAGAAGAAACAAGAAGAAGAAATTTAAAAGAAAAAGATAAATTTTGCATCAAAGGGAAGTATTGAAGATGATGACGCAAAATAATAGGAATGTATGGGTAGTTATCTCTCTATCTATGTAGATAAATACTTGATAGTGGTATATGGGTAGTTATCTCTCTCTATCTACGTGTATAGGTAGTTATGTCTCTCTCTTTACGTAGTTTTGTGAGTAGTTATCAAACCACGTTTGTGAGTTGTGGGTAGTTGCATAACTACTCTAGACGCCTATATATGGGTGTCATGTGATGAGATATATACAACTTGTGAAAACAATGTGTACGTAAGTTTTATGTAACCTGTGTCTGTGGTTGAAATGTGGGCGTGTGAAAAAAACTTGAGTGAAGTTGAGTTGTGTGTCTATCTCTCCATGAGTACATGAGTACGTGTTTTTAAATTTTCAACAATGGTGTCAGAGCATAATCTAAAAATTACAACATGATATTAAAGCCTTATCCGTAAAATATCAACGAATATGGCCCCATGCCTATCTTTTGTTACAAAAGAATGGGTGCTGCTCTTCACGAAGATGGTTAAAGAGTGCTTGGTCCAGAAGTTTCAGAACAGTGGGAGCCTTGGGATTTACTTTAATATGACGCGGGCCATGCTTTGCCTACTGTTTGCAAGGTAAGACTCCAGCTATTAGCAAGTGCGCAGAAGTAAACCCACTAGAAATATAGTATTAGAGAGAGAGGGAGACCTTGCTCATGATACGAGAGGTTTTAGAGAGAGAGAGATTTGCACACTGCCGCACTGAGAAGAAGTTTGTGGAGATAAAAAGATAGACATTACAATTACCATACACGGTGAAGTAAAACCGCGTGTTTAGATGGAGATCAACTAACTACAAAACACGATGTAGTCAAACTGTAACATACATAGGGATCAATCTTCTAATAAGCTTGGTTTTAAAATTATTGCATCCCCAAAGCAACATAATCTATCACAACAGTACATTTAGGATGCGGCTGCAGCCAATCGACTAGGTACAATCATGGCTACATGAGTTGAACCATTTCTATTTTCCCCAACGAAAAGGGGTGTGGTTTGTATAAAGTCGAGGCCACATTCAAAGTATGGGATACCTTCAAGTAGTATCGAAAAATATTGTTTTAATACTAAAAATCTTTGTGATAGTCTGCAATTTTGTTTTCATATCTAATAAAATTTAATGCGTCTAAGTTACTATAGATCAAGTAGATCTATGAGCACTTGAAAATCTTGAAAATTGATGGCCTGAAAATGCATTACGAGTTGAGATTCAAAATCCATTTTTCTCATGTCCATACATCTTGAGGTCGAGATAATTAATTTGGGGATCTTTTATATCGAAACAGCTTATGCTAGTAAATTTTTTAGGTATGTTTAGAACCTCGCCCTTACATAATTTTTTGGGAAAATTTCTAAAACTCTAAAATATACTTTCTAGACACTCTACCCCCACCCTAAACTTTTCTCATTTCTTTTCTCAAATACCATCTTTTCGAACTAATACCCCCCAACTCAAAAAGTGATATCTTTTTTGATGAAAATACTCTTCTCGTACCTTCACCGTAAGAAGAAATCATTTGGACAAACCCCAATAATATTTATGCAAGACCGCGGTTGTTATTTACTGGACTTACGACAAATGCCGGACTGCATTTCTACAATGCCAGACTGCTTATTTAGACAGTAATACGTCGGACTGTAGACTACTAACGCCAGACCACCTTACTCATGTATCTAAAACGCCGGACAGAGACCATGAAATGTCGGTCTTACGCCTCTAGTAGTAAAATCACCTAAGCGAAGTTCTGTAATGTCGGACCGCAAGTAAGTGCCAGACTGCATCCTCCCAGTGCTGGATAGATCGACCATAACGCCGGAGCGAAGCTGTGAAACACCAAAATTAATATCATTCCAGAAACACATGCCGGACCGCACATTGTAAATGCCGGACTGACCCCATTCCAGTAAGTAAATTGCCAGAGCACTACTTCAAATCGCCAGACTGCCCACATCGCCGGACTGCCCACATTACAGTAAACATATCGCCGGACCGTCCACATACACTGCCAGACAATAGCAATAAAATGCTAGAGTGATTTTATTACATTACGCAAAACGCTTGACGGTGCCCACAAAATGCCAAACTGCCTGCGCAAACATCGGATCGACGCTCACAAAATACCGGACTGCCTACGCGAATGTCAGACTGCCTATACAAACGCCAGACTGCCTATGCAAACGCCCTTTTTAAGGTAGAAGTTAAAAAGGAGGGGTAGTTTTATCTTTATTTCTATTTTTTTTAGGTTGGGGCGTATTAGTTAGAAAAGGTGGATTTTGAGAAAAAAGAAGTGAAGAAAGTTTAGGGTAGGGATAGAGTGTCTACAAAGTATATTTTAGGGGGTTTTCAACAATTTTTCCTAAATTTTTTCCAAAGCAAAGTTGAACCATTTTTCTAGGCCGCTGCACGGCTGCACCTAACGTTAAACTTTTTGATGGAAAAAGGTGATGAGATCCGGGTGACCAAACTATTCATTTTAAGTGAGTCATATATTCAAGATGAACTGCCTCAAAACTTGGTCACTTGATGGGTTTCCGGATCAAGTGAACCAGGGGACTGAAAATGAATAGTGATTTCTTCTACCCTCATCATCGTCCAAATTTCATCGCGCGGTCACGATTATCCTGTAGTGTTTTATTTTTCATTTGTTTTCTACAAATTAGAATGACCTAAAATTAGGAAGGTATGTACATCATATTGAGATATATCTAATAAAAATATAAAAAAAAATATCCGCAAAAAACCAATTGACCAAAATACCCCCAAAACTTTTCAGGGGGTATTTTTATCAATTTGTTTCATGTAAAATAATTTTTTTTATATTTTTTGAAGATTCCCCTATTTTTTATGAATACACGTTCCAAATTTTAGATCATTCCAATTTGTTGAAGAAAAATAAAAAATGAAACACTATCGGACAATCTTGACTGCGCGATGAACTTTGGACGGTAATGGGGGTAGGCGAAATCACTGTTCATTTTCGCCTATAAGTATTGCATAGTATTTTTCATATATATATATATATATATATATATATATATATATATATATATATATATATATATATATATATATATATATATATATATATATATATATATATATATATATATATATATATATATATATATATCGAGTCACAAATCCTTATAAAAAAGAAAAAGTTTATATAGAGTTGAGGCACTAAACAATTAAATTAGAGCCCACCTCAAAAATATCACTAGAAGAGGTTGTTTTGATGCTCAAATATCCTCAAATTGATCATCGAGATGAATGGACATGAAGAAGAAAAGGATTTCATGCTTTTGAAATAGTGCATCTCTTAATTCATTTTTGGACCATCAATTTTTTAGATTTTCAAGTTTTCATAGATCTACTCGGTCTACACTACTTTTGAAGCTTTAAGTTTTATAACTAAAGATGAAAATATATTTTAAGGCTATCACAAAGATTTTCACTATTGAAACCACATTTCTCGATACAATTTGAAGGAGCACTTTATTTTGATGGTTTAGAGCCTCGGCTCTATACAAACCACACCCTTATAAAAAAAAAATCTAAATTATGTAATGAAAAAAATTATATATAGTTGATACCTTAAAATGTAGAATTAAGACGCAACTCTAAAATCCATCGAAAAACTTGTTTTGATGTCAAGAAGCCATCTAATTAATTATTTCGACATTGAGATGTATAAATATGAACAAAGAAAGAGATTTCAATTCCTGAAAGTAGTACATCTTGCAACATATTATTTGGATAGTCCATCTTCAAGATTTTCATGTGTTTATAGATCTGCTTGATTTGAACTATATTTGAAGTTCAAAAATTATGTAGCTTTTTTTTAGGCATAAGGGGAAAACTATAAAAAAGAGTTTTCCATTTCTTTTGGGCGCATTACTAGAGTTGGGAATGGAACCTAATATGTGGTGTTGCTCAATTCCCTCTCCTTGTACTATTCCAAGTCATGGAATTTGGCACATTTTGTTGGACTACTTCTGAGAGCAATATCATGCCTAATCTTAGAGTTTTTTTTTTTTTTTCTTTTTTGTGAATCAGTGGGGAAGTTGGGCGACTACCCGTTCAATTAAGAACTAATATCTATATATAAAGGAAAGACCTTTACACCCTTAGAAAGGGAATATTGACAAATTAGATAAAAGAAATTGGATTTCGTTTCTCATAAGAGGGTTCCGAATGTTCATAACCTATAGCTCATTTATCGTGATGGGCTCAAGCATATTTCTATCATTTCCATGCCTAAAGCTAAAAATTATGTAGCTTGAGCATTGAACAGTAGCTGCCACTACTTAAACACCTCATAGAGACCCCAAAAATGAGGATCACAAATGCATATATTTCCCTATCTCTTGTTCATTTTAGTCGTGATCTTTTATATTAATACATGTTTTTTTTGGCTTATTGCCTTTGTTCGTGGTATGAAACCTGATTTATATGCAGAAAAATGTCAAGGGATCAGGCCCTGAAGTTTGTTTTGATTGGCAAGAGAGTACTTGTTATGAGTTTCTTCAAAGGCTAGGTGGCAGTTTCGAGAGCACGAGATTTATACTTGACAATTATGTGTTTTACTTATCTATAAAAGAATTTTACTTTTTTTATAAAAGAACCTTTGTTGGATTGCTTTCTACTAGTATTCAGAAAATTAACTCAACCGAGGTACTCTGGCCTGGGCTGAGGTGAGCCTCGAGTCCTAGTAACTTGCCCGAGTCTGACTTAATTTTTTTTTTAAAAGAAATGAAAAGAAAAAGTTATCATATATTACATGAGCGCAACTTTTATCAATCAAGCAGCGAGAGGCGTGTTGGTTGGGACGTCCAGCATCAACATGCCTCTTTGCAAGGAGTTTAGAGTAGCGCGGTGTGGATCCGAAACTTGAATTTCGGTATCCAGATCGTATGGATTCAAGATTTGGATCCGAATAGTAATTCAGATCGAATCTGGGTCCAATGCAGTTATCAAAATATATTATTATACATATAAATATATGTTATATAGTATTTTGTTATATATTATTATATATAAAGCAATAATATAAAATAATTTTTTTGGATTCAATCAGATCTGGGTCTAGATCCAAGCCATGTATACTTTTTGGATCCGAACCCAGATTCTGGTGGATCTGAACCCAGATTCTGGTGGATCCGAACCCGGATTCAGGAGGGATTTGGACCCGATCCGACCATTCTGAGCCCTAGTTTAGAGGTTGAATATCGGTCTCAAATCTTTCTTTCACAAAAAATAAAGGTAGGAGTTATACATAATATGGGGGCCAACATGGTTAACCAAGTTGTGAATGCGTGTTGTGATGTTTAGATGCAAAGAGATCTTCAGCACAGTTCCTTATGGGGACTATTTTTTTATTCAATCGTTTTTTTCTTAATGGTTAATTTTTTTAAGCTCTTTTTTTTATATAACTTTATTGAAAGAAAATCCTATGTCTCATGAGTTTTCAAGAGGTCACGTTTCTTTTGGAACTCTTTTTCTCTTAAATCTTTAACAAAAATAAAAAAAAATCTTATGTCTCGTGATTTCTAAAAAACTGATCACTCTTTTTTTCTTAAATGCTACTTTTTTTGGAGCTCTTCTTTCATTATCTCTTTTGAAAAGAATCTTACATCTCATGAGTTCTGCAAAAGGTCTTGAGTTCGATTGGGGTGGGGATGTTTCATTGGAGCTCATTCTCTCTTAACTATTAAAAAAAGAAACAAATCTTACATCTTGTGAGTTCTAAAAACCCCAGAAGTCATGGAAAATGCACATGCACTCTAATAAACAGTGACATTTACTTATCTAATGAATTAAATGTAACTAATTTTTAATAAATTTCTCATGTTCCCTAAAAAAATATGTTTTCCTGGAGAAAATTATATGTAACGTGTATCTCTTCAATAAAATAAAATGCAAAAAGAACTAAGAAAAAAGAGTGATGGTGGGGTTAAGGCTCTTCTCGGGTCTCGCTATTAGAGTAAGGTCCTTGGCGAAAACTCTATGATAATGAGGGATCAACCACTATCCCAATTGTGCCCCATGGCCAATCAGAAACATTCGATAAATTGTTCCCTAAGCTATAGTCTCCAAGACTCATCCATCCGTCAAACTCCCTTCAGGTTGGAATGTCATCACATCATCCCTCACGAGCTCCTCTGCACCTTGAATATGTTATTTCCATGACGTTGGTAAAAACGCTTGCTATGGAACTCTCCAGATGGGCTACGATCCCCATAACTATGCCTCTCTATCGATATGGATGTCAACCACCTCAATCGTCCTCTTCAATGGTGTTTTCCTAGCCTATCCCTCATTGCCCCCTCCCACCTCTCTTTCCTGCATGTCTTCTCGCACATTCTCCTGGATTTTTCCCAAGGCTTCCACATCATCATCATCTAAATATCAAACTTATTCTTCTAAATACTCCATGCCCACCGTCAGTAACTGTCCTTACCATTTATTCCCCTCTACCACCCATTCATCTGTAAGGTCTTGCTGGAATATGTAGTCCAGATTAATTGGATTGTAACTTGCATGTTTCCTCTCTAGCATCTTTTGCTTTAGGTTGAGATACAGTGCACATAAACCAGTTGACGTAACCTCTCTATTTTCAACCTATTCCTCCTTGGGGTATAATCCACTGACACGTGCTCCAGTTTTTCTTACATACAGAGGTTGAAGAAGTTTGGCGTAGGACCCTAACTATGATCTTCTTTAAATTGGAGTCTACATAAATCCCACCATGCAACTATCGCGGAATAAGTTGGAATACTAATCAATTGATAACTTAAACAAGAAATGTACTTACATAGATTAGCTATATTAGGATATAGTTATTCATGAGGTTTGTTAGCTAACCTGGATCTAATGTGCTTCTCGTTTTTATATCTATGATATACCAAATTCTCTTTGTGCATCCCATATATATGGAAAGCTAAAAGACATTAAAATTTGACATGATTAATAATAGGAATGCATAATAAGCTACATTATTGCCCTAACTATTGAAACGTATTCCCAAAAATTTACCTCTTTCAAAGCATTAATTTAAGTATCTTCAATAGTCTCCAATCTCTCAATAATGTACCTCACAACTTGCATGATTTTTGGGTGATTGCTCTGACCCAATCTAAAATGATAATTTGGGTTAAAGAAGGAGCTTGAATACAGTAAACATGAACATAACACAAATATCCCAATAAAATAAGAAATCAACAGTAAATTATAAAATAGAACTTTAAATTTAGAATTACTTCCCACATGTATGTGGCGATGCAACTGCTTGACGCACCTAAAACCGATAATCTCCCAAACCTTTTCATAAAATTTACAATTGTTCTTGATAGCTTGTGTTGCTCTGTCTGGTGCCTCATAAAGTAATCCCATGGTTAACCTCTGATCGGAATCAATCAACCTTAGTACTCGCACTAATGGTGCAGTCGTCCAAACTACCTCATTGCATCTAACATAATCAACTACTATTGATAATATTTTGTACCTCTATTTTAGCCTCACTCTTCCCTTCATTTGACTCAGGCCACTCCATTGATGCCACTAACTATCTCAATCTCCTTTTCCTCAATAGGATCGATTATATAGTTAAGTAGCACACGGCAAACTTGTGATGGTAAGTCTGATGAGATCTCTGACCTAGTGTACTCTCATTAGTGCAAAAATATAAGAGTGGTTATATATAAATATAGTAATCTTTTGTAACTTCTTAGTACAATTGCTCACCTCCTTTATTTGTTAACGTACTCGATCATTAGATCTATACAACGCAACAAAAAGGTCCAAACTAAATGTGGCCTCTTTCTCATTAGTATTTCCCCTGTCTTTATATAACTTTTGTGATTATCTGTGACTAATTACACCAGTTTATCTTCTCTAATATCTTCTATAATCTTATTGAGTTTCTTGAACAATAATATGCATGTCCTCGTCAAAGATCTCCACTAGAGTGGAAAAAACACTTTTAGGGAAATAGATAAAAAAATTCACTATATGCATCCCTTATCTGTCCTTCCAACCATCTAATATAAGAGTGACCTCAGTATTATACCATGACCTTTTTAATTCTTTGATGTGTGATTGTATCAAAGTAATCTCATTATCAAGGAGCTACCTTGCAAGCTTCTCTACTGTAGGGGATTTGGCTCTTAGCCCAGCCTCGGCTATGACATTCACCCTAGGTCGATAATATGGGGATTTAGTTGCTAGAAATGGGGAGGCAATAAAATAAAAGAATCTCACAATTTCCTTCTTCATAGCTTCTATCTTTTTCCTTCATGAGAGATTAAGTTTCTTATGATAATATTGGGATAACTGGAGTCAAGTCTGGAGGGTTTGTGTCGGGGGTGGGGGGTGGGTGGATATAGTGTTAGTATGGAGGGACGAGAGAGACCGAGTCAGCATTAGAGTCTTAGGAGGTACTATAGGCTCTGGAGCGTAAGAACTAAAGTTCATGCCTATGTAGCACGCATCTTGTCGACTTGCATCTGCTTATCATAATCGTTGCTAAACTTGCATGCCTAATCTGCTAAATCTAAACGCCAAAGTCCTCCTCCTCATCATGGGGAGTACGTTGATAAAACCCCCTCCCTACATCCTTAATGATCGTATCTTTGTACCTTATTCCCTTTGGCAATCTCTATTGTCTTTTGAATATCTTCCTTAACAGCCGCAGGCACCTTGTTATATGACTTTACATTACCTTGAATTTTTGCGATGTGATGTTTCAAGAAATTAATGTTACCTGTTATATCCCTTTTACAAAAATTACATTGGACCTACCATTTCCCCCTATTATCAAGTTTTTCTCCATACTACCAAAATTTGATCATTCCTCATCATCTCTTAGACTTATTAATGTAAGGGAAGGAAATTATTTCAAAAAAAATATATTGAAATATATATGTCGTAATTGCTTCCAAACCAAACTCGACATTACTTAGAGTTAGAAATTTATGTTTGTATTACGTGGAAATCCAAATATTCTTTCCAATATATTTTACATTTAGTAATCTTACTTGAAAATTACTTTGAAATTAATATATATTATCGACTTAGTAAATATTTACACCTATTACTTATAGAAATTATTTACACTTGCAAATTATTTACACCCTCAATATGTTAAGAGTAAATTAAGTGCATGTCCCCCCTTTGTGTTTTTTGTTTTTTTATTTCCAAAATTGCCTTTATTTTGGGTTAATAATATAAATTTCCTTTTCCCCTACAAATTGTCCTTTGATTAATAATACAATTTCTATCATACAAAAATTCTCATTCTCAATGTCCATTAATTAAAAAAAATGTTGAGCATTTAGAAAGAAACAATAGATTCGCAGCAATCGATATAGGAGCAAAATAGTGCAAATCAATAGAGAGATTTCCAAGTTAATTTCAATAGCTTAAAATAGAAAGAATTGTTGATATTTTTGTGAATTTTTTATAATTCCTCACTATTACTTCTCTGATACATGAAATCATATGATATTGGAGCAAAAAAACCAAGAACCTGTAGAGGGAACTTGAAGTTGATTTTAATAGCTTCAAAACAAATCAACAATCATCTGATTTGGTGGAGAAATCAGAGAGAACATAAATGTTTGGCTTGTATATATTTTTCACTCAAAGAATCATAATAACATATGATTACTATTATGAAACTTAATCGATTTGCAAATCAATATAGGGCTTTTGTAGATAATTTCAATAGCTTCAAAACAAGTCAACAATCAATTGATTCAGTGGAGAAATTAGAGAGAATAGAGATGTTTGGTGGAACAAATTTTCAGCGGTCAAAGAATCCTAAAAACACATAAATAGGTGATCAAATCATGTTCGATTTGGGTTTCTATGAATCCAAATCGTCTCTTACTGATTACATTGTTGTTAAAACATAGAAAGTTTCCTAATAATCCATCAAAATCTCTCCCCTAATCATATCACAATGAATTAATTTCTTTGAAACCTTGGCTCCCCCATTTTTGTAGTAGTACAGTGGGAAGGTTATGGCTACACTCAATTGGGGGACTTTAAGCAACCTCAAGCAATATGCGTCTTTTAGAGGGGAGAAGGAGAACCGACCTACTCCAATTGTACTTAAGATGTAAGGGAGTTTGTTTGATGCCATTTTCCATGACTTGGCCGAGTCGAGTCAAACTTCGTCGAGTAACTCGGCCTCACCCTAGTGGTGGGCAAGTTTGGGGCGAGTTAAATGTCCAACTCACTCCCCAAAAAAAGCTCCTAAAAAAATTTAAAGAAAATGTTAAAAGATCTAGAAAATTTTAAAATTAACAATATATTCCTTAAAAATGATTTTGATAGTTTTTAAGATGATTTGGGATCCTTCATTTTTTTTTCCTTTCTAAATTTAATACTAAAGATACATATCGAAATTTTTGATAGTTTATATTTTATAGTTTTTTTTTTTTTTTCTTTCGCCTTCTAATAATCTTTATTTAACTCTAATTAATGTTGTGGAAGGAAGCTCTAAAACCCGATGGATTGATTTTTGGTGAATAAAGAGCGAGAAAAATAGAATCAGCAACAAGCAAACAACAATCACAAAAAATAAAGCAACAAAGAAATAATGCAAAAAGAACACCACAGTTTATATGGTTCATTACATATGTGACTACATTTACAGGTGAATTATTAATTATAAATAAATAAATTACATGGCCTTTACTAAAGAAACCAGAGTCACAAACTTAATCTCCCACAAAACCTTCCTCTCTCTATAATTTTCTCTCTATACAACCAAATTTTTCTTTTTTTTTGGTATTTTCTCTGTCTATAAAATAACCAAATAAATAGACAAAATAAATCCCAAAACTATCCTTCAACTTTTTCCTCAACTTTTCCGAACTTTTTAGGCTTCGTAATTCTATCCCTTGAAATATAGACTTGCAAGGCTATCCTAATCTAATAGGACTTTATCCAAAAACCAACTCCTAAATAATAAGAACTAAGTTAATGAGGAGACCTCAACGATAGGGAAAACTAATCCCTTAATATTAAAAATTCAAGCCAACTCAACAAATATTCACCTTGGTTTGAATTTCAAAAGAGATTCTCATATACCGTCTTCTCCATATATACCCTTACAAGCGCTCACATTGACAACACATTAATCAAGTCCAAGTGTAGGGTGAAATTTTGTAATAGAATCGGTTTTGTCAGCATATCTGCAATATTCTTCGTGGTGTCAATCTTCAAAAACAAGATATCATCGCTAGCTATTATCTCACGGATAAATTGGTAACTGACATCAATATGTTTCATCCTTTCATAATATATTTAGTTCTTTGTCAAATGTATTGTGCTCTAACTATCACAATAAATAATAGTATCATCTTGCCTTAAGCCCAAATCACTTACAAGACCTTTAAGCTAAATGGCTTCCTTCACTGCTTCAGTACCATCTATGCATTCTATGTCAGTAGTAGGCAAGGCAACCACAATTTATAGTTTTGACATCCAACTAATCAAAGTTTCAACAAATGTAAACACATAACCTATAGTAGATCTCCTCCAATCCAAATCACCTGCAAAGTCAACAACGACATAATCAATAACCTTGTCATCCAACTTGTTGATTTTGTTAAACACCATACCCACATCTGTTGTATCCCTTACGTAATGTAAACAATCCATTTTATCGTATGACAATGCTGGTTTTTTGGATTAGTCATGTACTTGCTAACAGCACCAACAACATGAGAAATATCTAGATAACTACAAACTATTGTATACATGAGGGTTCCAAATGCACTCATATAGGAAGCGCATAACATGTATTCCTTTTCAGTATCTGTACTCAAAGATACCACTAACAATCTAAAATGTGTAACAAGAGTAGTACCCACGAGCTTCGAGTTTTCCATCCAAAATCTAGTGAGGATCTTCTCGATGTACTCCTTCTGAGATTGCCACAATTTTTTCATTTTTCTATCACTACGTACCTCCATATCCAAAATTTTCTATACTGAACCTAAATCTTTTAACTCAAATTCTCTGGCAAGCTGTGTATTCAATTTACTAATTTCTAAAGAGTTATTCATGGCAATAAGTATATCATCCATATAGAATAACAAATAAATGAACGAACAATCAGTAGATCTCTTAAAATAGACACAATCATTATACTTACTTCTGACATACTCATGTCCAATTATGAATGTATCAAAGCGCTTGTACCACTGCCTAGAAAACCACTTTAGGTCATACAATAACTTCTTTAGCTTACAAACATGGTCTTCATGACCTTTAACCCTATAGGCTAAGTCATATAAATCTCTTCATATAGCTCTCCATGCAGGAATGTGGTCTTGACATCAAGCTGCTCCTATTTTAAATTAAACAATACAAACATGGCTAGAATACCTAAATAGAAGTTTGTTTCACGATTGTAAATAACATTTTATTATAATGAATACCTGCCTTTATGCATAGCCTTGTACAACCAAATGTACTTTAATCCAATCACCACCTAGCTCAAATAAACTATTTTTTTTCTTATAAACTCATTTACATCCAATAGCTCTCTTGTTATAGGCAACTTCACGAGATCCCAAGTACGATTGTTCCTCATTACCCATAAGCTCATACCCACACCCAACCTAGGATAAAAAGAAGCTAAATAGCGTAGCGTCTGGGCCAACCAACCTACTCTTAGCCCAATTATTATCAAGCTTTTGAATCAAACCCACTCGGAAACGTTGATTGTCTTAAGTGAATTGTAGGAACACTTTCCCACTCCAAGCTTATAAATTTGGGGTTAAAGGTAAGAATCATACTTCTTGCCTTATGAGATATATTGTGATCTCCATGTTTTTCTACTCCAGTTGGCCTCTTTAAGTAAAATTGAGGCATTTCACTAGGAATGTATATGCAAGGAGTCTAAGAGGGCTTGACTAATATAAGCCTGGGAAACTGCATACCCTTGTAAATTTTAATATTAATTAAAAATTTTGCCTCTTTTGTGGATGTATTCTCCGTTTTTCATGACTTTCATATATTTGCAAACGAAACACACCTATATGAAAGTTTGCATCAAATGTGAATGAAATACCTGGAACTCCTCCCTTATCCATTGATTACTAAAGAAACTCTCAGCCATATACACGACTAAGGGTGAATTTGTTACCCATTTGTCTTTACTTTCTTTGGTTGTTTCCCCATATTTGGAATCATATCAATTTCTATACAAACATAGTTGGGGCAAACGTCATGTCTCTAGTTGAGACAAATCACATAGAGATTAGATTTTGGATGAAGATGTGTATCTAATTTCAGATTGGACTTCATTCTACTCCATGATTTTTCCCTGTCCATACAAAGGGTGATCGAATTTGAATTCTAAGGTCTTAGAGACTTCAAGAGATTCCATTCTGCTATTGAGTTTACGGTAAAGCCTTTCCGGAGTCATCATGCATTGGAGTTGTAGATATTGCATTAAAAGATAGAATCAGGATTGAATTCGAAGCAAAGCACGGATAACTTGAAGAAAAGCAGCACAGTGTGACATTGTGATACCCACATGGTATAAGATGATGATTTTTATAAATCTTAGGTACCCATCTATATATATTTTCTTTTCTTTGAGTTTTCATGTGCTTTATGGTTCCATGTCAAGCAACTTTGTCTTTTCTCTGTACTTGGCATATTAATATAAAAAAAAAAAATATTTGAATATATTATACATTCAATGGTGTGACGTGTCTCAAATGTGTGCCTTTGCTATTGTTTGTCTTTCTTTTTTTTTCCATTGATTTTCTCTATTTACTCCAGTTCACATTCAATTCACACAAGGACATAGATCTTGAGCTTTGATGTTAGTGAGTTCATGTACCTAGATGACTATGTACCTAGATTGGGTATTGAGTTGCAAGGGTACCCTTGGTGGATTCACCTATTACGAGTGTGCATGGAAGGCTGCTTCCTATGATAATTAGGCCTTCTCTAGGGTGTCCTTGAAATTGGGATATCGAGTATAGGATCATAAATATGCTCACTTTTAGAAGAGAGCAACCTAAAGATTTGCAGGATATGTGGGAAGCTTATCTATACATGAACAAGTTCAAGGTCTTCCACTTGAGGTCCTCTGTAAACATTCTACTGGAGGTTCAAGTCTTCAAGGCACCTTTATCCACTACCTTTTTTAATGTATCACTCTTGTAGTCTAACTATTTAGAAATTGGTGGGGGACTGTTAGTGCGTTGTGTTTCAAAACAATTCGAAGTGGTTTTTTGTTATAGACAAATTTATTTTAAAACAAGTGTTCTCATTCTGCAACTTGTTTAAGATGTTTTGTTTCATCTCTCTCTCTCTCTCTCTCTCTCTCTCTCTCTCTCTCTCTCTCTCTCTCTCTCTCTGTGTTGAAGTTTGAATAAGGGTTTCTTTGGTAGTTTGTCTGTCCTTATCGTTCAAGGTGAAACTTCCATTAAAGCATCCTCATCCAAGATTGGACGAACAGAAAGTTTCTTCATGCGAAATTCAATTTGAGGTTTTGTAGAAGGAAAATCCATTAGTTGTTCATGTTTCTAGTTAGTTCTTGAATGTGCAAACCAAAGGGAAGATCTGTGCTTCATCGGACAAGTTGTATGAAGGGAATCCTCATCGTCACTTGGCTCTTTCACGAGAAATCAAATCAGGGGCATTGAACACAGCAAGATCATCCTGTGCCTCAAGGTCTAATGGAGCACAACCTACCTAGTTATTTGTTGGTTCAAGATAGAAGTGATTTTCTTGCTGTCATTGTTACTATAACATTTATCCCACCATTAAGAGTTGAGCATCAAGCTGGTGTATTTATTCTGCAATTAAATGTTGTTTTCTTAGTTAAAGAGGGATTCAAATTGATGCATCTATTCATGCTCTTTCAGCTCTACGATTTGTCCTTTTATCAAATTTGAAGCAAATTACCCTGGCTTTTGAAGCCAAAGAACTCCCAAATTCTGGTCTTCTAAGACCACGAAACCAACACTGTGATGTAGAGGATGGGACTCCATGATAATACCAAGAATCAATCAAATTTCAGACGTCTATAATTTCGCAAAAGCTAGAAATCGGTCAATTGATCTTGGATAAATTGTGTAATTGCAAGAATCGACCTTAGCTCCTAAACAATTAACGGACCTTAATTTCTACTCACTTTGATATGACTGTCTAAAAAGGAATTTTGAATTTCTCCACTGCTTGATTTTGAACACACCTTGATACAAACTTGGATTATATGCTCAATGTCATGACGTAATTTTTCTTAGGTACATATAAAATGTATGTGATTTATTTTTTTATTTTTATTTTTCTTGGTCGAAAGATCTCGAGTAATCCCAATCCGTATGTCCCCAAAAAAACAACGATATTCCCTTTGATATGCAAGGACTATCCAATTCTTAGAAGGAGATGTGTAAATGTTGAAGATGCCAAAATCATATATGTGTTTTTGAAAAGGAAAAAGTTTATATAAGGATGCACTTCAAAATTTCATCGGAAAAAGTTGTTTTAATGTTGAAAAGCCCTCTAATTGATTATCTCGACATAGAGATGTATGAATATGAAAAAATAAAAGATTTTGAGTCCCATAAATAGTGCATCTTGCAACACATTATCTAGACCATCCATTTTCAAGATTTTCATATCTTTATAGATCTACTTGATTTTAACCGTTTTTGGATTTTAAAATTTTATAATTGGATATGAAAATAGATTTTCATATAACCTTAAGAATCGTTTATGCCAAAATTACATGTTATGATCAAATTTGGAGGTGCGCCTTAATTGGATTGTTTATGGTTGCAACCTTATAGAAACCACATCCTTTTGAAAATGCCATCGGATTATTCTTGGGTGGATCCTAAAATTTCAGACCACATAAGTCCTCACAAGTAGCTCTTTCACCCAAGGGAGTAAGTGTATAGTATTGCTTCCACATGACCGTCATATACGTGCCATTGTTTGATAATCCACATTTTGTATGCTGAAATTGTGTTCTAATTACTTTATAGTTAATGTAATTATGGAAAAGTATTTTATGCATTAGGGGACGTAGTTAGTGGGTTGCATCCTGTGACGCATCAAACATCTATCCTTAAGATGGATTGCAGGTAACTCTACCAAAAATCAAAATAAATGAGTGTAAAAGAAATATCAAAAAACAATAATTTAAAATAATTTAAAGTTTAATTTTCTTTTTAGTTTCAGATGCATGATCTCCATATTTGAGATTATCAACCATTGAAATTTTGATCCAAAACCCATCTCTAATACGAATTTTTGGGGGCAGGATTCATGTAATTAGATGAGTCAGCTGACTCAGCAAAACCACATCCTATAGTTATTCTTCCTTCCACCCGAAATTCTATACAAAATTATGTGAAAATCCATGGCTGTTTGGTAGAGATAAAATCCAAAAAAAATTAATTAACAGAAAATGAGCATTTATTGTACGGAAAAATTTTATACAACGGCAAGGCCCTAAACAATCAAATTAAGGTGCACCTAAAAATTTTAATACAAAAAGTTGTTTCAATGCCCAAAAATCCTCAAATTGATCATTTCAACCTCAAGATAAACGGATATGAAAAAAAAAGGACTTCATGTCATGGAATTAGTGCTTCTTATAATATATTTTTGGACCATCAATTTTCAAGATTTTCAAAAGTTTTATAGATATGTTCGATTTACAATATTTTTGAACCTTTAAATTTTATAATTAAATTTGAAAATAAATTTTCAATCCATCATAAAGATTTTCATTTTTTTTTTTTGAAAAGAATACTTAATATTATTAAATCATTGGAGCTCTTGCAAAGAAAGAGTTTAAAAAAATGTGAAGAGAGCCAATGACGTAAGAAACACTCATTCTTAGCTAAGTCAGTCGCAATTGGATTCGCTTTTCTGTAAACATGATTGAAAGAATATTACTGCCTGAAGATAAATCCAAAATTTGCAGCCATAAAGATCGCAGGCGCCAAGGAGGTCTAAAGACATATGTATTCCAACTAATAACATAGATAGAGTTTCCTTCAATGATTAACACATTCCCCAAATCCCGATCCATCCAAATCTTCAAACCTTGCAATGGCACTGCCATTTCTGCATGATTGGCGGTCATCTCTCCACACGGTATAGCCTAACAAATATAACATTTCCACCACTATCTCTATATACACCACCCACCCCCGTTCTCCCTGGGTTACCAAAAGATGACCCATCAAAATTTACTTTCAAGCATCCTTAATATGGCAGGATCCATAAACATCATGGTCTTACATTGATAAATTTCAGAGATATGAAATGGGCCGTGTTATCCTCAACATCAATCCTGGTAAGGACAAAGACACCCTATCTTTTATTTTGCCCAACACCACAATGGTTGAGTATATGGATAATGAAAAAAAAAATTATCCACATTTTTTTCATCATTTTTACAGAATAAACACACATTAACAATAGTCTACATTTTTCTCATCATTTTTACAGAATAAACCCGCATTAACAATAGTCTTTCTTCTTTTTCGAAGGTTATCAATCGTCAAAATTTTGTTTTGAGCCAAGACCCGAACCATACGAAGAATTCTCCATTTCCATATCTCTTTCAGTAATGACTAATTCCAACAAACCCTATCATGGAACAACCATTAATAAATAGATTTGACTAAAAACACCCCATATGTCAACACTATTTGAAAGTGTGCCTTACTATGATAGTCTGGAGCCCCAGCGTTATACAAACCGCATCCTTTATTTATTACAAGGACAACTAATAAGCAACACAGCTTTTAAGCACATAATAAGCCATACAATGAACTCCTCTATTTCACTAATTACCAACGAAAATTAAAAATCTCTCTTTAGAATTGGCTCTCTCAAAATGTCGACCTCTCTCTACTCCAATGTCCTGCCAATCCCATTCACCAGTTTTGAAGACTTTTTATTTACATTTTACATGGTCCCACGATCAATCATGAATGATTGGCCAGGCTATAAATACAGATAATATCCAAATATCAAATTCTTCCACTATAGAAACGAATTTTTGGAAAAATCAAAGAAATAATCTCTTATTCCTTTGCAAAGAATTCTTCCAATAATTTGACGTATCATCATAATAAAAAAATTGTTGTTTGTACACCATTCCATTTTGTTAATTGGATACAATAAGGATAATCCGGTACAAAGTGGGTTGGGAATAGTAAAAATATACAAAATCAATAACAAAAGTAGAAAAACTTATTAGATGCCATTGACTCCGGTATAACTACATCAATCAACCGTGATCCAATTAATGGGTTACAAAATTGGGGAGACATTGGGAGCCATAAGCATCATCATGATGTCCTGGTAGGTTTTATTCTCTCACCATGAAACCTATTAATGAACGGATTAATTAACTTTGAGGATGTGTAGCATGCTCCTAAGGGAGCAGTATACAACAACTTCCTTGAGCCAAGGTTGTTAATACACTCATGGAACTCAATGTCAAATTCTCTGCACATGATGGAGATCCTCTCCCTGAGTCCACAATGTGTTGCAAAGTCATAGCCTCTCTCATCTATTTCATTATCACATGCCCCGATATTGCATATGATATCTATGGAGTGAACCACTTTATTTCAAATCCTTACAGACCGCATCATATTACTGCATATGCAGATGTAGATTTATCCAAATGTAGATTGGAGCAAGTGACCTAGACACTTACCGCTCTACTACAAGATATTATATAATTTTTGGATCATCATTAATATCGTGGAAAAGCAAAAAACATGACTTTGTATCTAAATCAAGCACAAAATCTAGTACCGTGCTATATGCCCTGTTGCTAATGAGATCGTTTGACTTTGTACTTTTCTCAGTATTTTTGGTATCTCCATTTCAAAATATAGATCTTTATATGCAGACAACTAAACTACCATCAACATTCAATCTAATCCGGTCTTTCATGAACAAACAAAGCATATTAATGTTGATTATCATTATGTTTATGATCATTACCTTGATTATGTTCCTTGATTATACACATCTCTTCCTTATATTCTCTCTAACACGTAGAAAGCTGATATTTTCATATGGACAATGTGATGCTTCACTCATGCCAAAATCAGCTTGAGGGGAGGCAATAATGTGAATATAGTGATGTGTTTACTTTTGTAATATATATTGACTGTCCTATGTTGTTATTATATATTTATATAGGACTTGTTTGCTCTAAACAAAAATGTATATAACTCTATTAGGGTTTCATTCTTATGTAACAAGAAATGATCAAAATCGTTTCTCTCTCTAAACTGTTTTTTGTCTCCTCATCCTCTCTAAAGCAAATATAAATATCATCGGGTTTTTATTTTTAGGGGAAATTTTGGATTTTTTAAGATCTTGAACACCTAGATCTTGCCCTCCGAAAATTAGATGGTTTTAATTTAATTTCGAGATATTAAAATTTTCAGGCACATACAAGGTCCTATTTAATTTCCTTTTTTCCTTTTTATTTGGAAGTATGATAAGTTCTTTCTAGAGGCGATATAACCCTAAAATTTGGGCTCTTAAAAGTATTCATAACATTAGTTTTATCCCGAGGGACCACGGGAGCATCAAATCCTTTCACGTCAACTTTCCCTAAGTACTCTTCCATATCTCGAGATAAAGACAAACAAGAGATAAGGAATTGCAATGAGAAACGCAATATTTACGTTTCTCATAAAGTCATGAGAAACGTAATGAGAGACCATGTGCCGCGCCACTTTATAATCCTCCAAAAAGACAAGATTGTCAAAATATGATTTGAAAGCTTCACATGTTTGAAATGTTCTCGCTTAATGAGCTACTTTTTGGATTGGATTTAATGAGCCAAACCTTTGCAAGTGGTACCAGGAATATATATAAAAATGGATGTAGTTTCTATAAGGCCTAGTCTTTATGAAAATGAAGTAAATCCTTGTTTCGAATTTTTTTTCGAAAAGCACTTTGGACATTGGAAATCTCCACGATGGTTTTAAAATCAATTTCCAATATCCACTAGGAAACTTGATTCTGAAAAAATGATACAGCATATCCATTAATATTTATTTTTAGGACAAAATGGATGGTCTAAATAATGTTTTATAAAAT
The DNA here is from genome assembly GCF_054954075.1 of Amborella trichopoda. Lineage (NCBI taxonomy): Eukaryota > Viridiplantae > Streptophyta > Magnoliopsida > Amborellales > Amborellaceae > Amborella > Amborella trichopoda. The sequence goes on from NC_142336.1 coordinate 12,799,978, forward strand.
AGACTAATTGTAAGGTTTAGAATCCAAAATTTTTTTCACAACCATAATGGTTAAAGCAGAGATGTCGATTTGAAATTTTATGTGAGTTTTGAAGTGATGCTTTACTTTTTTATAGGGTTGTAGTCCTATCAAACATTGTCCTGCGAAAATATATGCATCTGCTACTTTTTCGAATGGATAGCTGAGGTAGCTTGAACCTCTGATTTATATGAATGGCTTATTTTACTAATAGTTATATTTTGCAAATCGCTTTGACATGAAGCTTATGACAAATCCAATTTTCATAAGGGCAAACCAAATGAAAAATAAGAGAAAATAATTGAGATAAAAACCAAAATGCCCCTGAAAAAAGAGGGGACTTTTAGTCAATTTATTTCGATAGAAATATTTACTTCTGATTTTTTCAGATGCGTTCTTGCATGGCCCAATGTCATTTCAAGAAGATTACATGAATAAGTTTAAAATAAAATAATGTTAGGCATGACGTTATGATTGAAACCATCGCAATAATCAATTTAGATCAAATGGCTAGGAATAGTAGTTACATATATTTTATGTGTAGGTTCCACGTGCCAAAGTTTCCTCTTATTTAATTATCGTTAACACTAGAGACAAAATCTTAATTACTTCTCAAACAACATTGGAACCAAGCCTAATTAGGAATTTTGAGCTCTAAAAGATTATAAGCCGGAATGTAGTCCAGTCAGCCAATTAATTAAGAGAATCTCCATGACATACCAAAGGAAATGTTTCACAAGTTCAATGTTCATAGATTGGTCAAAATATATTTAAAGACAAACTTTGGTAATGCCAAACTATTAGTGTGCAGAAGTTAGGTTGTTGGTTATGAAGCCCAAACTTTTATTAACACTTAATATGTGGGTCCATTAATACGTTGATTATGGGTAAGCCTCCAAGGTTCTGAAGATCTGTGAAATGTCACAATTTATTCATGATATAGTTGCCATAAGTATTTTAAGTTTTATGATATGGAACAAGTGGATCTATAGTCCCTTGATTCATAAAGAATAAGAAACTTTAGGTATCACTTTTCAATTAGCTAATCAAGTTGTCTTGGTAGTAAGTCTCATCAATCAAATAAGAGGGATAAATAAAAGAACTAAGTACAAACCCCCCCCCCCCCCCCCCCTCCTATAGGAATATAAAATTGAAATGAGGTATGAAAGTATTAGAAATATAGAATAAAATCTCTTACCAGTTGCATACAAGAAAAAAACAAGTTAAGAACTTGTGCAACCTATCACAAGCACCACACATGGCAATGGTTTAGAATCTCTATTGGACTTTTTTTGTGTTGGAAATTTATAAAAATATACCTACCTTCCAACAAGTTTATAAAATATACCTAACTTTCAACAATTTAACACGTTATCCTTTATCAACTATTCCTACTCATGGTCATATATATTGTGATGGGTATTTTAAAAATAAATGAAAAGATCTAAATATAATATCAAATAAGGCAAATAAAACCTCCATTTAAGGCATATAATACCATTGTTTCTCTTTCAGGGATCACATGCCTTTGTCTTTTACTACTATAACAAAAATTTATTAATAAGAATGTATATTGTTTATAGGTTACTATGAAAAACATATATTATAATCAATATGTATGGGAAGGTATGTTAAATTTCTTGTATTTTATGGCAAGTTTTAAGGCTTGTTTGGTTCATGCATAACAGTTTGCATATTATGTAAAACAGTTTTCATATGTAAACAGTTCCTTGTGCAAAGGTTTTTCAATCTTTTTTTTTTTCCAATGTTTGGTTCACATATCTGGAACTCCAGTGTACCTAGTTTCTTATGTTTGGTAATCCATCGGTAAACTATCTCCCAATCTCTCTTTCTATCTCTAAAAACCCATTTCCTTTCTCTAGAAACTCAATCTCTCTTCCTCTTCCTAAAACCCATTCTCTCTCTAGAAACCCAATCTCTCTTTCTCTCTCTAAAATCCAATCTTTTTTTCTCTCTCTAAATGTAATTTCTCTTTCTCTCTCTAAAAACTCATTCTCTTTCTAAAAACCCAATCTCTCTTTCTCTTTCTCTTTCTAAAAACTCATTCTCTTTCTAAAAACCCAATCTCTCTTTCTCTCTCTAAAAACTCATTCTCTTTTTAAAAACCCAATCTCTCTTTCTCTCTCCAAGACCCATTCTTTCTCTAAAAACATAATCTCTCTCTATCTAGAAACTCATTCTCTCTCTAAAAACTCAATCTCTGTTTCTAAAAATCCATTCTCTTTAGACCTCCAAATCTCTTTCTCTCTCTAAAACTCACTCTATCTCTTGAAACCAACTCCATAACAGAAAGAGATATAGAGATGACAGATGGAAGAAAGAGAGATGATGGATGGAAGACAGAAAGATATATTTTGTGTGTGTGAGAAATAGATCCCCAAGAACTTACTCCCCACCTTGTGGGGTTGGGATTTCATTTCACATGATTAGTAAAATCTTTTCCTATTGGACAAGTTTTCATCGACTTTATGCAAGAACCAAAAGTGCGTAACTGTATGTTTCATATGAGAACTATTTCATGATATAAGTTTTCATATGAACCAAACGAGCCCTCAGTCTAGTATGGGTGTTCATGATTTCTTTCCATTCTTACCATGAATTGGATATGTGTACATAGTGACTGTATATTCCAAGCATCGATAATACACAGAGAGTTCTCTTAAGAGAAACTTGATATTTTATCATGGTATTGGAGCTATAAATCTTTTTGTCTATTTATCAAGTCTGTTTGATTTGTTGTTGCCTAAGCCTGCCCTGTTCTTATCTATTGTTCCTAAGGCTGCTTGAATTGGTCTTGATTCTTGACGTGCCAAGGTCTAATTTTGCTATAGCATCTTAGACCAGAGTCGGTCTTGGTTCTTTATGTTCCGCACTCTAATTTGTGGTCACAAGAGACTACTTTGAGAATACTAAATTGGTCTTGGATCTTACCAATCCATGCACCTCCTTCATCTATATCACATTTGTAGTCTTCTCAAGCAAAATTTCAACCCTTGCCTTCCAAATGGATCTCATACATCCTACATATCAGTCATTAACGTCATGCAACCACCCCACTGTTTTAAAATTCCCCATGGGACCTCCATTTATTGGCTTTTTGTTTGTAGAGAGAAAAATGGAAGCTTTTTGGTGATCTTATTATCATATGTACTATGAGGACCTACATATGTAGCCTATGTTGATAGTGCAGAAGAAGAGGGGTGTTGAAAACAGGAATCCTATTCCTTCTCTCAAATTGTATATTGTTCCACTACCAAGCTCTTGCCACTTTCTTTCTCAAAGATTTCCTACCAAAGATAAAGAGAGAAAGAGCTTTGCTCGAGGCTTGTAATTTTCTTTCTAGATTGATTCCTTTGAGCACGATATATCAAGCTGGAAAAGTTTCTTTAATCCGTGGACCCCCTTTGTACCCTCTTTAGGCGAGCTATATTTGATCTATTTCATGACCCTAATTCTGCCTAGGACCAGTACCTCTTCAGCCATGATTGCAAAGAAAGGCTCAAACATGTCCTATGGTCAATGCAATTGAGTTCAATTGCCCAACAAAACAGAAAAAGGAGTCTTTTGTTCAGAAACCTACAACACCAAACTCTACTGCAGCATTGGCCCAATTTCTGGCCCCTCCTCTCTAACTCATCTCACTACTGAAGACGTTCAAGATTTGATTTGACAAGCTATCTCTGGTGTTAGTAATACATCTGTTGTTACTTTTGCTTGATACGACTCACTTGTTAATTGATTCTAGAGCTTCCTAGCACATGACATTTGATTCCAGCCTCTTAAGTTCTTGAGTTTCTAATCAGAAGCCTCCACTTATCCATACAACTATGGCTCTCTAATGTTAGTAAGTCGCATTAGTAAGTCGCATTAATATGGAAGAAAATTGGGACAGGATGTAAGGTTGGTAGATTTTATGTCATGACATATTCACAACATCCTGACAATCTATTCTTTGATAGTTACACGTATTCACTATCTTCATCTTCACTTTGATATAGCAGATTCGGCCATGTTTCATTTTCTAGGCTTAGGTATCTGGTGTCAACTGGCAAGTTGGGTTCTGTTTAAATTGATTTTATTAAGTGCAAGGTAGCAAAATCTACTGCATTATTAGTTTCTAATAGTGAAATGTTCATTTTTCACCTTTTGATCTTATACATTTTGATTTATGGGGACCAGCTCTAGTGCCATTAATAGGCGGCGCTCATTCTTATGCTATTTTTGTTGAGGAATTTTCTCGTTACACCTTGGTATATCTCTATTTGGTTATTTACACCTTGATATATCTCTAGTTGATTATTTACACCTTGGTATAAATCTTACACTGTATATTGGAGTTTTGTCAGGTTTATGACTAGTTTTCTACTATGGTCAAGACTCAATTTTCAAATACCATTAAAATAGACTCCTTATATCTTACGGAATCTTTGTGCAATTATCTTATCCTTACACACTACAATAGAATGAAATGGCAGAATGCAAATATCAAAATACCATTGAGCATGCTCGTGCATTGTTAGTCTCTTCCTTTATTCCATGAGAGTTTTAGGAAAAGGCTATGTACACCTCTGTTTATGTCATCAACCATGTCTCATCCTTCGTTATAGGTGAATTCTCACCTTTTGAATTACTTTATTCTTCTAGTTCTGATTATTCTCAACTTTGCATTTTTAAATCAATATATTTTATTCTCTTACCTAGTGGTAAACAAAATAGTTGGCCAAGAAATCTGCCATCTATATGTTTTTGGGTCATGGAATTTAGCATAAAGGATTTCGTCGTTATGGTCCAATTTAAAACAAATTTGATATTTCTCATCATGTGACCTTCTAGGAATAAATGCCCTTTTAGTCTCTTCCAAAATTCCGATCTCTCTCCATCTGGTGTTTTGAGTCCCTTTAGTTTCTTGATCCCTTCATTCATAGTCAACCTCATCCATCCAATTTGGACCACGTAACACTTAGTGTATGACTAACCCTACCAATTCTATACCTAATAAGCTTGTTCTAATTCTAATCCTACTGATTATGTATCTGATGAATCCCGTCTTTATTCTATGCCCCGTGACAGCGAACTGCTGCCCATAGTTATTAACGTTGCTACCCCATGCGCATGCAATCTATTTCTTGATTTTCATTGTTTCTTGACTATTAATCTTTCTCTTCATGAGCTGAAGTCTTCCAAAGAAACGGTATATGATCCAAATTAGCATCAAGCTATGACAGATGAACTAAATGCCTTACACAAAGCCCATACCTAGGACCTTGTTGATCTTCCTCCTAGAATGTCTATAGTAGGTTATCGGTAGATTTACAAGATTAAAAGCAATTCATATGGTTCAATTGAACGGTATAAAGCCCGGCTAGTAATATAGAGTTGATTATAAAGAGAGCTTTGTGCCATTTACTCAACTGGCCTCTGCTAGAACCTTAATTATTGTTTCTTCTATTTGTCATTGACTCTTGTATTAGATGAATGTGACAAATTCATTTCTTTTAGGTGATTTACATGAAGAATTATACATGAAACCTCCTACAGGTCTGCCCATCAGCCTCATATGGTCTGCAAACTTCGTTGTGCTTTAAATGGTCTTAAATAGGCACTTTGTGCATGGTTTGAAAAATTTTGCTCTATTATTCTTGTCCTTGGGTTCATTCAAAGTGCCCATGATTCTGCCTTTTTTGTTTGACAACCGCCTCAAGGCCTTGCTTTGTTACTCTTGTATATTGATGATATTGGTGATCATTGGCAATAATTTTTTAAGTATTCTTGATACTGAGCTTCATCTAAACAATCGTTGTAAAATGAAAGACCTAGGCCAACTTCGATGTTATCTTTGTATCAAAGTACATTCATAAGCTCGTGGACATATTCTCTCCCAACTATACATTAAATCTCTTGAAGTGGGCTGCTTTTATAGACAGTAAAAATAATGACACTCCTCTTGAATTGAATGTCATGCTTTGACCTCCACATAAAGAACTACTTTTTTATCCTACTTGATGCGGACATATTGTTGACAATCTTAATTGTTTAACCATTACTCGCCCTGATGTCAGACATGTTGTTCATATAGTGAGTCAATTATATATTTGCCCCATTCTGCTCACTATATTGTTGTGCTTCAAATCTTGCTTCTCTCCTCTACAACTGCTTTTAAACTACCTGCTTATTCTAATGCATATTGGGTAGGAGATGTTATCAATCACCAATCTACTGCAAGTTTCTTTATTTTCTTGGATGATTTTCTTATCACATGAAAATTAAAAAACAAGATGTGGTTGCTCATTCTAGTGCTAAAACTGAGCGCCAGGATCTTGGATATATTGTGATGAAAATTGTCTGGATACAATGGCTTCTTCAAGATATGGGTGTTGTTCACTTTGGTTTTACCCCACTTTTTTGTGATAAAAATAGTGCAATTTAGATTGCTCATAATGATGTGCTCCATGAACAATTTAAAACATATTGAAATCAATTGCTCCTTTATTCTCCATCATTTTTTTCATGGTACCCTTACTGCCATTTGTTTCTTCAAAGGATCAAGTTGATAATCTTCTCACAAAGGCTCACCCAATTGTTTATTTTCGCTACTTATTATCCAAACTCTAACTTCTCTCTTAACGTATCTTAAGTTTGAGGGGGGGGGGGTATTAAAGAAAGTGAATATTATCTATAGAAAGTGCATATTATAGTCAATATGTATGGAAAGGGTATCATGTATTTTATGGTAAGTGTTAGTGCTTTATGAGTGTTCATGATTTCTTTCCATTGTTACCATTCATTGGATGTATATACATACAGGTTGTATATTCCAAAGACAATCGATAATATACAAAGTTCTCTTCGGATAAATTCGACTCATATAAAAAATCAATGCAACATTTATGAAAACTAAATTTGCTCAAATGCCCATAGCCATCCATTCAATGTGGAACTGTGGGTACATTTTTTTTCCAAACAATCCAACATGTGGGTTGAAATCACTTTGTGAAGGAAGTGTGACAAGAGTCATGTGGACTCAGGGTATCAAACAACTGTCAAAATAGTAGATAACTTGTCACAAAGACAAGGGGAAATGTGACTTTAAGCATATAGTGGTTAATGTAAGATAAATTTTGGGGTCTTCTTTCATGTCCATTCTCTTCCCATAATGACCAAAAAAAGTAGGATAATCCTTCACGCATTAAAAAACACAAACACTAAGTGATAGCTGAGAGATCCAAACCACAAACATCAAGTGGAGACAAAACACAAGTTTGGATAAGAAAGCGAAAGGCTTGCCGAATAAGTAATTTAATTGATATTTTCTAGTTGTCCCAGGAACAAATTATACCATTCTTTAGTTCTAGGTTTCAACATGCAATACTTTGTATACTGCCTTAATTTGATTTATCTAAAATAACAAAGTTCCCATGGAGAATGCTCTCTCTATGGATAATTGTTTAGGCACGAATACAACCTGGAAACCATTTAAAGTGAGCTATATTTCCAAACGTATCACAGATTTTATTAAGCGAACGTGTATTGTAAGATCATGTACTTTTGGTGCACAAAGATCACAATCATTCATAGCATTTATATATGATCTGATAGCTTAAAACGTATCACAAAATTTGAAAATGTTTTCGCTTGGAATCTAAGCCCGGGAAATAGGATACCCCGAATCACTTGATTTTGCATCTAACGGCCAAGATTATTAGTGATCTCCTTATACTAAAGATAAATGTTATCATTGTAAACTTTACCTTTTAAAAGTTACCAAAGCTAAGCATTGGATCAAAATGATTGATATTTCAATTCCATAATTGTCACCATTCTATGGTTGTCACTAGGGTTCAAACAATTGGACTAGTGCGGTTCAACCATTCACTCACCAGTTCCGAGTCCAAGAATTCAACTTGGTGAGTCTGCTAGATAAACTCAGAAAGCAAGAAAAATTTTAAAAAAGCAAAAGATTCAACACAATTTCCAAATCTCATTTTAGATATGATTCATAACAGTTTCTTCAAATCTCTATTTGGAAAGAGATTCAATCATTTGAATGTAGTTAACAAGTGATTTAATCATTTAAATCATTTTTCAATCTGGTTGAAAAACATTTAGTTATTTTTAATGAAAGATTGTTTTGAACTTGTATTGGGTCTTCTAATCAAATCTGTTTAACCAGGATGGTCTAAAAACTTGCCAAAAATTGTGATTTGCACATCCGCCCGGAAATCCATCAAAAAATTCCTTTGGTCTATTTTGTTTCAAGTCATACAAAATTGCTTAAGAAATAACGGACTCGATTACCAACATGATTTTCTTCCTCATCCATAATTTTCAATTCCTTCCCCCACCCAAATAAAAAAACCCTGATTGGAGAACTTGAGCAAACTCTAGGGGAACTCGAGCTTGTTCTCTGTCGATCCCAACCAAGCTTAAGTAGGTCTGAATGGGCTCAACGCGACACTAGTTATAAAACGGTTGGTAAATCAGCAGATCGCCGTTATACTATATGGAGAAAAAAAAAAAACATAAACAAAAAATAAAAACAAAATATAAAGCTCTTGATAAGTGAATCTACATTCTACTATAGCAAATCACCGGTTCTCTTTTAGACCCGAATGGTTTTTTATATATTTATCAGAATCGATAAGGGATGACCGATTCCCATATAGACCCGAACAATTCGGCCTTTTTTTAAATCAATGCCTAGGTCTAATAAGAGTTCAAAAGAGGGTTAACGATTAAAATAGTTTCGTTCCAACCCATGACCTAGTAGTCAAATGTCCTTAAAGCACAAAGACCCATGCAATAAACGCCTCCTCAATTGAGGACAGCCTAAAGTAAGTTTGGTATATATCTTTTCGTTTAATAGTTAACTTTGGGTGAGGCCATTATGATTAGGTTAAGTTGCTTTTACTCGGGCCACTGCATTTGGACACCCCACCACCAAATGCACCTACTTTCTTACAGCTTAGATGTGAGACTTGTTGACCATCAAAGCGTATACGTCACATAACACATGCACGCATGCAGAGTGAAGATGCGTACAAATATGAAGAAAATGACCTTCCAGTTGATTGAGAGGATATCTATTCACGACATGCCCACTCGTACTGGGCCTTACTTTCTCATGTGAAGAGATTTATTTTCCCTTCCTTTCTAGGCCAAAAGATATTTAACAAATTTTTCAATACCCTTCCTTTTTTTCTTTTTTTCTTTTTTCTTTTTTTTTTTTTTTTTTTTTTTTTGCTAATACACACCTATTTGTCTTCTCACATTTCTATAATAAAAAAAAAAGGTCAAAAGCTTCAAAAAAAAAAAGGTAAAATGCTAAAAAAGGGAAACCTCGTAAATAAGCTCTTTTCCTCTTTGAAGAGGGTAAATGACCTCTCTCTCTCTCTACAAACTTGATTAATGAGCTCTTTCTCTCTCCTTCCTCTCCCTTCCTATGACCCCTCTCTCTCTCTCTCTCTCTCTCTCTCTCCTCAAAAATGAAGTTGGGCAATGAGCTTTGGTTGGCACCCACCTTCTCCCCAGCAAACATGAATTGCTAAAGCAGCTCTCTCTCTCTCTCTCTCTCCAGCAAACATGAATTGCTAAAGCAGCTCTCTCTCTCTCTCTCTCTCTCTCTCGTCCTCAACCAAACACGAAGTTGGTATGTGAGCTATCTCTCTCTCTTCTCACCACACACGAACTTCATATTTGAGCTGTCCCTCTCACCAAAGACGAACTTGGTATTTGAACTCTCCCTCTCACCAAACACGAACTTGGTATTTGAACTCTCCCTCTCACCAAACACGAACTTGGTATTTGAGCTCTCTCCTCACAAATCACTACCATGTAAAATGAGCTCTCACCCTCTCTTCACAATCACAAACTTGAAACATGATCTCTCTTCCTCACTTAAAAAAAAAAAAAAAAAAAACGAAAAAAAATATCTCACCATTCAAGGGAAAAACAAAAGCCAAGTCTGCACATGTAAAAATGCAGGCTTGGCAATAATTATGTTTTTTTAATATAATTTAATCCTAATTTTAAGAGAATATATAACCTTTAATATGGGGATCATGAATAATAAAAAATAAATAAATTTTTAAAACTAAAACTAATAATTATATTAAAAAAATATTTGAATTGTTAATTACAATTATTTTTAGATGGGCCACCTATTTGTAACATCTTTAAGATTGATGCTTTATACCTCTAGACTAAATATTGTAAAAATGCGGTCTAACCCACATAAAACAATTGTTCAAAAAAACAAAAAAAAAAAGGTAGCTCTCAAATCATGAACTTGGAAAATGCTCTCTCTCTCTCTCTTTCTATTTGTTCACTTAAAAAATCAAGATATGCATACACTCATTGCCCCGTGGCTATTATGCTTTACAACTATGAAAAGTTTGTGCGTTCCAATATCTAACAAAGTTCAGGACCATTGATTTTCCTTTTTCTTGGTTAGATAGCATTAATAAGGGAATATGTAGCACATTGCATGTAGTGTCCGGCGTCCTTTCTCAACGATATACAATGGACGGAGATCATGTGTGTTCATCTAGATGGTGATTTGGAGACTTCATGCATTAAAATAATAATACCATATACCGTCTCTTGAAAAAGGCAAAGAAAACAGATAGTGACGAAAGAAAGATATCTATTTTTCATCCATATCAGCTACTATTAAGCTCAAGCTTCTTACTTCATCTTTGAATTTCTAACACTTATAAACATTTAATCTCAAGCTTCACCTTCTGTTTAAAATGCTTAAATACCCAAAATAAAAGAAAACTGAAAAATAGTTTTTGCTGCAGCAGGACTATCTTCTCATTTTACTCTCTCTCTCTCTCTCTCTCTCTCTCTCTCTGACCCTAACTACAGGTATTGCCGAGACCTCAAATTTTGAAGACCCAACGACTTCCAACAAGCCGACTCCACAAGTGTGAAAAAGTTGATGCCAAAATATTGAAAAGGAAGATCTAATGTTCAGACACATCCCAGGGTTTAAAAACTCAAATTTTCTTTTTTGGGAAAATAATCATTGAGATGGATCATAAAAGGCTTAAATCCAGAAAATCCTCCGAGTACCTCTTTGGCCCAAGAGAGCAAATGGACACAATATGCTCCCATAGGAGTTACGGATACGCATTCAAAAACATAGAATGACATAAGACCTTCAAATTTGAAAAGAGGAAACTTTATAACATTAAAAAGAACAACTATTAATTGGCATATCCATGAAAACAAGATGCAACCCTTAATTCTCATCTCCATGAGCTACTATCAAACACAAGCTTCTAGTCACTCCTCTAATTTAAGAGAAACCCAACTACAATAACCACAATAGCAATGAACTACAACAACCACAATAACAATACAAGGAGCTGCATGTCGGGGACACCCAATTCATCTTTTGAAAATTTCACTGCAATATATATAACAGAAGATTGACCATTGACAGAACGCACACAAGCAATTTACCTTGCTGCTATCAACACAAAAAAATAACCTAGGCAGATTTTTTTGCTCAGAAAAATGAGAAAATGCCATTCTTACATCTAAACATGAGTCACCACAAGCACAAAAATGAGGGTACAGCGAGTTAATGGTGTCAAAAATTAGTAATGAGCTCAAGGCTCCCTACACAAATTTTAGCAAAGTGTCAAAAATTAGTAATGAGCTCAAAGCTAGCTGGTCAGGACGGCAGGGCGACACACAAGACGTCCTGATTTCCAATCCTATCATTGGTAAGGGCTGCCCTTCCCTGCTGAACAATCCCGAAAAACACAAATTGCCAAAACCTCATGATGGTTTTTTCAAGTAAAAACATCACTCCTATCACTAAGACCTAAGAAAAAAGATATGACACCGTTAAATGGTCATTTCTCGCTATCATACTGAGGCTCTAATGAAGAGGGATATTTACTGAAATATTATAGTGGCATCCATTTGTAGAAATAGAATGCATTCTTGAAACATGTCTTTGCAGTTTTAGCTCCTGAGCTATCTATATGGAACCAACCCGGGTTGAAGAATAGAACTATCAAATTGAAGATCAGTCTAAAATCTCTATCCCTAAGTTGATAAAGAGTTACTGAAAGTAAGAATGCTAATCATGGTAAGTGGTAACAAAGGAAGAATTGAACAGTCACTGATATTCAAAAGGATTCAATCAGTCAAGAAGTACAAGCATTCATATAAACTAACAGTGAGAGATTCTAGAGAAGCAGCTTACACAAATACAAACAGAAGTACCTCTAACTGGTCCATAGCCAAAGATGCATCCAGAAAACCACATACAATTCCACACTTAAGGCCCATTGAAATGTCAGCAGGCGTAGATCAGGACAGGGAGACCATTGAAATATACTAGACAATAACAATGAGAAAAGATCCTAGATAATCATTTTTAGTGGTACAATTACCATACATTAGCAAATGAATCACGGAGGTGAAGCCTCAATGGCACCTAAGACGTGCATGGGCCGGGGCCTAAGTGTTAGAACCACCGAGCCCCAAGATAGAGTCTCGGACTCCATTCTCACTAAGGGTAGGGGACCAAATCCCCACTGATTCACCCAAAAAAAATGGCACCTAAGACTGCTAAAACAATAATCATACAAGAATTTCATATGAGAAAGGGAGATCTAAATGAATGTCATTCCAAATATACACAAACCTTGACATGTGTTTGTCTTGAATGGGCACATTCATGAATTGAGCTATAAGGATCAAGTTCCAAGGTGAGCTCAACAAGGCAATGAACCATTCCTCCAACAATGAACATGGTGTGTTAGCAATTTTCAAGAAATCATATTTATCATTCATAATACTACAAGTGAATATTTGAGACAAGAAATGAATCAAAGCCTAACCTCAACAACTAAGGTCTTTTTGGTATGATATTTTGATGACGGGAAGAAGGTGCATTTTCAAGTTTTAGTCTAGGTCAATTCTATGGAAGGTGTTGCCAAGTTCCTTAGAATTTCAGCAGCCATGTGGATTTGCTAGTGTATGCAAATTAAACATTTTGTATTAGAAATATAGCATACAAGCCTATAATCCAAACAAAACAAATTGTACTACATCCCTAAGACAAAGTTGATAGCTCTTCATCAACTTGGGCTACATGATGCTGCCATACACATAGGAACAAACATTCAAATTAGATGAACATCCTATATGACTATAGATTATAGATCCATGTATATCTATGCAACTTGGAGAGACATGTTCAACATTCTCAGCGTGGTTTTACACGCTAAGGACTCCATACACATATCAGATACCTTAGAAAATGAGAAATTTCCGCTTCACTGTTGTCACTAGAATCTTAATATGAAAATCCCCACTATCACATTCCCACCTGTGAACCCTCTGTAAATTATGTAAGGATGTCTAGTGTACAAAATAACAATTGTGGGTTGTGATTTATGACACATGACTAACACTGATATCCATGTTCTTGTCCTAGGTAAGCATGTATCATAGGTCTTGGGAGCAGGAGCAGATTCGGAAGCACAATCATTTCAGGGAACACTGAACGTCTGAACCCCCATGGGTAGGAAGTTCGCGGGGGTTAGGATCAATGTACCTACATTCAACAACGTAAGGAGCTAGATCCTAGGATACCTAGGAGCGAGATTCCATGTCACTAAGATCGAGCTTTTGATTAAGAGGGATCTAAACTCAACTACACGTAAAACGGGATCAATTTATAGTACATGATAAAATTAAGATCGAGCCCATGCCCATTCGATCTATTATCATACACCTTAGCAGATTACAAATTACCTTTGCCATAGTTACACTGCTTCAATTTACTACAATAGCACAATTTAATAATATCATAAATTGACGTACTATGGTATTAAACTGTCATATTTTGATACCATAATTCTAGTATACCACAACGTGATATGCACCACAATTTAACATTCTCTAAAGAAATTGACTTATAATACCATGGAGAGGAACAATAGTTTTATTAATGGTATAGTTCTCCTCCATGGAGGGAGAGCACACAAGCATTTAGAGTGAGATCCCATATTATAGGGAGCAAGATCCCAATTTCTCTAAATCCAGCTCCCTCTAAGATCACTTAAGATCACTTAAGAGGAACCATACGATTCAGTTCCTAAGGTGGGACCGTGGCCTTACCCTCATGGTTCCCATAACTTATGACATATATATATATATGTGTGGAGGTATCCGTCACACTCACTCATTGGAAGCTTTTAGGTCATTTTTTGGAAATATAAGAAACTTTTGCCCCTATACGTTTCCCATAATCACATTTCTAGTATCAAATTAATTGATTTTAAGTATATGATCTCATACAAAAAAAAAAGAAAACGTAATATATCCACCAAATAATGACGTGTGCAACACACGTCTATTGGTTTCTGTTATGTATATGTTTAACAGTGAATATCACAAATGTAGTCCAGATGTTTTGGATATAGATTCCTCTACCCTTGTGTAGCAAAATACTACTTAGGCTAATTTTTTATTATCTGCTATGGGAAATGGAAAGTGTCATAGAAACCAGGTAACATCAAGCCAAACAAAAGGTTAGACGTTTCTTTATATAATGAAATGCAGCCCATATTTGACGAAGAACTTTCAAGACTGTTCTTCACACATAGTAGATATGCCCCAATCCATGATTGTTAGGCAACCGAAGGTGAGGGGCATTCTTTCCTTGTGCAATTCACTGTCAAAGATTTACAGCTTAAGAAAACACCTAATACACACAAAACACGTAATTACGTTACAGGGAATTTTGTCATTGCACATAAGGTTTTAGTCTTGTATCTAATTCCCTTCTTCCAACATTTCCAACGAGGGCATACATGATTGTTTGTCATGGAGAAGCAAATTTTTTTTATAGAAGATAGGCACTTGTTAGATTTTGATATGCACTAAATGTATCTTATTGATGAACTTCCATATCTTTATTATTCTATTGAGGTTTAGGGCACTATGTTGGTTGGCTATGGTGTTGACCATCGCAATACTACAACCCAAGCTCAAAGCCCACCACTAACCCAATAAGAAAAACTCTTTTACATGAATATATCGATGAATGGGTAAATCCATGAATATGACAAGGCAGCTTTGATTTCATTCTTAAATAGGTGCTGAACATTTTGTGGCTTTTCTTCAAATACGCCTGCAGAAGAAGGGCTTACTCATGAATGGCTGTAGCAGACCAAACAATTGTCATTAGTATACACGAATGGGGGTGGGAAAGAAGATGGAATTACTCATGAATAAATGGTACATCCAAACTAGATGTAAGTTCTTTATCTGTAAGATTCACTTCTTTAGGACTTCTAATGTTTACTTCGAAAGAAAGTTTAAAATTAAAAGAGTTCAACCTAACTAATATGCATTTCCCTGTAAATAACACATGCAACTCAAGGTCAAAAATTACCTTTTTTCCTTTAAAAGATCTAGATTTTAAAAAATTTGATTTAAAACCATTAATATATCATGAATAACATATCCCCTCAATAAATTGCATTTATTAAGTCACAAATCCTGTATGTGGGGAGAATGGTTGCAAAACCTCCCAAAAAAATAATCTCCCTTAAAATACTACTAATTAACAAGACATTTACAAGAACAGTGTCATATCTTTCCTCTCTCAACATTACCATCCCATTTTGTAAATGAAATACCTTTCTGGTATTTCACAAACTTTTCTCCAAAGAAATTGCCATTATTTCATTCTTGTAGGGTAATAAGACTTGAAGGATCTCATGTTGGAGGTCTTTCTCTTACTTCTCATTTTCTCTCTTTTTCCTTCTAATTTTATGTTTATCTCGTAATTTCATTTTCATAAATTCAAGTTTCATTTCACTTGTGCTTTATATTAGCTGAATGCTAGTCAGTTATGCTAGGTTTTCGATTAATCTGGTAAATGTCATAAGATGCCCATAATTTTATATGCTAAGTTAAAAATAAAATAAATAAATAAAAAATAAAAACAAAAAACAAAAAACAAAAAATTCTTATTTACTATGGTTGAGAAAAAAAAGGCTTCTGAGGCATTGGAGAAACATTCTTTTTGGCAAAGTATCCAAGAGATTTAACACAACAACAAACTTCAGATACAATGAGAATATTAGCCAATAATACATATGTATATTTCACACGCGCAGGTTTGCACGTGTGTAGAGCTGTACATACAATTGAGAAACCAATCATGCATATACATACCATTGCTCAAGGTGGTGCTCTCCAGTGAATTTTCCTCAAAGGAAAAGAACTGTAAGTGCAGTAAGATATCAGAGAGGACGATTCACCAAAAAGGAAAACAAACAAATGGTTCACGTCACCAAAGGATTGCATGATTTGCTCTTTGGGAATTGAAACGTCATGAGGAAGACAGACATGCAAATCAAGAGATTTCTGAAGAATCTATTCCATGGACACACGCAATCTTAGAGAGAGAAAGAGATTGCAGTGAGAGAATAATCTTGTCCTCTAATATGGCCAGAGTCAGATTTCGCAGCAGTTATGAAGCCCCAAAACATTTCTTTCTCTAAAAGGAAATGAAACTCTCAAGACATAAACAAAAGAACAAAACGTTATCATATGCTACATCAAGGCTCGGATGCAAAATCAAGAAATGTATCTCCTAGAGAGAGAGAGAGAGAGAGAGAGAGAGAGAGAGAGGAGAAAACGAAGAAGAGTAAAAGTTAACAGCAAAGATGTATTATTCAGCACTAAACTCTAGAGAGAGGGATGAGGCCGGGTTAAAGAGAGAGAAAACCAGTAAAAGGGAAATAAGTAAAACTTAGGATAGGTGACATGACGTCTACTCTCATACAATAATCAAGAGTAAATGGTTAGTTCATGACCCAACCACATGAATCAAGTACACAATTCCTGAGCAAACCCACCTCTAAAGTCATAGAGGAAACTCTAAAAATCCCTAAAACCAGAACCTCAGTGCTCAGTTAATGGGTGGGTTTCCATAACTCGTACCTTCGAGCAAAGCCGCGGCATCCATCACAGGCGTGGAGCTGCCACCCAAGTGGAGATCAGAGAGATTGGGGAGGTTTTCTCGGGATGAGGAGGAGGCAGCGGTGGCCGCACCGTGGTCGTATAGGACGCCCTTGAAGATGCGACCGCCAATCTTGACGACCGCCTGGTATGCATACTCATCTTCTCCATCATCCTCAATGGACGACACACGCACACACTTGAACACGGCCGGAGCTCGCACACGACTAGGCAGGGATCCACTGCCGGTACTGTAATTAACATCTGCGAGAAGAGAGACATTAACGGGTTGGATTAGGGTTTTGTGAGAAGGTTACGTGGGGAAGATTAGTTTCACGAGCTTCACTAATCCAGGAGGTAAGGTGCATTAGAAAGACAAAGAGAGAGACCGAGATAGAGAGACTCAGTTTAACAAGATATAGAGATGTAGAGAGAGAAAGAAATATGTATGGAGAGAAAGAGAGAGATGATACTGTTTGAGAGTTTTTGTGAGCGAGGAAATGGGGACTTTTCGTGTGGTACCGCATAGGTGGAATTATGATTGGTGAGACTACAGCGCTTTACATGGGGGGGTGACTGAGGTGCTAAAGCCATGAAAAACGGAAGCTTGATGCCATAAACAATGCATGTAAGCGACCCAAAGGGAGTAAGAAAGAGAGAGAGAGAGAATTAAGCTGACTAATAAGAGAGAGAGAGAGAGAGAGAAATTGGAGTCGTCAAAAAAAAATGCAGGCATTAGAGAGAGAAAGAGGCATTGGAATCGTCAAAGAAAAATGCTACATTTTGTCTCTTCGATACAAAAGAAGCGAAGAGTAGCTTCTGTAACAATCAGATCGTAGTTGTACCTCCGATAAGGACAAAAATGGGAATAGGGAAGAGAGAGAAAGAGGTGCAGTTTGGGATATTCAAAGAGAAATGCACCACCATATTCAGGAGAGAGATATGGCAGTCGACTGTGTGCCTATCCAAAAATCACAGCGTTTAGAGGGATTATCATATGGAATCACATCATTAGAAGCGTTATTCGCCATGAAAAACCCGGTCTTGAAGCGATAGAGGTCGAAAATTCTATGGTAATGGACAGCAAAAGCCCACAAAAATCAGACATTAAAAGAAAAAAAAACAAGTGCAGGGAAGAAGGAAGGAGAGAGGAAGAGAATTTCTCCGAATGGGTGAAACCTTGGTGGCTGGACCCAGTATCGAAGCTCCTTGGCGGCGTGTTTGCGGACGTAGATGTGTGCGACGTCCCCTGCGAGGAGGCCGCCAGCCGTGGCTTCTTTCCCCCGCCCACTCCTGCAGCCCCCTCACCGGTCACCGCCGCAGCCATGTGCCTTTCTCTTCTCCTAGCTGCCGGCACCCATGTGCTCTTCACGTGGGTGGCGCAATCATACCCCCGGCTCTTGCAACAAGTCCTGCACCTCCTGTGCAAACAATCCTTCTTAGCCTGATTGCCGCAATCCTGGCATGTGGTCGTTCCTCCCACCGTGCTCCCGGAGCTCTCTCCTCCACGCCGTTCCGGTCCCTGGGAGTGAGAGTGTTCAGGCACCAGCTGATGGTGCGGGCCGGCAGTGAGGAGAGGGATCATGCCGAGGGCAGCACCGGGCTGGTGGTGATGGGAATACGGGGGCCCACCAGCAGGGCCGGAGGGGGCAGAAGTGGGGTCATGGAAGGGGGAGTTGAGGAGAACCATGGGAATGTCCTGGAGAAGGGGGATGCCACCGTAGTTGAGGGGGCGCAACCAGCTGCTACCAGCAGCAGAGGGGGCAGAAGCCGAGCCGCCATTGAAGCCAAGGCAGAGTTCACCAGCAGCGGCAGAGCGCAGATCAAAGGGGGGGCCGCTACCGGCGCCCCAGTCCGGCACCCCCTCACCAGGCCTCCTCGGTGCCGCCACCGCCGGGATCTAAGTTGGGCTCCACTCTCACTGATCTTCCTCTCTCTCTCTCCAATCACTCTCACTAATGTTCCTCTCTCTCAGCTCG